>NC_080753.1:13960555-14264444 GCF_020826845.1 Diceros bicornis minor | reverse complement strand
CAGAAGCTGCCTGCCAGGGTCACATGCAGGTTGCTCAGGCAGAATTTTAAGTAGGTGCCTCACTGAGCAACCTGTGACCCAGGCCTGACCACTCTGTCTCACAGCTGTTCCCTCCTCCGAATGCTTACATGCATCTGTTCTGAGTCTCATTCATCCATTCAATAGGCACCTCTATTGCTTCATGAATCTAGCCATCCTCTTCAAGTAGACTGTAAGCTCTTGGAGAGCCAGAACAACTCTTTTAATAATAATAGCAAACACTGTTGAGTATTTCCTATACGCCAGTCATAATGTTCCGTGCTTTCTTGTATGAATAACATATGTGACGGAGCTGTAGTTTGAACCCAGGCAGAAGGACCTCATAGCCTGTAGGCACACCCTTTTCTTAAACTTGGATCTGACACTTCTCAGCTGTCTGCATGACCTCTGGCAAGTTGCCTCCGTTTCCTCCTCCGTAAAATGGGGACGACATAGTATCCACCTCAGAGGGTTGTTGTGAAGACTAAAGAAAGCTGATACCTGTAAAACGCTTAGAAAGTGGCTGGCACACAGTAGGTACTCATCAAATGTTAATTGTTGTTATTATTGTTTATAGGAAAGTCCCCAATCCCGGGAAAGCCCTCAGTCCCGGTTTTAGTACGGAAAGCACCGCGTCCTTGGCAAAAACTCAAAATGGGTCCAGATGGCGGGCCCAGGAAGGGAGTCAGCCGGTACCCTGTGGTCACTCTCCATTGCCCTGCCTCTCTTTCAGAGCCCACCTCGAAATTCCCGAGGTGGGAATAATGTCCTATAATTAACCTTTTCCCCCCGCGCCACAGGATTTCAGGAAACGGTACTCCTCAGTCAACAGGTTGTAGCGCTGAAATCGTTACCTTTGTGGCACAAACGTTCTTCTACGTTCATCGTCCTGTTTTCTTCATTTGTTGTTAAGTTTTATAACCATCCCTGTTTCTAGGAGCAAACTGATGTTTGAAGATAACTCTGATAAGGCTAAAACGCCTTGCTTACTTGAATGAAACTAGAGCATCTAGTGCCCCCTGCTGCCTTTTCATGGGAAAGGCAATCAAATAAGAAAAGCTTGATCATTGATAGTTTTTTGCTTATCAAATCGGTATAAATAACCTAAATTTGAAATTAGATTCACGTTTTATCTTTTCTTGAATTCACCCCCTTGAATTTCAATTGTTTGCTTTGCCTTGGCAAAAATTGACTTTTGTTTAATTATATTTTCCTCATTTATATTTGCTTTCCTTGAATTTGCTTTTGACTGTTTTGCTTTGGTGATTTGAAATGGTTTTGTCTTACTCTCGGCTGTTTTTCACTTCCGTGAAACCCTGAGACCGGCGCGCGGGGGCGAGAGGCTGGGGCATCAGCGGGCAGAGGGAACCACACTGACGGTAACAAAACTTAAGACCACATCACCCCCAGGCTGCGAGGTGGAAAGGAAGGGCAACCTCATCCACCAGACCCTGGGCACTTCTTACGACTGGAAGTTAGTTTGCTTTAAAACAAAACAAAAACAAAAAAACCCTCTTACCAAAGTGCTATGGTCTATGCCTGTCTTCCCCTGCACCCAGATGTCGCTCTCCAGGAACTTGGCCTTCCTGGGGCAAGCCTGCGGTCAGTGACTCCATCCCCAGCTGGAGGGGAGGATGGAAGGAAGGAGGATGGAACGAAGGAGGATGGAGGCCTTGGCCGGGACCCGATCTCGACCCGGATCGCCCCGGGTCCAAGCGCCTCTCCGCGGGCTGGAACAGGCAGTGGTCGCGCCGGACCTGGGTGACTCTGCGGCGCCGGGCTCCGCCGCGTTCTAAGAGGACCAATTCCCCCGGATTTAGAGCGCGCGCCGTGGAGGCCAATGGGACGCCGGCCCACGGTTGGGTTCAGGCAGGTTCAGCCAATGAGCATGCGCCTTGGGCGAGGTGGGTCCGCCCCCAACTTGGGCCTTATAAATTCGCCGATGCGCCTGCAGAGCCGAGGTGGTTCCTCAGGCGGATGGGAGCAGCCTCTGCGGCGTGCACGGCGGGGAGCGGAGCGGCGGCTCTGCCCGGGATGTCAGAGGGAGGTGACGGCGAGCAGCCTCTGGAGACGACCGGCGCCGCCGAGAGCCCACACGAGGCCGCCCCCGAAGGCGAGTCGCCGGCCGGGACCGGGGGGCCCTCGACTGGGAGCCAGGGCGGCGCGGAGGCTGAACAGGTGAACGAAGAGGGGGGGCGGGTAGGTGCTGGGCAGTTGGCGGGAGTGGTTGGGTAGACTTTGGTGCAGTCCCGGAGCCGCCTGGTGGGCCGGTGGCCGAGAGGAACGTGGGCGCTTGGACCCGGGGCGATCCGGGTCGAGATCTGGGCCCGGCCAAGGCCTCCATCCTCCGCACTCCCCTCCCTCCATCCTCCCCTCCAGCTGGGGATGGAGTCACTGTCTGACCGCAGGCTCTGTCCCAGGCAGGCCAGGTTCCTTGACAGCAATATCTGGGTGCGGGGGAAGACAGGCATAGACTATAGCACTTTGATAAGAGTTTTTTGGTGTGTTTTTTTAAAGCAAACTAACTTCCAGTTGTAAGGAGTGCCCAGGGTCTGGTGGATGAGGTTGCCATTCCTTTCCCCATCCCAGCCTGGGATTCTGTGGTCTTACGTTTTGTTAGGGTCAACCTGGAGTTGAGGTCTCAGTAAGCAGGTAGTGTAGATTGTTCATGTCTTCCAAAGGTAGAATCATTACAGACTTAGGGTAGGTGGGTGTAGACCTTTGCTCTGGATGGTGGCTTTGGCATCCTTCCAGCGAAAGCTTTGGGAGATCCAGCCCTTCCTTAACTCATGGATTTCTTGTCAGCCTTCTTGTCACCATGTGTCTCACCCTGCCATTTCAGAAAATTGTTCGTTGGTGGCCTGAGCTGGGATATCAGCAAAAAGGACCCAAAAGACTATTTTACCAAATTTGGAGAGGTTGTTGACCGTACTATAAAAATGGATCCCAACGTTGGAAGATCAAGAGAGTTGGGGTTTATCCTCTGTAAAGATGGAGCCAGTGTGAGGAGGTAAGCTGCGTACTTCCCCAAGGGCCCTTGTGTACGGGATGTGATTTCTTTCTTTCTTTCTTTTCTTTTGTGAGGAAGATCAGCCCTGAGCTAACATCTGTTGCCAATCCTCCTCTTTTTGCTGAGAAGGATCAGCTGTGGGCTACATCTGTGCCCATCTTCCTCTACTTTATATGGGACGCCGCCACAGTATGGTTTGACAAGCAGTGCGTCGGTCCACGCCTGGGATCCGAACCTGCAAACCCTGGGCCGACGAAGTGGATCGTGTGAACTTAAGCACTACGCCACCGGGCCGGCCTCAGGATGTGATTTCTAAGAGACCAGTGTGATCATGATCAGTTTGTCTGAGCTGCATGTGGCCAAGTGCCCTGGGGGAAGCAGAGTTTAGGGACTTGTTCCCATACAGATTTGAGCGGGGAGTAAGAAGTCTATGGGTTGGAGTGGTCCAGGAAGAGGAGAGTGGACATTTATTACCTGTTTATGTGCCTGTTTTGGGCACTGCGCTAAACACTTCACATGTGAGGATTAGAAAAGCATCCTAGGATGCAATGAGGTAGGCATTATTTCAGTGTCACTTGACAGAGGAAGAAACTAAGGCTCAGAGAAGATTCACTAACTAGGAGAGGCCACACAGGGAGTAGATGGTGGAAGAGTGGGGATTCTGACCCCTGCAGCCCAGCTTCTGCCTCTGCTCCTAGTCCCTGCTGCTTTCCTCCTGGAGGAAACAAGCCTCAGACTGGAACTGCCAGGACAGGAAGAAGGGCGCACAGCATGGGCAGAGGCTCCGAGGGAGTGAGGTCTCATTTCTGTGTGTTTAGGTAAACCAGCCAGATTTCAGGGTTAGAGAAAATCGGGAAGTCGGGCCTGGGTAGAGTGTGGTGTGTTTGGAGGGGATGAAACATTTTGTGTGCCTGTGGTAGAGTCTGGTGGCTCAAAGAGAAGGGACTAGCCCTGGGTAATGCTGCCAGGAAATGCCAGTGAGCGTTAGAACTCGATCTGCCTGAGCCCCTTCTCAGAAGGAATTGTCCCAGTTTTCACACCAAAAGTCTCACATCCCGGGAAACCCCAGAGGCCTAGTTTTAGTGCTGTAAGTCCCTCAATCTGGGAAATCCGTTTGTTCTGGTTTTAGCACTGAAAGTCCCCAAGCCCTGTGGTCCTGAGCAAACCTGGATGGTTGGTCAACCTACTCTTCTGTTGGAACAGGTCCTAGACCTGAAGGAGCGCAAGGTGAGTGGCCGTAGCATGAACCCCAAAAAGGCCAAAGCCGTGAAGAAGGATCCTATGAAGAAAATCTTTGTGGGGGGTCTGAACCCCGAAGCCACTGAAGAGAAGATAAGGGAGTACTTTGGCACATTTGGGGAGGTGAGTGTCTCCCCAGGGTGTGATTTATGCTTCCCACCAGCCACCTGTGGCTGCTTTTTTCCTTCCTTCCTTGGTTGGCTGGAGTTCTCCTCAGCGGGGCTTCTTTCTCCTCCTCTCTGGCTTTCAGGTGCCTTCTCTTCTGTGAGTTCCCTTTAGATCCTGAGTCAGAGAAGGCACCAGCTCTGAGCTTTGCCTGGGTTTCCAGATCGAGGCCATTCAGCTTTCCTTGGATCCAGAGTCTCACAAAAGACAAGAATCTGTTTTCATCACCTTTAAGAAGAAGAACCTGTGAGAAACATTCTGGAGAAGTTCCACACTGTCAGTGGTAGCAGGGTAAGGGTCTCCAGCTCCACGTGCCTGCCTTCCCGCCTCTGGAGAGCTAGCCCTTGGGTTAGTGTGCACCTAGGAGGGTAACCCATGATCCCAATTTTAGCACTGGAAGTATCATGTCCTGGCAAACCCTTTCCTGGAATGTGACAGGTCCTGGTTCTTGGCAATGAGTGTGGAAGTTTGGAGGAAATGTACAAAACCCACACAGTGGCCCAAACAGAGGGGCTGAAAGTGTCTTGAGTGTCAAATGGATGTGGCATAGATCATGCACCTTCTGTAGCTGCTGTCACCCACTTTCCCCTGACCACTGATGTTGGCGACCATAGTTTGTGGTTCACAATAATGGTTTCTCTGTCCATTGTTGCATCACAGTGATGTAACTTCAAGTGTGTTGTAATTATGAATATTAACATTCTGTCCCCGACTTTGCCTGTGGGTTAACTGTTGTGCTTTGTACTGTATCAGGGTAGTGCTAGTTTTATTTTTTAATGTTGTGAATATTGTGACCATGTTTTCTAAGAGGTCAGATAATGAAAATGAGAACGATAATAATACCAAATGCAAGCATGATCCCATCACCGAAAAAGAAGGCTAAATGACTGTGTTATTTTAATGACAGATGGAAGGACACATACGACTGGATTAGGAGGGTGAAGAACCCAAACCAAGCACACTGCACAATATGCAGAAAAGAATTTGGGATTGGGCACCGTGGAGAGGGGGAGGTGAAAGTACATATGGAGACTGAATCTCACAAGTCCAGGATGAGGCAGGCAGGGGCCTCTGAACCAATCACAAGTGTTTGCATTTCCTAAAAAGACACAGTGTTCAGGCAAAAATAGCAGCTGCAGAATTAGCGTGGGCATACCACACGAACAAACATGCACTATCTTACTGCGCCCTTGACTGCTCTATGAAATTAAGTAAGGTTACGTTTCCTGATTCAGAGGTTGCAGCTAAAATCTCCTGTGGGTGAACAAAAGGAGAAATTTTGAGAACTGATCTGCTGGCCCCTTACAGTGTCGAGCTGATTTTGTCATTTCTCACCAACAGTCATGTTTTCTACAGTATATCAACTTCAAGCGATGTGCCGAGTCACGGCAACAAAAAAAATATTCCCTCTAGCTCTCAGGTACTTTGACTTGAAAAATGGAGTTTCAGGGGCTGGCCCGGTGGCGCAAGTGGTCAAGTGCGCGCGCTCCGCTGCGGCGGCCCGGGGTTCGCTGGTTCGGATCCCGGGCGCGCACCGACGCACTGCTTGGTAAGCCATGCTGTGGCGGCGTCCCATATAAAGTGGAGGAGGATAGGCACCGATGTTAGCCCAGGGCCGTCTTCCTCAGCAAAAAAAGAGGAGGATTGGCGGATGTTAGCTCAGGGCCGTCTTCCTCAGCAAAAAAAGAGGAGGATTGGCGGATGTTAGCTCAGGGCTGATCTCCTCACAAAAAAAAAAAAAAATGGAGTTTCAAATCATGTCCTTGATTTCTATGAAGATTTTAATGAAACTCCTGAAATTATAAAACAAAAGATTGTTGATATTTTGTCCAAATACAAACTAGATTTCGCTCGTCTATCTGCATATTCATCAGACAGTGCAAATGTAAATTTTGGCAAATTCCATTCAGTCTATAAACTTCTTACCGAAGAAAACTGAAAGATCTCACCTATTCAGTGTCCTGCATGTCTTATGTACAACACTGCTAAAAAGGATTGTGATTTGCTGAAATGTGATGTTGAGACTTTCATAATGAAAGTTTTTGGTCACTTTTCAGTTTCCTCAAAATGTGCAGAAGCACTTAGTGAGATTTTTGACTTTATAGAAATGGAAGGAGATGACCTTTCTAAACATGTGGTGACAAGATGGATGTTATTGCTGCCAGCCATAGAAAAGATGCTAAAATGTTGGCCTGCCAAAAAATCATATTTTCAAAGTGTGGGACGAGAAGAATGTCCTTCTTTGATTTGGGAATATATTGAGGATGAGGGTGGAGAAAAGGATTACGGTGAAACAGAAATGTATATGCTGTTTCTCCAAAACTGTTTGATGATCTTTCAAGAGGCGGTAAAAAGCCTAGAAAAGGATGAACTGACTGCACTGGAGCTGTTTGATATTATGTATAGGTTGAGACAAAAACTCATACAGCGGAAAAATGATTCATTTTTTGGAAGTAAGACTGCTTCAGAACTAAAAAGAATGTCACCGGGAAAGGGCAGCCACGTTACACAGGACTTTCTTAATTTCTTTACTAAAACGGTCACTTATTTGGAATCCAACTTTGATTTCACCAGTGCAAATTACCTCTGTGCTTTAAAACCATTTTCCCCGAGACGGAGATGTTTAACTTATGGTGACATCCACTGTGCTTCAGAGTGTTTAAAAATGGCGGATATTTTAGACATGGATAACCTATATGATGAATTTATAGATGTAAAGGACCTGATCAACAAACACCTAGTCTATCAAAACAAGCCTGTGGATTCAGAGTGGGTGGACATTTTTGCAGAAATGGAAACTAATTCCTACAAATTTAGAAACTTGCTGTTGCTAGTCAGTAAAATCCTAAGTATTCCATGCTCAAACACTTTCGTCGAGAGGATATTGAGCTTCACGTCAACACATTGGGCTCACACTCGGAATTAGTGTAACGTGGGCTTGAGAAGAGCAGAGCTACAGGTCAGAGTGAATTTCACATTTGACTGTGTCCAGTTTTACCACTACATAAAGGAGAAGAAGGACGTCCTAAAGGCTGCGAGCAGCTCAGAGAAGTATTATTGGAAAAGGAGACAGAAAGAATAAATATATGCCACTCTATCATGGGACGGAAAGAAATGTGTCATTATTTTTTATTAAATATAGGAAATATCTATTAGTCCTATTATATTCATATTCTCCTTTAGAGTCTTACATTATGTATATTTGTATTCAAATATCCAAGCATGTTAGCACAACAGTCTGTGTCTAATTTAGAAATAAACAATATACATATATTGGGATGCTTGTTCCAAATTTGTTTTACTGATGAGCAGAGGCCTACGTGATAAGTAGCCTTGTGGGATCTGGAAGAAGAGAAGAATCAAGGATCTGAAGCAGGCTTTTTTGTTTGTTTGTTTAAAAATCAATAAGTCTCCTGTGACTTTGGTTTTTGTGAATCAATCTCCCAAAGCCAGGGTGCGCCTGGAAGAACTGATACAAACTGAGTGTCTGAACATCTGAAAATGAGGCCCATGCCCAGGATTAGAGAGCACTCACTGAAGTGTGAACATCCCCCGGGGTCCTGCCGGAGCAGCCGTCTGTCAGTCAGTCCGGCTCTCAGCCTAGCTTTCCCTTTCGCCAATACCACCTGTATACAATGTATGGAAACTTGCATTACTGCAGATTGGGAGTTCTACAGATCCAGAGGGGCCTGAGAATGGAAATCAGGAGGTCAGAGAACTTGGGTGGGAAAAAGAAATTTCTGTTTTCACTAGCCTCTAACTAAAATTTAGCATTTCTTTCCATTAGGTAAATAGGCAACAAACCCAGCAGTATTAGTACCCATGACTGTCATCACTAGGAATCACAGATGGTCGCGTGTTACAGACGCCTCGAACTGTTGTTCATGCACACCCCTACTTGGAAATTATGGTAATTACTAAACCCTCTCCTAGATCTTGTAATTTAATAAAGAAGCACATCTATTATATCACAGATTTAATGTGTAATAATTTGATAACTGTATTTCAATAAAATTGGCTTCCTTGGCCATCCTGTGTATTTTATCTTGTGCATTTGCCCAGACTGCCACTGGGGTTGATGCACATTGGAAGTGAAGATTCTCTGCTGTGGATCATGAGTAGAAAGCTTTACAAATAGAAGGACGAATAGGTAGAATTCAAGTGACTAGACTTTGCTGCACCCTCGCCTCCTGCTCTAACCTTACCATTAGCTGGAGCAGGTGGCAGTTGGTGGCATATGAGTTGAGAGGACAATGGCCCCTTTGCCTAAGAACCTTCCTGTTCCCACATGTCCAAGAGTATGGAATTCCCATAATATACAAAGAGTTGTTCTTTTTGGTTTAGGTGAAAATGCCTTGAGTAGGAATATCCTGAGGCTATTTCCAGCTTCTAATACCTCAGGGGTGGAGGTATCTGAGCAGCATTTTATAAATCCAGGCACTGAGGTCCAGGGGAAAGTTATTTACCGGGGGTCACATTAGTTGAAGATACTGAGGTGTTCCAAGAGGGTTTTAGTTTTATTCAGAATAGGGAAAGTGTCCTGGGAGTCTGAAGAGAGAGAGAGAGGGAGGAGGCTGGGGTAAGGATGGGCATGAAGGGGATGGAGAGGAGCACTGGGAGAACACAGAGCCAGACTTCAGGACACCACTTCCTCCACTCCACATTCCAGTGCCTGCTGTCCACTCCCCTGTGAATCTTCAGGAATCTTCTTAGCTCCCAAGGACCAACTTAGACCTCTCCTAAGTTAGTCACACTACTTCTCAGAAGCACTTTTAAGCACAAGGAATAGATTCAGCAAACAAATTTAACAAGATTTAATGTATATTCTTAGGGTTTGAGAAATTCCTTGCTACTATTCCCAGCCCCACAGCATCCCGAGGGCTGCATCATGACTCCTAGGTGACAGCCTTCTTCATATCTCTGAAGGGCTGTTATATAAGGAAGCGGCTTAGAAAGCAAAACTGGAGTGAGATGAGTTGTTGTCACCGGCAGGCATAATTCCACGTCAATTTAGGTTCATTCCTGGGAACAGATTATCCCGGGACTAGACAGATTTAAAGTGCCTTCCAGTTCTGGCACTCTATACCTTTCCCTGCAGAGTCTGAAGCCCAGCAAATCCTGGGCTTGGAGTATAAGCCCAGGATCCTGGTCTCCCCTACATCTAGATGACCCCGCAGATAGTGCGGTGTGATGAGGGTGCGCGGGCTCTGAAACCAGACAAACGGGCTCTACCCTTTGCACCCCACATAGGAGCTGAGACCTTAGACAACCAAATGACTTCACCTCTCTGAACCTTAGCTTCCTCCCCTGAAAATACGGACCGTTTGCTGGAGAGTATGTAAAAGGCCCGGGTTGGCTGTAGACACAAATGTCCCTTGAATGATTAGTGAACGTCTTCATGGTTAAAAAATCTTTCGCCTTTTGGGACCCCTGCTACACCCGGACTCACCCGCTACGAATGCGTGTTAGCCACGCTCTGTCCGGCAGGAGGCAGCAGACCCCGGGTCCGGGCGGGGGCTGGGCGGGCGGGGCAGCGCTGAGGGGGGGAGGGAGGGACGTGGCGCATGCGCGCTGCGGGAAAGGCACCGCCCGGAACTGGCGGCTCCGCCGAGCGCTGGAAGGTAAGGAGCAGAGTCCGAAGGCTCCGGGTGTGAGGACCGCTTCCGGACTCCGGGTACGGCGTCTCACCGCAGCTGGCTCCCGACTTTTCTCTTTTCAGCCTCAAGGAGGGCTCGGGGCTGCAGGTGAGCTGTACACGTCGCAATCGAGACCTTCCTGCCCTGAGTTTTCTTGCAAACGCGCAGAAATAAGCAGACCGCGATGCAGAGGACCTTGGGAGGGTTTTGCAGGAGATGGGGTCTGTCTTCCGGGGATCGCTTCTCTCCTCCTCCTGGGAATGCCCCGAATTTCTTCCCTCTAACAGTCCTGCCTCTCCCGCCCGTCCTCCCTCCCACCTTCCTGGAGCTAGGGAGAGGGAGGGGGAGGGGGAGGCTCTTGGACCATTGCAGAAATGCATGGCAGGGTTTTAAGCTTCCCAGCACCACCCAGACTTCACTGGAAAATGTCTTTTGAGCCCCGGGGAGTTCAAAGGTAGGTAATTCTTGATACTCAGCATGCGAAAATGCTTTTTATATAGTAGCTCACGGAAAATCTTTAGTGGACTCCCCAAATTTTGGAGGGCTAGGGGCAAGGCAGGGCCCTGTCACCTGGTTTTGTATGCGGTGTAGTAGATCATTCTGCTGCATTGCACCCAAGGTGCTTTCGGGCCTAAGAGCAGAGCCTTCCTTTGCGATAAGAGCTTGTGATGCCTCCCACATCGCACGCCACCCGCACCCCTTTCGTGTTAACGCAGCCTCTCGCTCTCGTGTGCTTCTGGGCAGGTCAGATGGTCCTGCCATGGAAAAGGAGCAGGAGGAGTGATTGCTTTTTGTCTGAATTTTCTCTGTGAGTACAGAAACTTCTTGCAAGGGTTGGGAACAGATTTATTCTGCCTCCTTAGAACAACACTCAGTTTACTAAGGAGATTAACCGACTGGCTGTTTCCTGGCATTACAGCTACATTGAGGGTAGGTGAGTTAAAGAATGTCTTCAGGCAGAAGTTGTTCCTTAGGTTCATTCACTCATTCATTCATTCATCAAGTATTTACTAAGCACCTGCCTTGTGCATGGCAGTGAGCTTGGTGGTCTGAGGACAAAGATGAACTGAACCTGAGCTTTGCCCTCCAGGAGCTTGATTGACTGAGAGGAGAGGTGAGCCCAACATAAGCAACTCTGTACCAGGTAGAAGGGGATGGGGCCCCAAGGAGGGTCAGAGGAAGAGCTGGAGGGCTCAGAGGCGGGAGAAGAACCAGACTTTCACACCCACTGGTTGGCTTAAGGAGAAAATTAGGTCCCCAAATTCCTACCTGCTGTTGAGTGATCTCTCTCATAAGCTTCAGATCTGTGTAGAAGGGTATTTTCCTGACTGTGTGTCAGGCATCTCAGACTGAATATGTTTCAAAAGGTCCCATCACTCCTGGTGACCTCCCTCCTCCCCCCACCACACACCTACTGCTGTTTCAGGGAATAGCATCGAGGCTCCCCTGCCCCCCACCTCTCCTACTGGTCCAAGCCAGAGGCCTAGGTATGAGCCCTCTCTGACTCACCTCTCCCCCTCACTCCCCACATCCAGGCCTATTGATTCCACCTCCTGAACCTCTCATTGCCATTGCTCCAGGCCAGGCTACCGTCATCTCTTGCTTAGTTCACTGCAACAGCCTCCCAGCTCGTCTCCCTGACTCCCTTCAACCCATCTCCCACTACTACAGCCAAAATCTCTTGCTGGAATTTAAATCTAATTGTGTGGCTCCCTTCGTTCATCCCTCACTACCCTTGGGACAGAAACCAGTCTCCCTTTACAGGGCTTATGTGGGTGGTCCGGCCCTGTCATTCTTACCAGCCCCATATCTTTTCACAACCCGCTTGTACTTTTTTCCATGTTGACCACATGCCATGCTTCTTCAGGCCCCTGGGCCTTTGCACATGTTCTCCTTCTGCCTGGAACACAGCCTTCCTTGCCACTCTCTTCACTGAGCTTACTCCTACTCTCCCCAAGGTCCCCTGCTTCCTCTAGGAGTCCTTCCTTAGACTCCCAAGCCGCATTAAGTGCTACTCATTATTATGGTGACCATGCCTCTCCTCTTAGGACTCATTCACGTGCCTCCCTCCTCCGTGGTGCTATACTGTAAGTCCTGGAAGACCAGGGCCATGTCTGAGGGCTTTCCAGGGCTTCCTACCGCCTTGCACAAAGAAGATGCTCAATAAATACAGGCACACCTCAGAGATATTGTGGGTTGGGTTCCAGACCACCACAATAAAGGGAATGTCACAATAAAGCGAGTCACACGAATTTTTTGGTTTCCCCGTGCGTTTAAAGTTATATTTACACTGTACTATAGTCTGTTAAGTGTGCAACAGCATTATGTCTAAAAAAAAAATGGGCATACCTTAATTAAAAAATACTTTATTGCTAAAAATGCTAACCATCATCTGAGCCTTCAGTGAGTTGCGATCTTTTTGCTGGTGGAGGATCTTGTAAAAAACACAACAGCTGTGAATTACAGTAAAGCGAAGCGCACTAAAAAGAGCTATGCCTGTAGTTGTTAAATGGAATTGGGTATAAATATAAGTTGTAATATCTTGGTTTGGTTCACTGAATGCCTGAGTCACAAATTCACCCCACCTCAGTGGGTTTCTCATTTGCTGAAATAGTAATGGCCTGACACACATCAAGCTTGAAAATGGATGTAAAGGTGAGAGAAGAATTATTGTTAGAGCAGCTAATTGTCGAGTGCTCAGTATGTGCCAGGCACTGTTCTAAGTGCTTTACAGGATTAACTCATTTAATTATCACAACTCTATGAGGTAGATATTTCTATTATCCCTATTTTACAGATGGGGAAACTGAGTTACAGAGAGATTAATGAATGTGCCTCCAGTTACACAGCTAGTAAGTTGTGGCGTCAGGGTTGAAGCCAAGCATACCTTGTGGAATATCATTAACTCTTTGAGAAAGACAGTAAGTAGGTGAGATAAATATGAGATGCTCATAGGGCTAAAGATGGTAAATTACCAGATGGAAGACAGTACAGTGTGGTCACAACTTTAAGCTATGAGGCCAAGCAGAAGTGATTAATTCAAAATTAAAAACTCTGAAGAACATCAGTTTCATTCGCATATTCACTTTTTTCTGCCAGCCAACTCAGTTATCAGAGGTATTACTGCTGGTGGTTGGGAATTAGACTTCTGTGAGTCTGAAATCTTGGTTCTGCTGTGTGACTTCAGAGGTGTTGCTTGCCTTCTCTGTGCCTCAGTCTCCTCATCTGGAGGAAAATGGGGATAATAATGATAGTACTAACCTCCTAGGGTTGTGGTCATGATTAAAGGAATTGGTACATGTAAGGCCTCAGAACGGTGCCTAACACATGGTAATTGCTCAGAAACGTCATCCTCATCATTATTACTTGTTTATTCATTACTCAGTCAACAATGGTTTTTGAACACAGGTCATTCCTATGTGTTCAGTGCCCCTGTGCTGCTTCTTGGCCCAGCTGAGCTCTCCTGCTGTAATTCCTCTTCCCACAGATGCTGAGGAGTGTTCAGCGTGGCCTCCTTTTCAGTGTCATCATCTCCTCCTGTGCCTCGGATTCCCTCCCCGCAGACCCTTCCTCACGGTAAGTTCTAGCGTCCTCTCCGAGATAAGCTCAGAACCCCTTTTCTGTTCTTCTGGGTGAATTTGTTACCGGTTGCTACAGGGAATAAAAGACCAGGTTAACCTAAATGATGAACAGTGAGAAGATTGTAAAAATGCAAAGAAGTCCAGTACACCATTCCTGCTATCTACAATGGTAATGATTTTCCCCAGGGAGGAAATATAGATGTAAAAAAATTAAGACATAAAAGCACCACCAGGAATCTTAGAATTTCAAGAGCTGCATGGAACTTTAGAGTTCATCTCGTTTGTTCCCCTCACTCTGGGGGAAGTTGGCCTAGGGCTGGGGCGTGACCAAGGACCACCAGCCCGCCTGACGTGGACCCCCGTCTCCAGCCTGTAGCCGGTACACTTTCCCCTGCATCTCAGAGGATCGTGGGTGGGGTTTCAGTGGAATGTCTCACCCTGGATGTATGTTTCAGCTGCTGCTGTTATGCACAGTAGGATGTCATTGTCATTCAGTTAACCTCTCGCCAGGACTTCATTACATTCCTTAGTGATTTACCGTTTTGAGCGTGGTTGTCTCCACCACCACAGAAGAGCAGTCTCATAACAAAGCTGGTGACAAAGAAATGTTTAAAGTGGCTCTTTGGTTCAGTCAACAAACGCCCATGTTACCCCTTTTCTGTTCTTCGGTGTGAGGAGGATAGGGCGACAAATATGTGTACTAATATGAAGGAATTATAAGATGGAGTTTCTGAAGTCAGGGAATTTAGAAGAAGAAGAGCAGTTTTCTCCAGCCCAGTTTACGGTGCAGGCTAGAATGGTTAAGGAGGTTGTGGGTGGTTAAGAATGGCAGACGTCGGGGAGAAGGCTCAGAGGGAGGTGGGTAGAGAGGGTGGTTGGGGTTGTAGAGGGCGGGCATTCAGGGCATGGAAATGAAAAGTGAAGACTGTCGCCTTACGGCCCGGGGAGGAGACGGGCTGACAAGAGCAGAAGCCTGACTCGGGGAAGTGGAAGGAACTAAACAGCCGAGGGCACCGCGGGTCTTGAGGACGAGGAGAGGAGAACCAACCTGAGGTGCCCCTGGCTGCACTTGAGAGTGAGGATGGGGGCCAGTGGATGAGTGTTGGGAGAGGTGAAGAACTAGCTTCCCCTTTTTAGTAGACTAGAGAAATTAATTTCTGTGATTCTGTGGAATGCATATCATTTTTATAGACATTTGCTCCCTCAAACTCTTTATTTTGTGAAATTTGTCCCTTCCGCCTTGCTGTAGAATTGGAGCCTTGCCCATGGATCTCGTTGGTTTTGGGTATGCGGCCCTTGTGACATTTGGAAGCATTTTGGGCTATAAGCGGAGAGGTGAGCTGGAATCAGATTTCTCATCAAGGGGACCTGGTGGGCTTGCTGGTTGTGCTGGGACCAACTGAGGGTCTGTAATCAGGACACGAAGTCACAGATGTCCTGGAGGTGGCTGAGTACCAGCATGTCATGGACGGGATTGGGGAAGGAAGCGGGGCGTGTGGGGCTGCGCATGACAGAGCATTCCAGCCCGTCCTGGGTCTCCCTGCTTTACAAAATTCTAATATCACCTGTCATTGTCGATTGCATAATTAATTGATTCAACCTCCTTAGGCTACTCGCTTGGTATCAAATGGGGATTTTTTTTGTGTACATACTCAGAGGGTCAAAAAACTGAATTATGTTGATATTGTATGTTGCAAAGGAAAATTCATTAAATACTTAGATATCATACCTGAAGTTGTCTCTTCATCTCTGTCAAAAAGACGGAAAAAACCCCAGTTGATAAAGTAAGAGGTTTTCATGGAGAAAAATGAAAGGTCAGGTTTTATGTTTTACTTTGTTTTAAGGTAGAAGATTTATAGTCATGGTGTCTCGTATTTCTGTTTCTTATATTTTTATGAAATTTTAAAAATGAAGTATATTTCAAACAGTGTTATATTTGTGACATTGGTGGACTCGAGTTTGAGTGAAAAAGCCAGGTCTACACAGTCTTCAGAGTTACTCCCTTTAGAGATTGCTAAGAAGTCCATGGCCAGAAGCTCAGTTCTCTCTGGGGGCTGAGGGGCGGGCAGGTTAGAATAGGTTATCTTCTAAGATTCCTGAGAGCCTGTAATTCACCTTAGATTGTTTGTTGTTCTTATTTTCTCTCTCCATATGTGTAGCGTTGCACATGTGTATTTGATGGGGAAAAAAATGATGGCACCCAAGTAAGACCTGTAAACACCTACTGGGAAGTCGATGTTTCCTAATGTACTTTAAAGAGGACTCAGTTTAAAATCTCATTAGGATTGTTGTTGGAAAAGCTTTTCGTTGTCAAAGACCTGTCTAAATGACCTCTGTTACAGAACAGAAAAGAGCATCTGGACATTTTTGCTTGTCTTTTAGAGGGGTGGGAAGAAGGGAGAGTGTGTGTGTGTCTGTGTGTATGTGGGGGGAGCTGCTGGGGTGGACGGGGGTGCGGAGAGAGAGGATTACTTTAGTATTCTAACCCAAATCTCTTTAGGAACAAATGAGGTCACATTAGCTGTAAGGTCTCTGATATCAGGGCCCTGATGCCCAGCTGCACAATATGGTTCCTTGGCCTCCTGCAAGGGCCCCCACTAAGTGATCCTGGGAGCCCCTGGGGGTATTATGTGTTCAAAGAGAAGCCCGCTCTTGTACTGTAATGTGGGTTAAGAGCGCAGGCTGCAGAATCGAGCATTCCTAAATTCTGCTCTTGACACAACCACCTACTAGCTCGGATACTCACATGAGTTGTTTTAACTTCTGGGCTTCAGTTCCTCATTTGTAAATTAAAATGTTAGGATTAAATAAGATAATGCATGTACCACGTTTCACATGGTGCCTGGCACAGAGTAAAGGTTTAGTATGCTTGTTGTTTCTGCTGCTACTGCCCTGCCAGCGGAAGGTCTGTGGGCCGGTGGGGCAGAATACCTCTGTCTAGTTTGTACTGTGTGTTATATTTAAGCTTCTTGTGGCCCCGCTGTCTCTGAACTGTGTAAAGTGAGTCAGCTCTCTGTTTTTATTCAGAGCTTGCCTAGGCATGAGTTGGGCCAGGAAACCTTTGCAGGGACAGTTATTGAGATAATGTTGGGTAGGTTAAAGATGTGATGTCGGCATGGTGTTTGGGTCCAAGTGAGGGGCTGGTAGATTCTTTTTCTGTGCTGGGGCAGAGGAAGGGAGAGAGAGGCGGCACAGGGGCAAGACACAGGATGCTGAGTGCCAAGCCTGCTCTGGGGTTGCCCCTCTTCCCGCAGAGGTCCCCAGAGAAGTGTATAACCTGGAAGACAGTATGATTTTGAGGCTTTTTCTGGGCCAGGTAGCCAGTGCCCAAAGCCAAAATGGCCAGAAGGCTCGCTCTGTCTCCTCCTGCACCAGGGCTGGACCTGACCTCACCCTTCCTACTCCAGTTCGAGGTCAGGGCACGGCAGCCCCTCCAGAGAGGAGAGGATCAGGGGCAGGAGGGCTTCCCAGGCAGGTGTCCTGCTCTAGGGAGCCCCTGGGTGCACCTTTCAACTCCTTCGAAAACTCCCCTCCCAAGACTGCCCCACCCAGATCAGCACTCCGAGGAAATGGGGGTAGGGGAGAGCTTGGAGCTTCTTTTTTTGTGGCCCCACCGTAGGCAACGAGGTTTTTCCGTAGGGTCTTTGCTCCCTTCCCCAGCCGTGGCTTTTTTATGAGGTAGAGCCCACAGTCCCGGCTCCTTCCTCATGCAGGATGAATTCTCCCAAGAACCTTCCCGGGTCTCATACACGTGGCCCCGTGAGCCTGCCCTGTCCCCGCTGTTGGCTGTCTGATCTCGCCAGGACTCAAGTGCAGACGCTGCCGCTCCCTCCTTGTACGTAAGGCGGGAGGATCCTAGCCGTGCAGAAATCGTCAGGGTATGCAGAAAAGAATATTGGAGAATCTCTAGGTGAGAAGACACCTTGATGGTGACCTAGTCATGCATTCCAGAAAATGCTTTATCTCCTTAACTGTATCCTTGTCTGACTTCTGCTTGAACATGCGCCATAACAGAGGTGCCCAGGCATGCATTTCGTCAGGATTTATCTCATGCTGCCTATGTACCTGGCGCTGTTTTGGGCCCTGGGAAGACAGCAGTGAGCAAAAAGACACAGCGCTCACCAGCGAGTGGGGGAGACTGACATTAAATACCTGAACAGGCTTATAAATACGTGATGATGAGTAATGGGAGACTGTGCTGGGGGCCTCGTTCAGAATGGGGGGTCAGAGAAGGCATCTCTGGGGAACCAACCCTTAGGGAGACGTCCGAAGGTGAGCTGCAGTTGACCAGGTGAACAGTGCAGGGAAGAGCAGTCCAGGCAAGGAACAGCATGGAAGCCAGGAGGAGTGAAGAGTTTGGCATATTCAGGGGACTGAAGGGAGGCCAGGGCTCCAGCAACTGAGCAAACGTGGGTTCTTTCCTGAGTGCGGTGGGAAGCACTGAGGCTTTTTAATTAGAGGAGTGACCTGTCCAGATGTATGTTCTTAAAAGATCATATTGCTGTTGGAGAACAGATTTGGAGTGGGGACGGGGGTGGAACAATGAGGAATTTATTATTATCTCCAACTATTACATTCTAAGCCTTTATATATTTGATGTGGATTATATGATGAACCATGTTTTGCAAGTGATAAAACTCAGAGAGGCCAAGTGACTAAACCAGAGTCCCTCAGGGGGAAGTAAAAGAATCAGGACTAGAACCTCGCATGTTTGGCTTCTCATTCAGAATGTTGCTGTGTGTGTGTGTGTGCACGCGTGTGTGTGTACACGTGCATGAGTATGTTGCTGCAATGAGTGTGTGTGTGTGCATGCCTGCATATGTTGCTGCAGTGGTGTTTAACCCTGACTCCACATCTGAATTTCCTATGGATAATTAGAAAATAGAGATATCTTGACCCTACTCGTAGAGGTTTCAATCCAGTAGATTCTAAATAGAGTGAGTTTCATGAAGCGAGGATGGTGTGTGTGTTTTCTGCAGTGTCGCTGGCGTGCAGCCCACTGCCCAGTGCACAGAAAGTGCTGGGTGTTTGTCACAGTGCCTGGGGCAGTGGATGGATGGCTCGGGGGCTGGTTGACTGCAACAGTGGCCTGGTTCTTCCTCTTTCTCAGTATAGTCATCATTCATCTCTGAGTCCTGACATGTTGAGGCTGGAAGGTTTGTGAATTATTCAAGACAGAGCCATTGTTTGGTTTGCAGAGGACTTCTCTCTCTACTTCTGTGAGCTAAAAATGCCTTTGCATCTTATTTTTATCATCACAACCTTCCTTAACAGTAAAAAGATAGAGGCAAGGAGAATAGAAAAAAATAAAGAAGGGCATCAATGTCAAAACCACTCCTGCAAGGCAGGCTTTCTTATTCCCACTAGCTAGATCTAACCCCTGATTTGATATGCATTTGGAGTTCCTCTGCTCTGCATTTCGGGTTCAGCATGAAGGTCATTTTGTAGAAACCATCCATGAATAGGCCGATACTTAATTTGGCTTTGTCCAGTTATAATGCCTAAGTAGAAATACATTGGTAGGTGTGTGTCTCATACTGGAAGGAATTCCTTTCATTTGGAGATTCTCTCTCTGAGCCCATTTTTTTTTTTCCAGGTGGCGTTCCATCTTTGATTGCTGGTCTTTTTGTTGGATTTTTGGCTGCCTATGGAGCTTACCGTGTCTCCAATGACAAGCGAGATGTAAAACTGTCACTGTGTAAGTGAGACATTTTTCCCAGTTATGGAGAATCAAACCTTGGGGGTGGCTTTTTAAATCCCCTATACCAGGTATTCTAGAAGATACTTAGTCTCTTACAGTTACGTGGCCATATGCATGTGTCGAGACTGAACACAGTTCTTGTTCCTTTCTAGACAGACCTGATCCAAAATAATGATATTGCTACCAGGCCTTCCAACTCAGAATAATATTTCTCTAAAACTTTATTATTAGAAAAATAAAATAAAATTAGAAAAGGGAATTATGCCCAGATTCTCTGCTAATTCTAAGTACATATTAGCATAGTTTTTGTGTTGCTATGAAAATACCTAAAAAGAGACAGGCTTGCATTATTTTATTTAACAGCTTTAGCTCCTGCTTTGCCTTAAGACTAAATCTGGAAAAGCAAGGTTGACCCTTTTTTAGCTTCTTCCCTGGTTCAGCTTAGTGGGAGAACGTCCACAGAAAAATGGAAACCTGTGTGTGTTTAAAGCCCCCAAGACACTTGGCTTTCTTTTGTGTAGCTTGAAAGAGAAATACGGTGAAGATCTGGAAAAGTACACCAAGGAAATTGTCTCTATTTAAATTGATTATTATTCCAGATGCCCTGGTGGGATATGGAAGAAAATACAAAGGAGGACAAATTGTATCAGTTCTGTATTTGAGGGGGAGAAAGAGATTTAGTGCGGCTTGTTTTCTTTGCTGATTTTAAATAGGAGCTAGGGATATTTTTAATAATGAAATTGTGTCAGAAGATAAAAATATATCAGCAAGATATGAATATATTGGGCTGTTTGTTCATATGCCTGTAAATAGTTCACATGTTTATTGTCAATCATTTTGTTTTTTTATATTAGCAAGTGATTTTTCTTTGAAAGCTGTTCTTAAATTGTGACATCAATGCCCTGATCTCTTACATAAAACCACCTCTCTCTTACTGATTCAGCTCCTAAAAAGCTGGGATGATGCTTCTGAATATAGTGTTATTAATCAGACTGTTGTTATTTAGTCTCTAGGCATCAAATTTCCCAAAATGGAGTGCTACAAAATAAACAGCCTTCTTCCTAGTATGATTTTATTAATCAGGTCTTACTTTAATAAAAGATACTGTAACTTTTAGTTGAATAAACACTTATTGAGTGTCTTCTGTGGGTCCTGGTACACTGCCTCATGTTCCTGAGGAAAGCTGAATAAGCTCCTAGCCTCCAAGGAGAATGCTATAAATAGAAATTTGTTAGAAAAGGACTTTTTCTTTTGAAGATATTTCAGGAATGGATTTTAACATGCTGGTTTACTCAGAAATGTTTTGATGAGTTAGTTTATAAAGTGTCTTAATAGAGCACTTTATCTTTTCAAAAATGGCAACTCAGTACTTCTGAATAGTAGTTGTTATATTAGAAAGCTGAAACGATAGCCATTGTTTCACAGGTGAGCGCTGAGATTCACAGGTGAGCGCTGAGAGCACGTTTGAAAGTCTGGTTCACGCGTTGGCTTGGTTTCCAGTTACAGCTCTCTTCCTGGCCACCATCATGGGTGTGAGGTTCAAGAGATCCAAGAAAATAATGCCGGCTGGGCTGGTTGCAGGTTTAAGGTAAGAAAGACTATTTTTTTGTGTGTATGAGGGAGATCAGCCCTGAGCTAACAT
Organism: Diceros bicornis minor; assembly: GCF_020826845.1. Lineage (NCBI taxonomy): Eukaryota > Metazoa > Chordata > Mammalia > Perissodactyla > Rhinocerotidae > Diceros > Diceros bicornis. The sequence goes on along the minus strand of NC_080753.1, from coordinate 14,243,452 downwards.
CCATGCCAATCCTCCTCTTTTTGCTGAGGAAGACTGGCCCTGAGCCAACATCCGTGCCCACCTTCCTCCACTTTACTTGGGACTCCACCACAGCATGGCCCGAGAAGCGGTGCGTCGGTGCACGCCCGGGATCCGAACCCCGGGCTGCTGCGGAGTGCGCACACTTAAATGCTGCACCACGGGGCCTGCCCGAGAAAGACTATTTTGATCTATACTTTCCTCTGTCGTCGTATTGAAGTGCTGAATTTTTGGCAAAAGTTGGTTTTAATTTGAAAGGTCGAAGCAGTTTTTACTACAGCAAGCATAGCTGTAAACACCTTAAGATACCATGCATTCAGTCAGTCTTTGGTGTTGATGTGCACATGAGTGTTTTATCGAAGGCGCTTAGTGTTGCTATAGTAGCTGATCAAAGGTACACTCTTACCTTTTTCAGAATAAAGAACTAAATTCAGCCTCATTTTACCTCAAGGTTTACCCATCTGAGACCGTCAGTGTATTCACTTAAATCCGGTGCTCAGTCTCTCGTAGAGACTTGGACAGAGGGACAGGCTGCTGTAGTGACTTTGAGTTTTTAAGGGAAAAAAACTTAATATTTTTTTAAAAGACAAATGGGGAACCTCAAGTTTCTCTTAATTTAATCCCAGTAATTTTGTCCATGAGATTAAGCATATTAGCAGGTAAAAATATATAGGTAACATTTTTAATTCTGTAAGCTGCATTTATACATTGAAAGCCATAAGCATGTTCATTTCCTTTGATATACATTTCCACTTTTTGGAATTTATTCCAAAGAAATAATGAGATATATGCAAAGACTGATGCTTGTTGCAGCTTTATTTCTAATGGAAAACATGAGAAACTGAAAAATTAGAAACAACCTAAAAAGTTCATCAGTAAGGAAGTGTTTCAGTAAATGCTCAATAAATGGAATATTGAGCAGGCATTGCATGTCATGTTTTCAAAAACTATTTAGTGGCATTGGAAATCTTAATGACGTAGGAGATTAAAAACAGGATAAAAAATAACCAAATATAGTATGATCTCAATTTTTAAAAATATGCATAGAAAACCCAGATAGAATGAAATACTGCAAACTGTTAGTAGTGTTCATCTCTGGGTGGTGGCATAATGAGTAATTTTCTTCTTTTCACTTTTCTATAGAATTTTGTAGTATGGTGATGTATTATGTTTATGATTGGGGAGAAAAAGTGTGATTGCAAAAGACTGCTTTCCAGTTATGGGCCTGTTCTGAAAATGACACGTGGTGGTGGAATTCATCAGAAGTAGGGTTTACGGGTCAAGAAGACCCCAATCAATGGAAAGTAGCTGAGACTGTAATAATAATCCCCCAAATTGCTCCTTGATTATTTTTTCAAGTTGCTTGACGTTACTGGCTTTTGAGTTCGGGTTTCCTTCCAAACGTTTCTCTTATGAAGCTTCATCCCAGATTTTCAGGACAGCGAGTTCCGATCTTTCTCATTCATTCAGTGAACATATAAGTGGCTGATTCAGTTCTGTCTGGGAAGTTCGAATACAAGGATAATGAGATCACCCCTCCCCCGAGAAGTAGGAGTAGGGGAGAACTGGAGCCCGAGTTTAGTGACAGCACAGGTTAGGGGAGCCCCGACCTGTTCTGTCTATGCCATGTCAGCGTGACCCCCCTTTGCCTCTGTTTTATTTTCCTGCAGCTTCCTGATGATTCTGAGACTTGTCTTATTGCTGCTCTGAGAATCCAGAGGAACTGAAAACTGAATTCCTGTCATTCCACACTATCGGGCAGAGCATACTCTATGTATGTAAAAGATAAATTTCAATGTGGAATGTTTAGTGTCTTATTTTATGTTAGAAACAAAAGAAACACTGTCACTTCTAATATGAACACTAGTTTGAGGTGTTTTTTTCTTAAACAAAAACTTTGTTTTCCAATTGTCAGGTACTATTTTCATTAAAGATAGTTCATGAATCGTGTTATACTCTTTCATTTGCTGTGCCTAGTTTTATATATGTGGTATTTTTCGACAATTCCAAATACTCGTCTGAAGTAAGTTTAAATTAAACTACAGCTTATTGGATAATGGAATGCCCTAAGTGGGCTTCACAGAATGCTAATGTATCAATTTGTCATTTGTGTTATATTAGAAATTATTAGAAATTATATTTTTCCATTTTAATTGTTAATTAAATTAAAATTGTTTAATTGTTTTGATTTTCCATTTTAATTGCTGTTATCGTTATTTTTTCCTTTAAAAAAATCCATTCTCAGCACACTCTGTGTGCTAACAGAATGTATTCAGTATTCAAATAAAAGACACTCTGTTTTAAACTTTCATTTTAGTGTCTGCTCTGTACACATAAATCACCTTTGATATTTAAAAGTTCAGTTATTAATGAAAGAAGTTGGGAAGGAGGGTTATTTACGCCAGAACTCTTCCTCAGGAACAGGTATTCTCGTTTTCTCTTTCTTTCTGTAAAACAGTAATAAATCTGAAACAAAAGTGATTTTGTCTCAAATCACCACTTCATTTTTAGGCATAGTTATGACTTTTAATGTCCGACGCACTTTGAGGCCCCCGACTGAACACTGGGAGACTGGAGTCCCAGCCCGACTCTCCCACTGACTGTATGCTCTTTAGAAGGTCGTTTCCTCTCTCTGGGACCCCGTTTCTCATCCTTAAGGAGGTATTTGGACTAAATGATCGACAAGACCCCTTAGAGCACCAAAAATCTGCAATTTTGGTCCTGTTGGCTCTGCGCAATGCTTCAGATTGCAAACGCTTTCTTTAAATGAAATGGTGGGTAGAGCTCCCAGCCGATAACAGCAGAGTTGATATGGTTGTGTTCACTTACCTTTCCCAATTGACTTTCAAGGAGGTTGTTAAACTTCCAGTGATAAGTAATTCAATTCAGGGAAGAAACAAAGAAAAACACTTAATTTAACCAAATAGGAAACCCAAACAAAATCCTTTGATATACTTTAAAAATATCCTACTTAAAAGAAAAAATCCCACTAATCCTAATGGTGCCAAAGAGGTTGTTACCACAGGCGGCAGGATGGAGAAAGCGGTTGTCATTGGACTGCCCCGTGTGCTTGCTGACTGTCACAGATGATGGAGAGGAACCTTCAGATTCAGATTGCCAGCAGCTTATACTCCAGCTCTGATTATGATACTGAAGTAGAAACTAAATGTGAACTTGATCCTGGAAATATATACAATATCTGTAAAATACTCTAGTGATTGAGAGTTTAAGAAACTAGTTGGAAGCCATGCTGTGTCCTGGACTTTTCCCAAAAGGTGGTGGGAGTGGGTAATGTTGATGTATGTGTGGCTGTTTTTGTTTTCAAAGAAATCCGTAACACCCATTTGCTTACTTATGATTTTACTCTTTTGCAATAAGTAGAATGCAGAAGAATTCTTATTTGGATGATTCTGATTAATTGGTGTTTTACTGTCTTATGAAAAACGGGAAGGGGGTTGTCTGATTTAAGACAAGTATTAGGTAGTTTACTTCCTTATGCTGTTTATTACTTTATTAAAATGGCCCTATGATTTCTTTCTGGACACTGCTACAAACGTAAAGTGAAACATTTCCTGAGTTCTTTAGATCTCTTCATTTGTTAATACTCAGCTGCTATAGTGCCCATGTTTTTAAGAAACATGCCACGTTCAAATCTGAAAATACTCTTCATGGTCTCAATGGAGTCTTCATTTAGTGGAGGCTTCCTCTGGCTTCCAGGCTGGAGGAATTTGGTAATTGTGGGAATATGGCTGATTCTGGCCTTGAATTCCTAAAATGTAAAAGATTACTATTCGTGAGAGTAGAGCAAAATAAACAAAGTAAAATATAAATGAGGCACATTTTTGCATAAGAGAAAAAGTGTTCGTATTCCTCATTGCTAGTAGAGGTGGGAGATAAAATGGAATTTTTGTACATTGTGTGGTAGTGCAAAGTAATGCTCCTCTTGTAGAAAGCAAGCTAGCAATATTTCTCAAGAAGCACAAAATGTTCATAGGCTGTAACCCAGTGATCCCATTTTTAAAATTGTATCCTAAGGATGTAATCTTAAATGTGGAAAAACCCATACCTGTGAAGATGCTGTTGTAACATTATTTATAAAAGCAAATATTCCAGAGTATCCCGATATATAACTAATAAACAGAAGTCCTTGTTTTTCTTATGTTCTAAGCATTTGTTCATGTTGTTATATAATCTTTGAAAACATAACTGAGGCTGCATAAAATTCTATATGATGGATGTAGCCCCATTTCTTAGGTATTGAATAATTAGGTTGTTTGTGATTTTCATTATTTAAAATAAGATTATTCTGAGTACAATAAGCGGACTTATAATCATGAAAAATTTCACAAAAATATATGTAACAGACTTCATTGTATAAAAATAAGGCAGACTAACAGTACCAAAACACGCTTATGTTGTAATGTGAAGTGGAAAATACAGGCTACAGAATTATCATAACTCAGATTACAACTATTTTGAATAAGCATACTTTTAAAAGGCTATCAAGAATCCACCAAGAGCAAAGTGTTTTAGAACTCAGGCCGTGGAAGCAGCAGACTGGGGTTTGAGTCCCAGTCCTGTCACCCACCAACAGTGTGACCTAGGGAAAGTTACTTAACCTCTCTGAGTCTCCTTTCTTAACTACTTTGAGGATGGAATAAAATAAATGAAGTAATGTGCATTCAGTGCTTGGGATGATGCTTGCATATAATAAGAGTAGAGTCAATGGTTATGGTTATTGTTAATTAGTGGCTATGGTAGGATGATATTATCTTAAGTGTTTTCCCCTCACCTTACCTAGAGGTAGGCAGCCACTTTTACTGAGGTTCTACTACGTTCCAGGCAAAGCCTTTGAGATTTAACTCCTGTAAGAAGCCTGCCTCAGATCCCCATGCTGGCCTGGGTGACCCTCATCTGCTTTCCCATGTCATTTGATTTTTTAGTTTACCACATTATATAGAGGTTATCCCTGTGCTTGTCTCCCCCACTAGGTGTGTTCCTTGAGGGCATGTTCGTATTTCTAGCATAGGCTCTGGCATAAAGAAGTTAGCAACTTCTTAAGTGATAATGAATGACTGAAGGAAAGAGTAACGAATGATGCAAATTCGTCCTCCCTGCAGTTCTTGGGAGCTGTGTGGATAGTATGACCTGTAGCAGAGGGAAGCCTGGGAGGACACTGGGTTTGCACTCTTTTTTTTAAGATTTTATTTATTTATTTTTTCCCCCCAAAGCCCCAGCAGATAGTTGTATGTCATAGCTGCACATCCTTCTAGTTGCTGCATGTGGGACGCGGCCTCAGCATGGCCGGAGAAGCGGTGCGTCGGTGCACGCCCGGGATCCGAACCCGGGCCGCCAGCCGCGGAGCGCGTGCACTTAACCGCTAAGCCACTGGGCCGGCCCATGCACTCTTCTGTCATCAAGATGACTTCAAGCAGCTGTGTATCAGCCCAGCTCAGCCGACTGCCCACAAGAAAATCTTGCCCGTGGTCTCTTTGTGCCTGCGTGATAGTTGAGAAGTGAGAAAGTAGAGGATTTAGGGGCATACCTAGCATATAATTTCAAGTGAGTGTGATTTGGCAGAAAGTCCTCTAGAAGTTCAGAGACCTGGTTCCTAATCTACTCTGTGCCACTGGCTGTGCGAGCTCCAACAAATCCCATCTCCCTGAGGGCTTCAGTTTGTTCACCTAAAAGAGGTGGAATAGGGCTGGCCCCATGGCTTAGCGGTTAAGTGCGCGCGCTCCGCTACTGGCGACTGGGTTCGGATCCCGGGCGCACACCAACGCACGGCTTCTCTGGCCATGCTGAGGTGACGTCCCACATACAGCAACTAGAAGGATGTGCAACTATGACATACAACTATCTACTGGGGCTTTGGGGAAAAAAAGGAGGAGGATGGCAATAGATGTTAGCTCAGAGCCGGTCTTCCTCAGCAAAAAAAGAGGAGGATTAGCATGGACGTTAGCTCAGGGCTGATCTTCCTCACAAAAAATAAAAAAAAACAGAGGTGGAATAGCTTAAATCTTCCTCACATATTCTCAACCCTGGAAACAGCTCAATCTCGTGTGCCTTTGTCTTTTTTATCGTTTCATCTCCCTGTGCCTACTCTCTGAATCTTTACAGAATGATTTCACCACCGTAGCCTGGCCTGGTGGCTCTTCCGGGTCTGTGATGCTAGTCTCTCCTGGCACCTTCTCAGGGCAAGGTCCTTAGCTATGCTGCACTTTGCAGGGAGAATGTCATTCTCACAGGGACCCAAACCTCTTTCATAAGCAAATTTTCTTCTAATAGGGCTCTGACGTATGGGTCACTTTGAGTCAAAATCAACTGAATACAAAATGAAAGATTGGAGTTGGAGGACACTAAGGTATATTTTAACCCTAAAACTCTACGATTTTATGACACTTGGGCATGGGATCAGGAGTTAGAGAGACTGGAACGCAGGCTCTAACTTTGTTAGTTGTATGACCTTGGGCAAGTTACTTTGCTTCTTTAAGCTCTGGTTGCCTCATCCGTCAAATGGGGATAAAGCTGTTTCATGGAGTTATGAAGATTAGAGGGGATCATGCATGCAAAATGCATAGCACTGTGCCTGACACATAGTAAGCACTTGGTAGAAGTGAGCCCTCATTGCAGTAGCTGGCGCTGTTGTTAGTGATGATGTTATTGTTACTACTTTTAGCCACGAGGGCAGTCTCTGTACTATCCCACAACAGAAACTTCAGTCTTTGGGAACAGTGGTGTTTAACATCCATTCCATTGTCAATAGTGGTAAAATTATAAGATAAAAATCTCTTAAATTACATGATAATTACAAAGGAATATATTATCTTTTAAATGCTTTTGAAAGAATGATTTGGAGAAAGCCTAAAGTGTAGACTATTCACAGTTTGATTCATCTTCCATCTTGTACCAAGGGAACTATAACTCACTAAGTGTACTTGAGGGAAAGTACAGCCTTGGAAGTTAGAGTATCTATAATCTATGTCAAATACATAAGTATCAATTAAATAATCTGCATTACATGACTAGGCTCTAAAATTATTGATGATGATAAGTATATTTAAATGTATGCACTAAAGCATTCACTTAGAACCATTGTTACTTAGCCCAGAAAGGATGGATTAAAGCAGAATTGCAGGTGAGTTTGGAAAACTTACCTGGCTCATGTTTCACCAAACTCGAACATTTTTCATGATCCTTTCCTGCATTTTCTAATATTATAATGAATGTACCTGGAGAACAAGAGCATTGATAACTAAAGTCATCCAACCCTTGTGTTAGGGGTGGCACCAAGTATTTGCTTAGAGCTCAAGCTTTTTCAGACATTATTTTTCAGCTGTTAAAAATGCAGAGACAGATGAAAAATAGTGTTATTTTTGGAACAATTTTTTCCTAACTTTTAGAATATTGTGTAGAATTGGGCTAAGCCTTATAAACTGCCCTGAGCCCTGGTACTATCCAGTGTATTTTAGAAATAATATCCATCCTTTCCCCCTTAGCTCTCTAATTAGTGTGGGATTTTCCCCCTAGAATTCTCTTTATAAGGTTCTATTTTACCCCAGAATTAAATCAGTCAACTGAAATTCTGTCAGCACCAGAACCACAAATAGTGCTTAAGTTATGCATGAAATTTTTTAAAAAATTAAATCCAGAAGACCAGGGTGGGAGGAGAGAGGGCAGATTTGTTTTATAACTACAGTTGGGGGAAGAATTTTGCTTTCCCAGAGTGTTTTGGGATCTTTCATGCACCAGTAAAGTTGTCTACCTACTTTTAGTTTAGTTGGTTTTTCTCCCCCTTGATCCAGGTCATAGAGCAGGGCAGAAGTTTGTTGCTTACCTTCTCATAGACAGGGGAGGATCTTGTAGTAGCTCTTCCGAGGATGTATTCAAGATTCCTCTCCTTCTTTTCAGGCAGAGAGAGTGGGAAGAATATAATCATGTCACTCAGGTCCCTCAAGCCTTCTACATACATGTCAATCCTAGAGAAAGGGTGAAATTCACGAGTTCCAGATAAAGGGAGCTGTTATTTCAGGAGCCAAAGAAACATTTTAAGTAGCGCCTCAGTCTCACCTGCTTAGTTATCAGGGGTTTCAATGATCCATGAGCTAAAATCAAGTGTTTCTAGCTGCATGGTCTTCCTCTGAGATATTAATAAAGATCAGTTTGAGGGATAGGAAAATTATAGGACTGAAGTATGTGAGCGATTATGTGTGTGTGAATATCAATTGTGTAACACTAATGCTAATTAACACACACACGCAAAGTATTAAAATAATCCCAAAGTAATAAATTTGGCAAAGATCATATGTGGCTTTTTAAGTGTTGCAGTAACAGTGAGATCGTCCATGCTGATACATGTCGTGGAAGAGGTAACTAGGGACCTCTATACTGTCAACATCATCTCTATCTGGATTGAAGTTGCTCAAACTTCGTCAGCAGAACAATTTAATAAGGCACAAAACTTACTCCACAAGTTCCCACTTGCTACCACCCACATCTCTGTGCCAGAATGAATGGAAAGATGGGTAATATGTTTGACAAGGCGCCATGGCATAGTGACAAGACTACTAGTCTGGGCATTGGAAAACCTCTGTCCTGGTCCAAAGTGAGTCTTGCAACACTTTTTTTTTTTTTAATTTTATTTATTTATTGATTCCTCCAAAGCCCCAGTAGATAGTTGTATGTCATAGATGCACATCCTTCTAGTTGCTGTACGTGGGACGCGGCCTCAGCATGGCCGGAGAAGCGGTGCGTTGGTGCGCGCCCGGGATCTGAAACCCGGCTGCCAGCAGCAGAGCGCGCGCACTTAACCGCTAAGCCACGGGGCCGGCCCTCGCAACATTTTTGAGTCATAGTTCCTTTAGTCTTAATCTAGAATAACGATGGGTGACTTGAAGATGGCCTCAAATTCTTTGCTACTCCTGCCATTGAGAGTAAGTCTCATTCTCCCCTTGAATCTGAGCAGGGCTTGGGGACTTCTTTGACCAATAGAATGTGGAGAAGTAATGTTCTGAGATTTCCAAGCCTAGATCACAGAAGCCTTATGGCTTCCACCTGGCCCTCTTCCATGTTTGTTCTCAGGCAGCCAGCCACCATGTGAGAAGTCTAACCATGCTGAGAACCTCATGCTATGAGGAAGCCCAAGCTAGCCACATGGAGAAGTCACATGGAAAGAGAGATACCCAGCCAGGCCCAGCTGTTCCAGCCCTCCCAACGCAGTGCCAGATATATGAGTGAAGCCCTTCATGAGAGACGCTGAGAGAGCCACCCAGCTGAGCCCTATCAAGAAAGGGAGCAATAATGTCTGTGGCGATAAATAACCAGAATAGCATTCTGAGCATTAGGGTTGTGGGATCAGGTAGTTGAAAGAGTTTAAAATATGAAATGTCTAACACATACAAGATTTTATCATAGTGATATACAAATGAAGGTGCCATAAGTAAATTATTAATTCATTTTCAATTTATAAACATCAGTTCTGAGAAAGATGTACTTAAAAACCATTTTGTGTTAAAAGGAACCAGAGGGCCGGCCCCGTGGCTTGGTGATTGAGTGCGCACACTCCGCTACTGGCGGCCTGGGTTCGGATCTCGGGCGCGCACCAACGCACCGCTTCTCCGGCCATGCTGAGGCCGCGTCCCACATACAGCAACTAGAAGGATGTGCAACTATGACATACAACTATCTACTAGGGCTTTGGGGAAGAAAAATAAAGGAGGAGGATTGGCAATAGATGTTAGCTCAGAGCCGGTCTTCCTCAGCAAAAAAAAGAGGAGGATTAGCATGGATGTTAGCTGAGGACTGATCTTCTTCACAAAAAAAAAAAAGGGAACCAGAGCTCCTTAGAGAAATGGCTGAGTCCAATTTTGGAGCAAGAGATATATAGGACTAGTCTGGATTATCATATTATACCAGATAATAAGGAAGCTATCAGAGATCACTAGAGTGAGGTCAAAAATTCCCAGGACCCACCTGGCTCCCATGGCCAAGGGTAGGACAATTTGAGCATAAAAAAGAATAACAACTCAGTGAATCAAAACTCATCAAAGATGTTTAAGTTGATGAGTTCATGGTGATACTAAAACAATGACAACAGCTAATTGGAGGATTCAGGGCAGCCAACTCATTGTTTGGAAAATTGGTAAACCAAGAGTTATCATGTCTTTCCTATAGAAAGCTGTACTCCAGGTAACCAGATAGTAAGTGAGGGGAAGTTTTTCTATAAAGAAGTATTTTAGATAATAAACGCAGAAGGAATGATAGCACTAAACACCAATGGCTCCTAGTATCATGAAGAATAGACAAGCAGACATTTTATGCTTCCTAATAGAGAAACACACCAACACCTATGAAGTAGTCTTGAAAAAACCACTAGAACTTGAGTCTGATAAAACCTATAAATCCAACTACCAATTTACAAGAAATACAGAGACAGAGGAACATGTTAAATTACACTACAGGGAAGCAATCAGCAGAAGTTTGGCAGAGTCTACCAGAAAGCAAGAGAAAGCTTACCTTAAGATTTAAAAATACAAGGTCATTTAAAAAATTTGACTGCATTACAAATTTTAAAGCCAAGTTTCTGAAAATAAATGTATTTTGGAAATAAAAGAATAAGTTTATTTAAAACACACCTCATTTAGTAAAAAGGGATAATTTGTTATTTACCAACTAATGGTTTTCTAATTCTGTGCAATGATTTGCAATTTAGGGTTGCTGTTTTAAATTCCAGGTAAGAAGACTATTTTACCAGTTCGTAGACAGGCCTGCCCATTGCAAAAGGACTGGTGTGTGCATGTGAGAATTAATGAATGTCTGGGAGGCCGGGTGGGCTATCTGGTGTGACCAGAGACTAATGAGGTGGTTTCCAATTGCCACCTCCAGAATCTTGTTTCACAGGTTATACCCAGACCCCCTCCCCACGCCCACCCCCCGTCAAATTTTGAGTCTGTTCTGGTGACTTATTCTGTGTGCTACCCCCACCTACTGTAGGCAACACAGATTCATGAGAAGGGGGCAAGTTTCCTTTGCTAGAATTTGATTACTTGATTTGTCCATGAGAGCTAATGGCTTAACACTACATGTAGAATCAGAAAATGAAAGAAACTCTGTGATTGGCCAAGAACTGATCATTGTTGAAGGTAAATGTTGTGTACATGGGGTTTATTATACTATTATCCCTCCTTTTATGTGTTAAATTTTTCTATACTAAAAAGTTAAAAAACAAAAGAACATTCTGTTAATCTATTAAGAACTACACATGACTGCTAACAAGCCTAAAGGTTAGATTTTCTTATTTTTAAAATTTTGTTCTAAATAAGAAGTGATTGTTGTACCAGGCTTGTTCCTTCAGGTTTCTTCCATACAAGTCATATTTTGCGGCTATGTATCTTAGGATGGCTCTGGTTTCTACCAAATTAATTCCATCCATTTCGACCATGGGCACTCGTTCATACATCAAGTTTCCACCTTAAAATATACAAAGGAAAGTTGGATTACTTACTGTCCCTGATATTAGTAACTAAGTTTTCTTTAACTCTAAAGGTGCCACAAAATTGGACTTTGTAATCAAATAATATTAGAGTATTTTTAGAGACTAATCTAAAAGGAGAAATATTTATGCATTCATTCATAAAAAAACGTGTAGAGTGCAAGACACGATGTTGAGTAATCTGGGAGACACAAAAAAATGCAGACACAAAACTTTCTTTCTGGCCAAGGATTCTCCTTTCTCATCACTTACTCTCCAGGCCCATGGCCACCCTGCTAGTTTGACTCTTTCTATCTCTGAACTACCACGATAATGTCCCAGCTGGGCCCTCCTTATCTACCCCACATGCACTGCCTGGTGGTTTTCCTGGAGTCGTAAGGCTCTGCTTAAAACCTTTTCATTACTCTTCTTTGCTTATAGGAGAACAATATTTAACCTCAGCCTGGAATTCAGAGCATGCCTTGACATCTGCCTCCATGTACCTTCCACACGTAATTCCTCACCTCTCTCCTGCATGAACCTTCCATACCCTTTCCCTCTCTTCTCTCCATCTGAATCCCAGTGATTTCTCCATCTGGGTGACAGCTCTTTGTTTTGGGCTTACTTTTTCAATCTTGCAAGGAATCTTTGCATGAAAACAAACAAACAAAAACTAGAGAGAGCAATGATTTAATTAGAAAGAATGCTCTCTCTCTCTCTCCCCCTCTGTCAGTCTGACTCTGCCTCAGAAGGGTGACAGGAAGAGTGGCCTTGCTCTTTTCCCACTTAACATCTTGGGGTTTTTTTTGAGAAAGATTGGCCCCGTGCCGACATCTGTTGCCAATCTTCCTCATATTTCTCTTTTTTCTCCCTAAAGCCCCAGTACATAGTTGTATATCATAGTTGTAGAGTTGTAGCTCTTCTATGTGAGAAGCCGCCTCAGCATGGCTTGTCGAGTGGTGAGTAGGTCCGTGCCCAGGATCCAAACCGGCGAACCCTGGGCCAGCGAAGCTGAACGCGTGAATGTAACTGCTAAGACACCAGGCCAGTCTCTCCCCTTTAATATCTTAAGTTGAGCCAGTTCTCTCCATTGTCTCCCATACAAGAGCATCCTGGCCTTTCTGCTCTTGCCACCAGGTTTAACCATAAAGATAGTCTCTGCTCCCCAATCACACCAGTCAGGGTCCAGCTGGGAGACAGAACCATACTAATTACTTTAGCAGAGAGAATTTAATATAAAGAAGTTATCCAGGTCCTGGAGAACTGAAATGCAACATAGCAACAGTGCAGTATCTTGAGGGTGGCAAGTGCAGAAAGTAGGTATCCTCCCCGGGGCTGAGTAAACAGAGGGATGGAGCTGGAATCATTACAACTTAGAAGCTTGGAGGCGGGCTTCTCCTAGTTGGAACTCTCAGATGGTCGTTGCAAGATCCTAGTGCTGCCTTCCTTATATAGAGATATTGAAAGATACCGTCTACATAATTTTCACTGCTCTTATTTAGAATATTATTGTGTGTGTGTGTGTGTCTGCCTTTCATAGTAATGGAGAGACCATCTCATCCTTGGTCTAATGCAACATCATGAGTAATGTGGGAGATCAAGATTTGGCCACCCTGAAATATATCTCTTTACCTTGATTGTTTTCTCTGAAGGACATTTGACCTCCCCCACTAACTGCCTAAAGAATTTGACATGGTGGCTCCTTCCTGGAACAGATCTTCTATCATGATGGCTGTAAAGATAATGTAAAATAGATGTTACAATGGGAGGGGCACCAAGCCCCTTTTATCAAAAACTCTGTCTCTCCCTGACCACATTATCTATAGATGACCCCGAAAAGAATTGTCCTCCTGCCCTCTGAAGTCCCAGGCCACTACCCACCCCCAACACGCTCCTCATCTTTAGCTGCAATACTTAAGCAAGCAGCTTAGACAGAGGGACGAGTTGCTCATTTCTGAGCTTCTCCCATGTATACATGTTATTAAACTTGGTATTATTTTCTCCTGCTAACTTGTCTTGTTGATTATTTGGCCAGCCATAAGAACATTAAGGAAAAGCGCAGAGTGAGATTCTCCCTCTTCCCCCGACAGTTTTGGCGTAGTCGGCAGGATCCACACTGGCTGGCAAGTTGCCTTCTCTGGCTGGAAGACCTGCCTTCTCCCTGGACTACTGCAGATGATGAGATACGGGAACGCCTGACAAAAGCCGGCAAAAAGGTAAGACTTCTTACCATGTCAGCCTCCCAGAATCTCTATCTGCGGAGTCCGGCGGAAGGAAATGGTGAGAATTTTTTCTCTTTCTAAATTTAGATTGGCAGGAGAAAATATTTGGGAAACTAGATTCTTGGGCTTTTAGTGACTCTTGGTTTAAATTTGGTAGAGTACTCTTGGTTTTGATCTTGATCCCTTTTCCTCCCAGAGTAGTCTCTGTCTTGTTCTGTGTCCTGAGAACTTGGCTTTGTGACCAGTGAGAATATTCTCCTTGGTCCCCACCATACGGAAGATGCATTTACCGGAGTGCACCTTGGTGGCCAGTCGAGTAGACTGGGGTTCCGAACTGTCTCTTTGTCCGGCTGTGCCAAGTTCTCAGGGGAGTTTGTCATAAAGGGCCCAGTCCATAAGGGCTTTTGTCATCTTAACCTTTGTTGCTTGTTAGTGCTGGAAAAATCCCATTCCAGTATCGCCTGCCCGGTGTCACAGATTAGCGGGTCTGTGACTGGAGGCGTCCCACACTATTGTGGGAGATCGGAGACACCATCCTTACTGCCTGTGCAACGAAGTTCTTTACTTTCTCTGACTATCTTTGGGAGTGAATTCTGTGGATCACGGGGGCTACATCATCTGCGCCCTCACCAGGGATGCCTCTTGCGTCCATGGTAGATTTATTCTAAGCGTGGAAAGTTACCTCCGGGTCTTTCCTTAAAAAGGCTTATTGGTTCGAGTCACTATTGGAATAAATATACAAATGAAGATCCTACTCGTCAATGGCCAGACGACGGATCCTTTGAATTGGAAAAACTTCTAAATTGGGGGAAAAAAATTGTTTTGAGAGCTCTCACATAATTGTTTAATTGGTACCTAAGAAAAGGCCAGAAAAAAAGAATGGAAAAATTTGACTAACCTTAAGACCTTGACTCAGGTTACAATTGAATTGAGAACATGTAAAAGTGTAAGTGTTGATAAGATTATAAAGCTTAGAATGTTTGAGCTAATTTTATATAAAGAGGTTACATCAACTTTGCCTGAGTATGTTTTAAAATGTCTGACTGAGAATGCTTCCCTTGTCCAAAATTAGAAGACCAAGACCTATTGATAAAAATCTTAATGAAAACTATGTTTAAAGGTATAAGAAGTGATGAAAATTGCATGAAATTTTGTAGAAAAAAACTGATGTTATTTCTATTACAGAACTGGTTAACAAAAATAGTAATTTAAATGATGGCTAATTTTATCTAATGTCTTATGAAGTCTTATAGGCAATCTAAATAATTATTGGGAATAAGTAACTAAATAGTTGTGAAAAAGATGAATGTTGGGTGAACTTTAAACAATAATTATGTGTTGTGGTTACAGCTTCCAAACTCTTTTTGGTGAGTTTTAGAGTTTTGCTAAATTTTATGAAAAAAATTCTCTGAGTATCATCATTTCCAAATAAGATAAGATATTAGACATTGATTGCTAAATGTACATTTGTCTACTTTTGGCTTTTCATTACAGGAAAACTAAAAGGTGTTTTGGGTCTATTGGTAAACACGTGTTTTATTAAAAGATTGTACTATAAAGTAACATATTTCTAGAAGTTATGAAGTGTTCATAAATTTTCCAATCCACAAAATGCTAATGTAAAAAAAAAAGTTTATAACTGCTTACTTAGTTTTTACTTAGAAGTCAAAGTCTATAAGGGTTAAAATTTCTAATTAATATATGTGATTGAAGCTACTAAAAAATTAAGAAAAATATGTCTGTGTACAAGGAAAGTAAGATGTATAAAGAAGGAACAAAGAATGGAAATGTTTTGTTTGGTCGATTAAGAAAGATAAATTTGTCCTCAAGTACTAGAAGGGAAAAGAAAGACATGGGACAAATTCTGAATGTAAAAAGAAAGTTATAAGTTTGTGAAAGAGGAATTCTGGAAAAAGAGTTTTTACATGGTCAAGTTGGCTAAGATTAAAATAAATTTAAATAAGTAAATGAATTTTAATATCAAAAGTAAGCTGGTACAAAATTATAATTTGGTCTTATTTCTCTTAAAAGGATAATTTTCTTAAACTTGATAAAGAGGTTACAAAAGATTTTTCTTTACCTTTGAGTAAGTCTACCTAAAAGACAAAAAATCTATGTTTTGTTAAAATAATTTCCTGTGTTCAAAAGACTGAGGTCTCTCTATTAAGGCTTTTTGGACTGTTAATGCTCTGTTTGCTTTGACTGTTTATATTTTTGACAAGCTCCCCAAAATTCATATCTTAAATAAAGTCTTTTTTTTTTACTTTTTTTTCTTTGAGAATTTTCAAAGGGCCCTGGAACTTCTCAAAGAAATTTGCTCTCTTAAGGAGAAAGATACTAAACTTATTAGGCTGATTCAGTATGTTAAATTACATGGAAAGCATTGTCAGACAAGTGATGATAAGTCTGCTTAGGTGCTATTATGTGGGTAAATGTTATTGATATAGGTGTTTTAAAATTGTACAACATTACTGAAATGCTGATCTGTCCTGATTATCAGTCATAATTCTGGTTATTATTATTTTAAAGTGTTGTATGTCACAAAATTAACCAAATTTCTCTGTCAATTGCCATTTTGAGGTCTTGTTCTTTACAGACTTATTTCTTTGCTCTAATGCTTTTGCAAAATGTTTCAACTTCAGAAAAATTCATAGAAAGGACTCTGACATTTACACTGAAGTACAGGCTTCTGATAAACTTTCTGATCATAAAACTGAATTGATAAGAAATTACAGAAATCTGTTGGAGAGACTGATAACTTCATGAAGCTGCTAACAAAAAGATTGGGATCAAGAATGGATTACACAGGACTGAATGAACTGATTACAATTTTTATGATTTTTCATTTGAAGTATTGCTGAATTTTTAATGTTTTTTTTTTCAGATTTAAGGAAAACTTTTTCTCTTTTCTCCTGAGCTAGCTATGACTTATAGCAATTTGGTAAATAATACTTTTGTAAGTAAAATTGAAATATTTATCTTTTTCTCTCTATCTGATCCCTCGAATTTGGAAACTCTTAGTGAGTATTGTTGTTTTCATGGCGATATAGTTATTTGCATAAGTTCAATAAGAATCTGTTCTCCTTGTAACAGGACACAATTGGAAACACTGGTTATATTACCAAGGTTATGACTGGAACATCATATTTGCGATATAACCATACAGCTTTTGAGGAATGAAGATTGGACTTTATGGAATAAAGCCACGTGGAAATATTGGCCTGGTACCTTGTGTTCCAAGCAGCACTTACCAGGATAAGTAAAGAATGTCACTTATCTGGCAGGTACAAGGAACCTTGAAATATTTGGGGGGAACCTCGGAGGAGAGGAATTCACCCAAATCTGTAGGTATTGCAGGTGAAGTCTGATGACAAAATCCTTGGCTTGGCTTTCCTGGCCTCGAGAGGCCTTTAAAGTTTAATTTGAGATTCCTTATAAAAAGTTCCAGCAAAGCAGATTTAAAAGAGCCTATGTGATCAATTGCTATTCTTGCTGTACTTATGTAAATAATTGGGCCAACTCTATTGGAACTAGACTTATTTTGCAAACTAGTTAGTTTTAATTTGGCCATCTTAATAAAAATGAGGGTGATTTTAGAGAGAAAAAATTATATTTCAGTAAAAACTATTTCAGTATAAATTTGCGGATATTAGATCCTAGTTTTATTAATTGTCTTTTGAGGTTTTTGTTTTATATCTGTTGAATGGACTGGATCCTGATTTCTTCTAGTCTCCCAAAATATCTGGCTACACATCTCCAAACTAAAGTTTTTGATTTTTTCCATCATTTTCATTTGGAATCACTGAGAACTGAACCTGCCCTTTGTCCTGAAGCCTTACAAACTGAAGCTGATGGACTTGATACAAATTTAAGAGATTACCCGATGACATCATCAGAGACATTTAAACTGCAAAAGATACTTTGACGCTGACATCTAAAACCTTAACTGGCTGTCCTCTAAACTCAGAAACTGCTTTACAACTTGCTCCAACCATTAACCTTGTTTTTCTTTTGTTTACATAGAAATGCTTCTATTAAATACTTGATTGCTTGCTTCCATAATATAGGCGTAACCTTGAGAGCCCACCTGCATCACCACCTTCCAAAAGGAACTTAATTGAACTGATCTATCATCAGGACTATGAAATGTGTTCAGTGAGATGAAACAATCTACCAACTCAGCTTCTGGACTATGAAACTTCTTTAAGTTTCAAAAGGACTGTGAAACTTTTAGTTTCAAAGGCGGGACTGTGGGAGATCAAGATTTGGCCACCCTGAAATATATCTCTTTACCTTGATTGTTTTCTCTGAAGGACATTTGACCTCCCCCACTAACTGCCTAAAGAATTTGACATGGTGGCTCCTTCCTGGAACAGATCTTCTATCATGATGGCTATAAAGATAATGTAAAATAGATGTTACAATGGGAGGGGCACCAAGCCCCTTTTATCAAAAACTCTGTCTCTCCCTGACCACATTATCTATAGATGACCCCAAAAAGAATTGTCCTCCTGCCCTCTGAAGTCCCAGGCCCCTACACACCCCCAACACGCTCCTCATCTTTGGCTGCAATACTTAAGTAAGCAGCTTAGACAGAGGGACGAGTTGCTCATTTCTGAGCTTCTCCCATGTATACATGTTATTAAACTTGGTATTATTTTCTCCTGCTAACTTGTCTTGTTGATTATTTGGCCAGCCATAAGAACCTTAAGGAAAAGGGCAGAGGGAGATTCTCCCTCTTCCCCCAACAGTAACAAGGCTTTATCTCACCTTGGATTAATTTCTCAAATTCTTCACGTGTTTCAAAAAGTGCTTCTTCAAATTTAAGAATGAAGGAAGAAATATAAGAACACGGTGCTATTATCATTTTTATTGTTATTATTACTGTTGATATCATGGAAAAAGAGTTAAATAGAAGTAAAGAGCCTAACCACCAATCAAACCAATGTTTCAAGCAGTGATGGAACCCATGCTGTCTTTTCTGGGTCCTATGAAACTAAGGAAGTTTTTATATAAAACCAAAGCAAAGGGTTTTCTGAATTCACTTGATGGAGATATATCTATACCTACTGTCATGCAGATCTAGCCTGCCAGGTAAACTTTTCAGGCTATAATTTGAATGCAGGCTACTCCCCTTAATTAGCTTGGACAATTTACTAACTCTCTTCTAATGTCGGTTTCCTAATATGTGAAAATGAAGCTAATATCTGCTCATAGTGCTGTCATGATGATTAAATGAGATCATAACAACTAAAGATGAACTCGCATGCCTGGCTCAATAATTGACCATCGTTGTTTTTTTCTTCATAACTTTCATTTGGATGGGTTTTTTTTGTGTGTCTTATTTCCATTGTTCAAGAACACGCAGATTTTTTTTGATCATTCCTTTATATATTCTCTTTTTAAACCCAAGAGGCTTAGACAGAGAGAAATTAAGTTGCAGCAAATCTCAGAAATGAGTTGATAACAACTTAACAACAAACTGAATGAACTCAGACGACCCTTTGTTTCGTTCTTCAAGGAAACATGATCAAGGCGTGGTTTATTTGTTGCTGCTTTCAACATTTTTTTACTTGTCTTAATTTTCAGTTTTATTGTTAGGCTGTTACCAATTCACTTCTGGATACGTTTTTTTTTTTTTTTTTTTTTTGTGAGGAAGATCAGCCCTGAGCTAAGATCTGATGCCAACCCTCCTCTTTTTCTTTTTTTGACTGAGGAAGATTGGCCCTGAGCTAACATCCATGCCCATCTTCCTCTACTTTATATGGGACGCCGCCCCAGCATGGCTTGACAAGCAGTGCGTCTGCGTGTGCCTAGGATCCGAACCTGCGAACCCTGGGCCACTGAAGCCGAGTCCCCACACTTAACCGCTTGCACCACCGGGCCGGCCCCCTGGATACCTTCTCTTTAAAATACAGCCACAAATTGACTGTGTGCATTTTGCATAGTACAATTTTAATATAAAATTTAACACAAGGAATTTTTCTGTGCTATTTTCTATCGTGATTAGAGATGGGAAAACCCAACACATAACTGGAAACTAGTATTTTTCCCAAAGATTCTGTTCTACCCCCTTTACAACAAAAAATAATTAAAAGTTTAAAATTTTACAATTTGGAATAAAAAATAACAAGAAAAGATATCAATACATAGTTCCCTGGTTGTCATTCCTGAATACTTAATGTTAAATAATGTTAAACCAAGGTGTCAGATCACCCCCATTCCTAAACCCTGAAGACCAGCATTACTATAACTCTCAAATCCAAGAGCAAAAAACATTTCTCTCCGGGGAAGTCTGCCATTTTTAGGAAACAAGACAGATGCAAAGATGCAAAAAAAATCTGTCTTCCCCTGGTTCACTTAAAAAACATTTTAAATATTATTGCACAATTATAGGAACTCATTTTAGAAAAATTAGAAAATATGGATAAGCTAAAAAAAATTCTGTCACCCTTATTGGCCTTTTTTCTCAAAACGAGCAGATGTTTAGTTGACATGCTCTTCTCCTTATGACTATGTCTTAATGAGTAGAAACATGGCATTCCGAAGGTGGAAACTGGATGCTTACTACATTTAAACAGAATCTTTGTGTGAGGGTGGAGTGTGTGTGTGTATGTGTGTGAGGGGGTCTCTTCTTTCTCTCTGTCTGCTCTGTTTTTACAAAATAAGTTATCTCTGGGTGTGCCCCACATTGCCCAACATTAAGTCCAATCTCTCTACTCCTCTTACTCCGCGTTCCAAATAACTTTCTTGGGTCAGATAGAGTTGGAGGGCTTTTTTTTTCTCTCTCTCTCTCTCTTTTATTTTCACCAGCAAATAAAAAGGCAACAGCTGACATTACAATATTGGTGCCCTTCTTTTCCAAGCCTTCATTTGAAGCTTAGGGAGCCCAGAGAGGTTAAGCGACTTGCCTAAAGTCCCTCAGCTAAAGGGTGGAAGAACAGGGCTAGAATCCTTTCTCTTCAAGGCCACTACATTTTAGATATTATCATCTTGGTAAATGTGTCATTTGTGTTTAAATAATTTTTATAGGAAGAAGCCGTATTCCAAAGTCGATAACAAATACGAGAATACTGATAGGGATAACTAGGGTGTCAAACAAAGCTTCCCCAAAAGCACTTTTTCCTTAATGTAAAGATTACTTATGATTTTCGTGAAATGTGATGGAACAAAGCATATGTTTATGATTTCGATTTCTCACGGTCTTATGATTTCAATTTCTCACGTCAGGACCTCCAGGGTATCTTTCACCGTCTGGTGTGGCCAGGCTCAAGAGCTCGGAGAGTGCAGCGCACCTCCAGTTCTAAAGGCATTCCTTATCAGGGTAAGCTCTGAGAGCAGGAGGGGCAGAAGGCAGCTGTGAGGCTGCCCAGGGCCTCACGCCTGGGCGTGACCACGAAACAGCATGGGAGGTATCGAAACTCTTCAGACTAGATACTATCTGAGGAATTTTCTGGTAGATTTAGATTGAGTTTTGCCAGATCACGCAGAAAAGGTTTCCCACTGGAACTTATTTTTTAATGACGTGTTTTCCTCAATGATATCTTATGCTTGAAGGTTTATGTGTGAGGGGCTATGTTAGGTGCTGCAGGGGCTCCAAAGATAAACAGAGCACCGCCATTTAGCAAAGTTGTATACACTAGAGCAAGATTACTTAACTTGTTGAAAATTTGCTATGACTCACATCGAAAGGAAAATGCGGGTACAGAAGGTAGATATTGACTATAGAAGTTTCTTCTAACTCTTACAAGCTATGATAGTGCCAACCTTGAATGTAGAAACTGTGAGGAATCAGAAGATCCAAGAAAGAGCTTCATGTGGCTTGGAAAGGAGAATTTGCCTTTTATTGTTTTGAAAAAATTAAGTCAATGAAAGAAGAAATTGTAACATCTAGATCTTAAGTTAGCGTGAGGGAAGCCATCTTAGGGAAAGGAAGCAATATTGTAACTGTGATCCTGACTCATTAGTCTCTGAGAATATTGTAGCTTACACATAGCCTAGATGGTTAAGCACCTCTCACTTTTGCAGAATACATGATCTGCTAGTTCTATGACTCTTGCTTACGTATATCTCCCAGCTATGATAAGGATAACTTTGTTCTCTGAGTTCCCCAGGAGAATGATGGCCTCCAGAAAGAAAAACTCTATGTTGGTACCCATCACAAATGACAGAAGAAAGAGATAATGAGGTGCCTTGAAGTTCGTCACACCAGATAGTCAACGTCCCTAAACTGCCTCCTTCCATGCCAATTTCCCCTATATAACTGCCTCAAGATTCTGTATAATTTTAAGATAGGTCTTGAGGACACTAGTCTGCCACCTTCTGATTGTGCTAGCTGATCTTATAAACTTTCCTTTCTCAACCACTGACTTCTTTGCAATTGATTGGCCCAGGATTGCAGCAAGCAGAATGAGCCCCTTTTTGCTCAGTTACAAAATGGCAAGTTCAAGTTAAAAGAAAATTTACACTAAAAAAATATTTAGTGCCGCCAAAGAACTTAGAGTGTTTTTGATAGGTAGGCTTTGGGTTCACATTGTCTCCTGTGTGTTTTATCATATTTTATTCAGATCTAACTCTAAAGCAACAAAGTATACAAATTGAGATTTAAAAAGTAATTATAAATGAATGAACCAGATTCTCTCTTTCTCTCTCTCTATCTCTCTCATCACCTATCCTTCTGTTATCTATCCATCTCAACATGGATGGATCTCAAAAACATAATATTGAGTGTAAGGAGGAAAATAGAGAATAATACACAAAAGGAACTATTTATATAAATTATTTCAAAAGGCACACAAGTCAATGGTTGGTGAGCACACATATAAATGTAAAAATATAAAGGCTAGACTGACTGGATAGAGGTTACTTAAATGGAGATGGGGCTGATGGTCCAAGCGAATTTTAGCTTAATCTGTTCATGTTTTATTTTTTAAATTTTATTTATTTATTTATTTTTCCCCCAAAGGGCCAGTAGATAGTTGTATGTCGTAGTTGCACATCCTTCTAGTTGCTGTGTGGGACGTGGCCTCAGCATGGCCGGAGAAGCGATGCGTTGCGATGCGTTGGTGCGCGCCCGGGATCCGAACTCGGGCCGTCAGCAGCGGAGCATGCACACTTAACCGCTAAGCCACGGGACCAGCCCCTCATGTTTTATTTTTAAAAGAAGATTATATGAATATATTACCTGTGGTTTATTTTTTAAAGACTGAAGGCACATAGGATAAAATATTAATAATTCTCATTCCAGTTAGTGGGATCATGTTTATTATAATGTACTTTGTACTTTTCTCCATGTATTTTCAAAGTTTTAATTTAAAATTTTAAAATATTCAAAACAAAAGCATTTTAGAAAAAAGTGATGAATTTTCACAAAGACTTTTTGCTTTATTATAGCAAGTATGTATTTAATTGCTTCTAGAAACCCCTAAAATTAAATATATATATAATTTTATATAATATATTTATATTTTATGTAATTTTATATATATAAATGGCATGCATGTATATGGCATTTTTCTGGGCAGAGTTTCATAGGTTTCCTCAGATTCTAGTATAAAACATATTATCTTCCCCTAAAATTTCTTCAAACCTCTGCATCACCAGATTACATAAAATGGAACATTTCACAGAATATTTAAAAATAAACCATGTTCTGAGCTGCATTTATATAAAGTATCTACATTTCTAGAGAACGAATGATCTTGGTGCCTCTACCAAGGCTGAAAGTGAATGTAGAGCATCCTGACGAATGTCAGGTCACCAGGGTTACTTGCTGTTTTAGTGTTAAACCACAGTGCAGCTGGCCATAAATTTGAAGAAAACTCCCTGATGTTTCATCTTTGGATCTAAGAGACCACTTAGTAGTGACTAAAAGAAATTTTATGTGTGGGTTACAGAAGAGGCTACTTGCTTTATATTCACAATTAATATGTATACAGATACATATATTTATCTTTGAAAGGTCTTCATAAACTTCACTAAGCTTTTAAGTATGTTGAGAACATAATTTTAAAAATCAGTTAAAGTGTAGGACAGTTGTATTTTTGGTAGTGAATGACATGTTCTTACATCAGTAGCTGTGAGATTGTTCTATACATTTAAAGAAAATGACCTGTTTCTTAATATTTTTGAGGCAAATGTAATTAAACAAATGCAATATTTGGCTGATAAGAATGAAATGAAAAGAAGCTGTGTGATAGAATGAGTATTCTTTAGTTGATCATTATTTGCATCACCTACGTTGGGCTCAGTATCAACAACCAGTTACCACAGTATTTGGGCAACTATTGAAAAGAACTAACTAATTTACTCACAGCCCAACGTTTAAAGAACAGGTGGTAAAAGCTGCGTTTTGTCTGGGAATCATATAAAGAGTTTTCTACAACTGCTCCCCAAGTAGGTGCTCAGTTACCTGGAGACAAAAACAATACGAATAAATCAAGCGTCTTACCTCTACCCCTGCTGCGGCCAAGAGCCACCAGATTGTTTCCATTCTGCCTCTTCCATTGAAGTAGTGAAGCTTGGGCTTCCCTGCCGTGCTTAGGAATTCCTGAAAGTCAGCAGAGAGATTAACTAAAACTCTTCTGCATAGAGAGAGAGAGAGAGAGACAGAGAGAGACAGAGAGAGAGAGAGAGAGCGTACAAGCTTACAGACCAGCACAAGGTTGACCAGAAAGCTGTGGACTCTCAACGCCAAAAATCAAAGCTATTCCTCCGCTCCAAGTCTGCCTGGGGCGTTTCTCACAAACAGAGTTCACCCTCACAAACTGGTGTTCTAAAACTTTATTAAATAATGGATACGTTTAAAAAAATTGATAAAAAGAGGATGAGAGTGAGGAAACCAGACGGATGGAAGGAGTTTGGGTATAAAACTGTGACCAGCTTTTCCTCCCATGGCAAGTGGCAAGTTTTCAGCATTCTTATCTTTTTTCTTTTTATCTGTACATATCCTCCTCCCTCCTCCTGCCAGGACAAGCCTAGACTGGAGAAAGAGGGTGAGATTAGGGGAAGCTGAAATTTATCCATTTCCAAATTAATCTGTATATTTTAATTCTGGCATCCTCAGAAGCCTAGAGACATCATTCAAGAGGATTTTTTTTTTTTTTTTTTTTTTGTGAGGAGATCAGCCCTGAGCTAACATCCGCCAATCCTCCTCTTTTTTTGCTGAGGAAGACGGCCCTGGGCTAACATCAGTGCCCATCTTCCTCCACTTTATATGGGACGCCGCCACAGCATGGCTTGCCAAGCAGTACTTCGGTGCGCGCCCGGGATCCGAACCAGCGAACCCCGGGCCGCCGCAGCGGAGCGCGCGCACTTAACCGCTTGCGCCACCGGGCCGGCCCCTCAAGAGGATTTTAAATGACTCACCGGGATTTAAAGAAAAAGTGCTGAGTTAGGCAAAGTGGGTCTTTTCATGCTCACTTTGTCCTCTGAAAATGAAAATATCTTTTTTAGAAACATAACCTATGCTCATTTTGAAGAAGTTAAAATAGTGTAGAAATGAAAAGCCCTTCTCCACAACCCCAATGGAGCTTAGGGGGAAGGAGGAGTAGACTTGGTGGGTGACAGGCTCTGGACATTCAGAGGCAGCTTGAGGGCCCTGGAGATGGGGCCCCTGAAAGCAAGGGGGGCTGTGGGGAGGGTGGGGTGGCTTTAGGAGTAGAAGAAGTGGGTGTCTTCATGGTACAAGCGAGAGCTCATTTATTTTGGAGCATATCACCTGGCTCACTTTCTAAACCAGCACTTCTGCACGTGGAGAGCTCAGCAAAATCAATGATGGAAGGAAGGATAGATTGCGAATCACCATTTTGGAAACCAAAATGAAGAAAATATGATCTAGGCCAATGGTTTTCCAACCTACATAGTGCCTATCAGAATCATTTGAGGGGCTTAAAACACTTGCAGTGCACAGTTGCACGTCTGCCTGCTCACCAGTGTGCACGCACACACACTCTCTGCCTGGGCCCCACCCAGAGATTCTGATAGAATTGATTTGGAATAGGACTCCGGCATCAATATGTTTTAAAATCTCTCCAGGAGATTCTATGCGCAGCCAGCCTTGAGAACCACTGATCCAGATGATGATGAGATCAGCTGCTGAAACTATTAATAGGGATCTACGATGGAAGGGTCAGTCTGACCACCCTAAATAACTAACATCACTCAGAGCGGGAAGCCAGAGGGTCCTCCTGATGTGATGCAATAGAAGGTATGCCTATGAAGACTTCTTGCCAAAATAATTGACCCAGAATTCAATCAAGCCTTTCGGTACCAATTTATGGGAAATACAGGAAACAGAGGAACACTTCTGGGATGCAGTTAGCAAAATCAGCAAGATTTGTAACGTGAACTCGACAGACTTGCTATTCAGAGTGGTCCCCAGACTAGCAATGTACAGATCACTGGGCAGGTTGTGTGAAATGCAACATCTTGGGCTCCATCCCAGACCTACCAAATCAGAATCTGTATTTCAAGGTCCTCAGAAAGCGCTGTTCTCCAGGTCAAGTGACTAACACCTTTCAGAGAGCTCTCTACTCTTATATTTCCATAATAGGAAATTTTGAAAATTGCGTGAAGATCCAAGAGGTAGGGGGATCCTACAGGTTGAAGAGATTCTTCACACAAATGCAATGTGTAGACCTTTTTAGGATTCTGATTCTAACTCGGCAATTATTTTAAAACTAGATGATATAGTTGGGAGAATTTGAACCACGAGTAACATTTGATAGAAGGGAATTACTGTTAATTTTTTAGGTATGACGATGATACTGAATTTTTCCAAAAAGTATCCTTATCTTTTAGAGACTCATGTCAAAGTATTTATGGATGAAATAATACGGATTTGTTTCAGATTAACTTGGTTGTGAGGGGGAGTGGGTGGGAGTATAGGAGCAACATGAGTGATGTTTTGTTGCTAATTGCTGCAGCTGGGTAATGTATATATGGGGTTTATTACACTCTTCTTCTATTTTCATAAATGTATGAAATTTTCCACCATAAAGACATTGTTAATTGCTCAGCAAAAGCTGATATTATTTGTAATGGATTAAAGCTTTAAAGGCCCTGGGGTGGCTTCTGAGTCGTGAGATTTGGAACATGTTCATTCCAGCTTCAGGGATGACCATGTGGGATGAATGGTCAGCCCGGATGAGCCTCCTGAATTCAGGTTGAGTGATCCCAAGCCCTGTGGACACTGTCTGAATAGTGATGCTGCCTGAACTGAATCTATAAACCTTCATGCTTCTGCAGACCTTACAGAGGCAGTGCAATGAGGAAATTAAGCTTTTTTGTCTAGGTTTGACCTTGAACAAATAACCTCTCTGAGTCCCAGTTTCTTCGTCTGTAAAATGGGGCTGGTAACACCAGATCTCATGGGTGTTTGAGAGTTTTACATGAGGGAAAGCACGTAATGTGTTTAGCCCTCAGTGAATGATGAGTGATGGTAAATGGTCCATATGTGTGGGTGGAGGGAAGAGGGAAGAAACTAAAAAGAGCAGGAGCCATCATCTTAGCAGTGTTATAGCTGGAGAGACAGTGGCAGGGACAGGAGGGAGATTAGGAGTTCATAGGAAAGAGGTGAGAGTTCTCTGGGCTCCCCTGGGATCCAAGGAACAGGCCAGGGAGAGGCTGCCAGGCTGAGTAGCAAGGAAGATATGGCTGAAGATGGCTCTGACAGAGGGTCTAGACACCCCCTGAGGTGAGGCTCATCTCTGTTGTGCAGAGCCGGGCAGAGCAGCCAAGCCATCTGATGGTGCACAGAGCTGGGAACTGCTCTCCCCCTCTGTAGGAGTGCACGGACTTGTGGACAGCTATGCAGGACCCGAATGTGAGCTTCTGAGAAGCCTC
Organism: Diceros bicornis minor; assembly: GCF_020826845.1. Lineage (NCBI taxonomy): Eukaryota > Metazoa > Chordata > Mammalia > Perissodactyla > Rhinocerotidae > Diceros > Diceros bicornis. The sequence goes on along the minus strand of NC_080753.1, from coordinate 14,215,897 downwards.
TCCGTGGGAGGGGCAAATCTGTGGGAAATCTATGAGATGAGGCTAGAGCCAGAGAAATACTGTAGGGTTAGTGTTGATGTCAACCAATTGTCCCCCTATGCTGGATGGCCTGGCAAATACCGATTACATTTTAGAGGCCTATGCCCCCACCCAGACTGGAAGCCCTCAAGGACCATGGTCTTTTGTCTTTTATCTTCAATTCCTAAAAGTGCCTGGCTCCCAGGAGGATCTCTGTGGTGGGATGGTGGGTGAGTGGATGGGTGGACGGATGGATGAATAGATGAACAACCTAGTTAATAACTAGGACTGATTGGATAATAGAGTTGACTGAACATCCTGAGTCAAGGCTTTTTATAGGAAAATGGGAGACATTAGTAGCAGGTGTCATAAGAATGTGTCATTCACTCATCCAACAGCTATTTTTTATATGCTGCTACTCACCAGGCACCATGCTAGGCATGGTGCTTGCTCACAATAGTGAGCAAGGCCAGACTGGTCCTTGCTCGCATGAGGGTCACAGTCTAGTGGCCTGCTATGTAACAGTCTGAGGTCACATAATTGTATCATAAAAACAAGGACCAGGGGCTGGAACCCGATGGAACTCTACCTCTCTCTGTCTCGTTTCTGTTCTTCTCTGTTCATTTCCTTTCACACAGTGACAAATGTGACCATTGGCAGCTCCTGAGTTTTATGCATTAGAGCTGCAGCAACTGAGAGGGACCTGATTAAATCTCTTGACTCCAAATCCAGAAACACAAGACAAGGAGCTCCTCAGCTCAGCTGGGGTCTGGAGCCTGCCCCTTAGGGACTCATCACCTGTGAGGAGGGGAAGGAATGGGATTATGGCAGAATATTGAAATTCCTGCTGGAGCCACTAGGGTGGAGAGGGAAGAGGTGTAATTCCCAGTTGTTTCTTTTTCAGGGAGGTGTGGAGAGGGAGATCCTCTACAGAGCTGGAGAGAAAGATGGGTAGGGTGGATCAAAGTGGTGCCCCGGCTCAGCTGAGGAAGAGGGCTATGAGGTGCGAAGCCTCGTGACTGCTGAAGGGATGTGGACAGGCAGCACATGTGCTTCCACACAAGTGTGTCATGAAGGTCAACAGACAGACCTGGGTTTGAATCCCAGCCTTGCCCTTTATGTGCTAAGAAGTTAGTTACTCTTTGAACTTTACTCTCTTTTCATGGGAAATAGGAATGATCATATCCCATAGTATTAATGTGAGCGTGAAGTGGGATAATGTTCCCAAAGGGCTCAGCAAGTGACAGGCAGAGAGTAAGCATCCAGTAACCAGCATTATTGTTATGATGAAGGACAGACACTTAAATCACAGGGCTATTTATGTCCCAAAGTGATTACCTCTCTTTATGATGATGCTGGCCCAGTAATTACGTCTTGTGAACGTTATATAAGATGGATCAGCCTTGATGATGTTCTCAGTTAAAGACCCCAAGTCAGAGTGAGAGCATATGGTCAGTCCAAGACACTGAAGGAGATGTTTTAAATTTTTGCCCAGAAAATGTCTTTGAGGTGTTCCCTGATGTATAGAGCCTTTTCTGGTAATTAATCTAAACCAAGAATGATAGTAAATTTCACCCAATTCTTTTCTCATAACAGCTATTATTTATTGAGTGTTTGTTATAGAGAAGACGCTTTATCAAGTAGACAACTTTGGGGCACCTGCTCTGTTCACAGAGATGCCCCTTCTCTAAGAACTGCTGCATTTCCTCCCACCCCTGCATGGGGGATGGTGGGCTCCTGCAAACTGTGATTGTGCTACAGAACCCCACCCCCCAGCCGTGACTGAATTGACCAAGTCCGTGGAGCCTCCTGACTCAAACAAAACCCAGTCAGTCTTCATCCTAGGAAGTTAGCATTGAGACTCTGAGGCAGCTCTGTGTGTGACTGGAGTGAAAAATAGACCCTGAGGGACTGTGGGATAGCCATATTTTTTTGAGCGTGTGTGAGGAAGATCGGGCCTGGGCTACCATCTGTGCCCATCTTCCTCTACTTTTATATGTGGGGTGCAGCCACAGCATGGCTTGATAAGCAGTGTGTAGGTCTGCACCCGGGATCCGGGCCTGTGAACCCCGGGCCGCCAAAGCAGAGCACGCCAACTTAACCACTACATGACCGACCGGCCCCAGTGGGACAGCCATATTTTGTCACATAGAGTGAGCAACAGAGAAGGGTAATCGGTAAAGAGATCAAAACAAAGCCAATTGGTGGAGAAAAGTGAAGAGATTGAAAGAGAGTACCAAGAGATGTCATTTCAGTGTGTTACTGTGCTGAATTGGGAAAAACCTGAGGATCAACTCTTCCTCTGATCTGGAAAGCAGGTTGTTTTTCATGGTGTCCGCCAGCGCCTGCACATGAAAAAGGAATAGATCCCACTCATTCGTCAATGGAATTGCTGTGCTCCCTTCTGCAAGGTCTCCCTCCATGTCTGAGTACCTGCTGCCTACATAATGTTTGACACACAATAGTGTGCACATGATCTGGGCTGATTCCTCTCCCCACGCACCTACCGCTCCTGTATTGTTATAGTCCCAGCATCTCCAAGTTCTGAGACTACCTGAAGTGTGAAAATTATATCGTTTTTCAAATCAATTCTTTATTTTTTTTTCTCTTTAAAGAATTGAAACCCATCCCTCTTTGTAAGAGACACAAAAAACACCCCACTCACATATAACATGTCATACCCTTGGGTAGGATAATGTTTTGAGACAACCAAGGATTCCGTACACTCTACCTCCATCCTATTCACCATATTTCCTTTATTTAACATCTCTCAGTTAATTCTGAATTCAGTGAAAGGCAGAGAAACACAGATGCTGAGACTTTGGAGTTGCAAAAGACAGAATTTTGAGTTTTAAAGAACATAAAGTATATGCCATATTCTGATTATGTATTGCTGCATAACAAATTATCCCAAAACTTAGCAGGTTAAAACAATGATTAATTTTGCTCACAATTTTGTGGTTTGGGAACTGGGAAGGGCTCAACTGAGCCATTGTTTTTACGGGTCTTTCATGCAGCCTCAGTCAGATGTTGTCTCATTTAAAAGCTTGACTGCGATGAGCGTCCAAGATGGTTCCCGCACGCAGCTTGCACTTGATGCACCTGTTGGCTAAGAGCTCAGCTGGGCTCTTGACTAAGATACCTACCCATGGCCTCTCTGTGTTGTTTGGGCTTCTCACAGCATGGTGGCTGGGTTCTGAGAGGAAGGATCTGGAAAATGAGTTTTCTGAGACCAAAAGAGAAACTTCAAGGCTTCTTCCGACTTAGCTTCAAAAGTCACACAGTATTATTGCCACCATATTCTATAGGTCAAGTGAGTCACTGAGGTTAGCCCAGATGTAAGGGGAGGGGAATTAGACCCCACCTCTCTTTGGGAGAAAGACCAAAGAGAAAGGCCACCAGCTTTAATCGAACACATGCCACAAATGAGTGATTTAGAAGAATTGGGGAAGAGCCCAGTTACCTCTGGATCTGAGGTAGAGGCAGAGAGTTGGAGGGGGAAAGAAGAGAAGTTAGACACTGAAGTATCCATGAGAGGAAACCCCTGTCTTTCGTCACATCAGCCCAAATGCTGGAGGAGGTATATTAAGAAATGCCAGAATACCAATACGGTTTAGGGTATCTGGGAACCTAGGAAACTTTTGCCTTGCTTCTGGCAAACCCAGAATGACTCAAAAGCATTGAGTAGAAATGTCTGAGTGCTGTGTCTAACTGGTGGGCTTGAGAGAGCCTCGGAGTTCACATCCCAGCAAGGCAAGAGAAGAACCAGCCGTTTCCATGCGCACTTCCAAATTCAGAAGACCTCGTGGTGTTCACGAAGGGCGCAATGATCTGCAACCCAATCACCCCAGGACTAGATGGGACTGAGGATGTCTTGGCAGCCTCCTGTGTGGACAGATGCCTGGTAAGGACAGGATGGCCCTCCCTCCTGCTGCCCGGGGACTCTGTAAGCCGATGGGACTTAGATACAACCCTAAAGAAAACATAGGGTGTGTGTTGGGGAGCAGATCAGAACTGTCTGAGGTTTAGTTTGTGCCCCTGGTGGATTGGGGCTCAAAATAGAAATTAAGCTCAGTTACAGAAAGACAAAGGAAGTCTTGCACACTTGAATTCATGTACTGTTTCATCCCAATCGGCACAGATAACATAATGCTCCCTCTTAGAGTGGACATTGCTTAGAGTCATTTTTAATAATCAGAAAAATATTAATTACCAAAAGAAAATAATTGATACAACAGGTGCATTTACATTACAGGGAATAGAGGGAACATTCTCTTGTTTGTATTCAAAAGTCTGTCCTTCACAATAATTTCTAAGGCTCTGATAGACAGATGTCAAAGTTTTAGAATCCCAGAAAGACGGCCTGGATAGGATTTATTCTGAATCCCAAGACTGGCAATGTTTTAATATTTCCTATAAGCAAAAGTGCATTGTGAATGTGAGTTTCTAAATTAGTTGCTTGGGTTAAATATTTCAAGTCAAAATATTTCGACTTTATATCCTATCGGAATGTTTATCTCCTAAAAGAGAACGAAGCTAGATTACAGGTTGGTCATCTCTGAAAAGATGTATCATTATTCTATTATAATTTGGATAACATACAATTTGAAGATTATATAAAAGTACAAATCAAAATAAAGTTACCCTAATTTATATTAAACTTGACTTCGATTAAGCAATTAGGCAAAAAGACCTATAAAGAATTCAAATAACCTCAAAATGAAAATTTTAAACATGGAAAATTGGTTGCTAATTTATTCCAAAATATACTCTTGATAGTGTGTGTTCATATATCTGTATTTAAAATAAAATATCCTTATATGTAATGTATAATGGTAAATACTCAGTCCACTCGTTCTAATTGTACATATTATTAACTTGAGGTGAGAGGGTAACAAGAGTATTTTGCAAATATAACTTGAATCAATATGGTTAATTCATTTTAAACCATTCAAGTTGTAATTTTGGCTTTCATTAGAGCTAAAACTTTAGCTTTAGAAACAATCGGAACTATTTTTAGTGTCTGTGACTTAAGTGTTAAGCATCTACTAAGCACATTCTAGAATAATTGCTGGATTTTTACAGCTGAAGTTGTCTGCTTAAGGGAAAGTACTGACTTCCTCAGAAAAATGACACAAACAGAACTCTGAGTCACAACTATTAACAAAATATCATCTTCCACCAGCTTTTTCCGGCTCTCTCTCTCTTTTTTTTTTTAATTTTCTTTATTTGTGTTTCCCCCAAAGCCCCAGTAGATAGTTGTACGTCATAGTTGCACATCCTTCTAGTTGCTGTATGTGGGACACGGCCTCAGCATGGCCGGAGAAGCGGTGCGTCAGTGCACACCCGGGATCCAACCCGGGCCGCCAGCAGCGGAGCGCGCGCACTTAACCTCTAAGCCACGGGGCCGGCCCTTTCTGGCTCTCTTTGCTGTCGTTAACTACTTCCAAATCTATCTTTTGCTAGGTCACGGGACATCATAAAAAGACAGCTCAATAGACTCTAAGTATGTTGATGACTGTTCTCCCCACCTCTTTGCGGAAAAGGAGGGATTAGAAGCAAATATTGGGTATTGATTTCATTCTGGCCAGGAGAACTTCAGCAGGCAGGCCAATCTGCTAGGTAGGTAATTTCACAGCTTTCAAGCGTGACTCGCCTTTGAAGTAAAAAAAAAAATCACAGGAGGGCCTGCCCGGGGCTTGGCGGTTCGGATCCTGGGCGCGCACCGACGCACCGCTTCTCCGGCCATGCTGAGGCCGTGTCCCACATACAGCAACTGGAAGGATGTGCAGCTGTGACATACAACTATCTACTGGGGCTTTGGGGTGGGGGTGGGGGTGGAATAAATAAATAAATAAAATCTTTAAAAAAAAATCACAGGAAATAATCTATTGTTTAAAATGTGTAAGAATAAAAGGAATTAAATAGACCAGTAACTGCATGCCTTTTGTTTTTAAATCGTTAGTCCACCATTCTGGAATTTTATCACCAATAATTTCAGCATCATGCCTCTATTCTGCTTTGTCTACTGAACCTGGGTTTTAGTAATGTGGATTCTCGGGTAATTTAAGAGAAAGAATAAGGATTTCCCCTCTACTAAAGTCAGTCTAGTAACCTAGCCCACAGTATATTTTGATGCGTCCTTGGATAGTGAGTACATATTTTCTGGTTTATGGAAAATCTTTATGTCCTGCTTATGACATAAATGAGGTTCGCTTTGCTCTCCTGGAGATTCTTTGCTCTGCCGGCACACATCTGTCTGGTTTGGAAAGTCTGTGCTTCTGTCTCCTTGCAGGAAGATCACTTGTTACTGGGAACCAAGTTGTTACTAACAGTAGAAAATGAGGTCTTTGTAAAATAATCAGATGATAGTTAGATAAGGAAACAAATTTATTTAAACTATTTAAAAAATTATTTAAACTGTATTAGAAAAAAATTTAAGCAAAATCAATTCTTTCTTTAAGAAATCTCAATGTCATATATATATCTTACTCCAATGTTTTAAAATTGTCAAACAATCTTAAAACATGGAACTTCTCAATTAGCTGCAATTCAGCCCTCAGGCATTTAGCCCATGTCTCTTCAAATATGTGTGTGCGCGTGGAACGTATGTGTGAAGGAACGAGTACATTCTTGTACTGGAAGCTTCGTTTCAAGAAAGCTTAGCATAAAAATATTAATTTATAAGACAATATTAGAGGCAATTATTCCCATCATTACAGAGCTGCTTTTGGTTTTGAAATAATTTGGTGAGTTTAGGTAGAAAGCTCCCGGATATATTTAAATAATTATTTTAAAACGCTTTGACCCACACTTCCCTTCTCAGTGAGTCACACCTGGCAAATACTGGTCTCAGGTAAAGTTATCTGTTGGCTCCTGTCCTGTTTATGTCAGTACATTGTAATTCATTTATTTTACAAGTTACACCAACATGCTTATCCACTAAACTCCAGAAAGGTAATTTAATTTATTTTGATAAATCCACACACTGTGACTGGTTTTCTGTGTTAATCTTCATCGTTTTTTGGTGCTGAAGCAGATGAGTTTTTCTTCTTTAGTTCAAGTTATGCTTTCAAATAGCTACAGTGTGAAATTACACCTCCCAAATACTGTATCATCCAGGAAAAATCTTAGGGAAGAAAGCCAGACCTTGGATTCTCATTTCATCTAGAATAAAATTGAAATTCCTTGTCAGGACATGAAGGAGTGTGTCATCTGCCATCTGCAGCCCCTTCTCAGGCAACACCGCCATCCCCACTCTCCAGTCAGGCCTCCTTTCGCTTGGGGTCCACGAAGACACTGAGCACTTTCCCACTTCAAGGCTATGAAAATTCTTGATCCTTTGTCTGGAACCCTCTTGCCCATCTCCTTGTGTGCCTGGTTTCTTCTCACTTTGTACATCTCATCTTACATGTCGCCTCCCAGAGTGGCCTTCCCTCACCATCCGAAGGAGAGCTCTCATTGGAGAAGGGTACAAACTCTCAGGTATGTGATAAGTAGGGTCTGAGGATCTGATGTATAACATGGTGCCTCTAGTTGGTAACAGCGTCTTGTGTAATTGAAACTTGCTAAGAGAGTACAACTGGAATGTTCCCACACACACACACAAAAATTAAATTGTGCTGGTGGATGTGTAAAGTAACTTGATGGGGGCAATCATTTCACAATGTATACGTATATCATACATCGTGCTGTACACTTTAAATATTTTACAATTGTATTTGTCAATTAAACTTCAATAAGTGGGAAAAATTAAAAAATGAAGTAGAACTCTCCCCTCACCTCCCTCATCCACTCTGTTACAGTCCCTGTTTAATTTTCTTCACATCCCTACCACAGGCTATGATTGTGACATTTATTTATTTTTCTGTTTGTGGTCTTTCTCCTCCCACTGAAATGTCAATTCCTTGAGGTCAAAGGCCTTTGTTCATCTTGTTCAGCACGGTTCTCCACACCCAGGGTAACGCTTCATATATTAGGACTCAAGAAATATCTCCTGAGTCAGTGAAGAAAGGGGAAAGGCTTTGGCCCACGACTGATTCTCCCACTGAGCAGCCATGTGACCCTAGACAAATCCCAACCTCTGTGGACCCCAGTTATTCTTCTAAAATAGAGAGGAAGACTTGATGTATTGAGGTAAAGACGGCTGCCAAGTTTGGAGGCTTGATTCTTCCTTCCTCATTTTCTCACAACAGTAGTGGAACAACCAGTATTCAGGACAATCTCAGGAAAATATGGATAGGTCTTGAGGTAGAAGAACAGGGTCAGGATGGTGTAATAACAGAATTTAATCGGCTTCAGTGCATCCCCAGTTCAGATGTGTGTGGTTCAGTCTTCACCTACAACACATAATAGCCACCTTCCTGCTGGGTAGGAGATGTTTCTCTATGACTAGTGACTGCTACCACCTCTTCCACATCTTCCCCAGTGTTAGGGTGACGAAACTATAACCTGAGAACCCGGGCTACAGAACAGAAAAAAGCATCATTTCCAGCAGGACCCCTTATTGGAATGCCAGTGTTCATTGAGTTCACAGGTTGCAGAAGACATTGTTGGACTAGTAGAGAGCAGGGGGGTGGGGGGTGGAGGGTTGGGGGAGTGGAGAATATTTCAATGTAAGAAGGAAGGGAGGGCAGAAAGTTGGCATAGTGGCCATGTCACTCTTGAGGCTCATCCAGTTGCTCTGTCGAATGTTGCATCCGCTGCCCAACGTCAGACTCCAGAACCTTTCAGAGCCTTTGGTCACAAGCCTGAGCTCTGCAGGAGGGAGGGCTGTCAGTCATGGTTTGTTATTTATTTGTGAAAATTCTCACCTTTTGGAATGAAGCAGGATTGCATGGGATGAGTGTGACCCCGTGCTGGCAAGAAAAGCACGAAAATCACCAAACTAAGAAAAGGGAGCCACAGGACAGCATGAGCACCAGAGTTTCGTGGAGGGTGGGGGGCTCTGGAGAAAGTTGCTGATTGAAAAGGAGATTGGGTTGGATTTGCAGTAAAGAGGTCAAAGGGGACAGAAATGAGAAAAGACATTTGAGCTAACAGGATGAACACAACAAATCAGCAAATCGTTAATTGGTTGAGAAATGAAAGTTCCAGACTCTGGAAAGGAGGGATCCTGAGTGTAGACTCCTGAGTTTGGGAAGTGACAGGAAAGGGAGATGGAATTAGCAAAAGAGAAGACCAGCTGGGGATCATGAAAGGCAGTTTCGATTTGTTTGGGAGGGTTTGTTGGGTTTTTCTGAGGGGCGGGCATGAAGGTGACTAAGGGGGTTAGGACAGGAGAGAGCTGAGTCTGTAATTAGAAGGAAACACGGCAGAGGAGAGAGAGACAGGCAGGCAGCGTGGCGGGCAGAGGAAGTGTGGGAAGGATTATCTACATGATGAATTTGTGGAGTTTATTTCCTCTGTTGGTTTTACTACTATATTTGGGGTATAATTGACATGTAATAAAGTGCACGTATTTAAGTGTACAATTGTATGTGTTTTGAAGAATGTGTACACCTGTGAAGGACCCCCACAATCAGTACAGTGAACATGGCGTGTCCTCCAGCCCTGTCGAAGCCCCTTTCCCCTGCCTCTCTCTGTACCATTGACCTGCTTCTTGTCATTGTAAATTAGTTTGAATTTTCTAGAATTTTCTATAAATAGGACATCCAATAAGTGCTCTTTTTTGTCTGGTTTCTTCCACTCAGCATAATTATCTTGAGATTCATCTATGTTGTTGAGTGTCTTCATTCCTGTTTGTTGCAAAGTGCTTGTCCCACCTTCCTGTGGCCTCTGTAACAAATGACCACGCACTGGGTGGCTTAAACAACAGAAATGTATTCTCTCACAGTTCTGGAGGCCAGAGGTCTGAAATCAAGGTGTCGACAAGGTTGGTTCCTTCTGGAGGCTCTGAGGGAGTGTCTGTTTCACTCCTCTCCCCTGGCTTCTGCCGGCTGCAGGCAAGCCTTGACGTTCCTTAGCCTGTGGATGCGTCATTCCAATCTACATCACAGAAATGGACAATGGACAAGGAGACTGAAAAGAGGGCCTGACGGATGGAGGTAAAGGGATGAGGGAGTAAGAGAGAAGACATGGAATAAACTGGACGGTGTTAAGGGAAAGTATGGAGAACTTTCCACCTCAGCCTTTCAGTCAGCAATTTTCACTCGCTCTTTTGGCAATTCACGCCAATGTGGATTTAAGAGTTATAAGAAAAAGTAGCCTCCCTGTTGCAGCAAATAGATTGTTCTGAACTGAACAGGAGGCCCAACCTACTCTGAGAAGTTGGTCTGAGAAGTTACGCCATGGCTGAGCATGAGATGGCATACTTTCTGGAGCAACGGGACCTCCCTGGTGACTAACAACTTAAGCGCCTTTAGAAATCTACGTCACCGTGGTACACAGCCTGGGCCATTCTTAGGTGACTTCCCACAATTGCAAATGAAACTGAGCCCAACCTACTTAACCTTTCCTTCCTTTTCTAGAGCTCAGACAAAGCCTACTGTCCCACTATCTGCCCCTTTTTGAAGCAAAACTTCTCAAGAGGGCAGTCAGTAGCTGCTGTCCCTACTGCTCACTTCCCATTGTCTTCTCAACCCACTGTAGTCAGGCTCCCGCCCCACCAGTCCACAACAGCTGCTCTCACCAAGGGCAGCAGTGGCCTCCGTGTTACCAAACTCAACATTCACTCTTCAGTCCTCAGGCTCCTCTCCCTCCTGATGCTGCCATATTTTCCCGTCTCTCCCTACTTCCTTGTCGCCTCCTCCTCAGATTCCTTGTCTGGCTCCTACTCTGCTTCCCTTCTCCTCTCCAACTGCTCTCTCATCCTAAGTGACCTCCTAAATCGATCACTATCATCAGAAGTGTGCCTTCCAATGCTGTTTCCATCTTACTCTCCCTTTGGATCACTTGCTCTGGGGGAGGCTCTGTCATGAGGACATTGTGAAGAAGCAGATGTGGCAAGGAACTGAGGCCTCAGTCAACAGCTGTGTGAGTGAGCCATCCTGGAGGTGGACCCCATCCCCAGTCAAGCTTTCAGATGACTGCAGCCCCTTTTACTGGCTTGACTGCAACCGTCGAAGAGATCCTGACTCAGAACCACTCAGCTAAGTTGCTCCTAGAGTCCTGCCCCTCAGAAATTGCATGAGATGATAAATGTTGGAGGCAAGATGAATTGAAGTCAACACTGGTTGAAGATGAACTGACTCATGGCTGCTTCGCCCAAGCGGCTCTGGTTGGCAGAATGTTTCTAATACATGTTCCCTCTTCAAGAAGATTTTGAGTAATTATCAAGTAATGGCTCAAATCTTGACCCAATACCCCAAGTACAGAGAAATTAACGGCTACATTCATTTCCATTATACGTATATAAAATCTCTCCATGAAAATGGTAGATGGTGTAAGGATTAAATACCAAATGTCAATTAGTCTGTAACAAGATATTTATGTGTTTATGTCACAGGTTACTCAGGAACAATTTTCAAAATATTTAACATCTACTATGGTAACTATAGATTTATATATAAATCAGTATATATATTAAAAATTAAAAATATGTTTCCCTTTATTTTCTAACTAAACCATGTATAGCATAAAAATGGATAAAGCCGTAGGGCAGACCAGTCACAAATCATTGTGAAAATTTCCATCATTTGTGAATTCTATAAACTGTCCCTGTGTTCTGGGCTGTTTGGGTTGGCAGTGGGGACCTTCCTCTGCAAAGGCCGTCAACTCCTGTAGGGATGGCCCTCTCCTGCACCTATGACTCTCAGAGCACTCCCAGGTCCCTCTAGTGCTTTCTGCCCTTGTCTCATTGAGAGTAGGGGGTGGAGAGGCCTCCCATGGTGGCTAGCCACACACTGCTTCACCATGTTTTGGGGTATCCTAACCTGATCCCCAGCTTTGTAAATAGACGTTTCATTAAACTCTCCTCAGCCACCCTTTCTGAGTTAAGGTGATATCTTATTCTTCTTGTATTCACAGCACCAGCCCCAATGAGGTAAATCTTATGAAGTTCACTTCAGAAAAATAAAAAGGGATTATAAATATATGTTATAAACTGGGGAAGGCTGAGTGTGATGAGGTTAAAACTTCTGTTCCAGAGCCAGGGTATGAGAGTGTATTGTTGGAGGGATGTATAAAAAAAGATCGCTCCTCGTAAATCCCTTGAGGATTCTAGAGCTGGCAAGAGAGCAGCTAAATGTGTACAGGGAACTAGAAGCCTCCTGGGAGGACAGCTTGGCGCATCTTGGTTGGGCTGAGTTGACCCAACACTGACTAGACATAAATGACATGAGCCATGTGTCCCTTGTCTCTGTCTGCCCCACCCCACCCAACTGTGGAAGTTGACGCTATGAAAGTGGGCAGTCAGGACCAGGACCCTGGGCTCAGCCTCATAGATTCTGGATTTCCTGGGGGAGCCCAAGTTATGGGCTCAGTATGTGGCTGAAGCTAGAAATCGCTCTATCCCAGCCTCTCCCGCACAGTGACGTGCCAGGGGGAAATGACTACATATCTCAATCTGTAGTCTGAGATCCCAGGCCTGGGTGACAACAGTGAGGGAGACCTCCTCTTCCTTCCCTCTGCGGCTGTAGAGCATGAAGATGCTGCTGCTGAAGTGGACTAACGGCGACCAGTGTTTCGACTGAACCTCCCCAGATCAGCGAGTTGGTGGGACAACAGGACTCCAGGTGGCAGAAAGGGCAGCGAAGACCAGGTGTAGCAGCAGAGGACTGGGGATTTTCTATCGGTCTCAGGGCTACTTGACTCCTTGGTGGAGTAAGCCCCTGGTTGTTGGATGTAACATGGGAAAGAGACTCCTGGGGGACGAATGGTCTTGCTGCTCTGAGATGGATGCTTGAGTAACTTATATATTTAAAAGATGTGATTTTATTCTCTGTGTATATCAGGCTGGTAGTGTAGGGTGTGTGGCTGCACTTCAGTGGCTCTCTATTTTTCTTAGGACAAAATCCAAACTCCTTGCCGTGGGCTTCAAAGTCCTGAGGATGCTGGGCCTTGTTCCCTGATCTCACCTCCTCGGCGCTCCTCTCACCTTACGCGTTAACGCTCCACTCAGACCCAGTGACTCCTCTTTCCTCAAATACACCATGCTCAGTCTCTCTCTCTAGGCCCTTGACCCTGCTGACCTCCTGCTTGGATTCCATCCCTGCTGCCCAACCAAAGTTCCACCCCCTTCCCTAACTGCAAGTTGTCTCTCCTTCAGGTCTCACGGCAGACACGTCTCTCCTCCTTGAGAAACGGTGACTGGCCCACAGATACCCTGCTTAGCTTTATGCCCAGCAGTCTCTCATCCCCTAGCATGGTGCTGTAGATTAAATTGTGTCTCCTACAGAAAGGATATGTTGAAGTCCTAACTCTGGGTGTCTATGAATGTGACTTTATCTGGAAATAGGGTCTTTGCAGATGTAATCAAGTTTAGATGAGGTCCTACTGTATTAGGGTGGGCCTAAATGCAATTGCTGGTATCCTTACAAGAAGAAGGAACTTTGGGTAGAGACACGCACAGAAGTATGCCCTCTGACAATGGAGGCAGCGATTGGAATTATGCATCTATAAGCCAAAAAATGCCAATGATTGCCAGGATCCACCAGAAACCAGGAAGAGGCAAGGATGGATCCTTCCCTGCAGCCTTCAGAGAGAACACGGCCCTGCTCACACCTTGATTTTTCACTAAGAGCCTCCAGACCTGTGAGAAAATCAATTTCTCCTGTTTTAAGCCACTAAATTTGTGGTCGTTTGTTTCAGTAACCCTTCGTACTTGGTATCCATGATTTCGGATTAGAATTACTTATTTTTTTCTTTCTCTCACTAGTGTGAACTCTATGAGGACAGAGACTATATCTTGCTTGTTCGTCATTATTTACCCAGCTCCTGGAACACTGAATATTACATATTAGATGTAAATAAATATTAGTTCCATAAAACAACAGGAAAACAGGATGATTATCTGAAGAAAAGTGGGTTCTAAAAAAAAAAACGAGAAAAAGTTTTTAGGTTTTGGGTCATAAAGACAGCAAAGTACGAAAGGAAAATACTATTTTTGTGTAACTGAGAATGCCAGATGAAAATTTCTGCTTAACTGTTTTTGATGTGGTATATGATAGCTGTTACAGGACAATTTTCCGAATAGATCAGAGTTCATGAAACTTGTCTCCTTTTATTTGTTATTGAGTCCAATAGACATCCTAGGAGGAAATCATAATCTCATATTTGATCAAAACAAAATAGATTGCTTTGCAACTAAATTTGCATAGTTTATTTTTAATAAAATTAGCATTTAAACTTGGAATAGTTTATTAGTCTCACAATAGCCAGGCTCAACATTAAGGTCATTTCATTTTCATTGCTGGAAAATTTCAGAAGATTGGTCCTGCAAGTGCTGAGTGGGCATGCCTGTTTTATTAAAACTTCCAAATCTTCCTTGCTTCTTCTATAGCTTTCTCATCCACTGGAAGCTTCCTCTGGCTGCCAGGCTGCAGAAACTTCTTCACGGTGGGGAGGTTGCTGATTCTGGTTTTCAGGGCCTGCAATGCACAGGAGCAAAGCCTCAGAGTGGAGCCAAAGACCACCCCCATCGTTAGCCAAGCCAGGGAATCTGAGACCCTCCTAGACGAGGACCCACTGAGTCTCCTCCATCAGCACCAGTGTGAGGCTGGGGAGCAGACACCTCCTGAGACATGAGGAAAAGAGGAAGAAAATCCAGCTCAATAGCACTTTCTTCCCTCTCTTCTTCCCTACACACTCATCCTGTGGATTCATGGCTCTTGTACAATGCAAGGAAGAGGATGTGTCTGTCGGATACAGTCTCCAATCAGGAAAAGCAAAGATATAGGAAACATCGGCTGGGACTGAAGACAAAAAATATAAACAGGAAATGATGAAGTCAGTCAAAATTAATTTACCCACCGAGAGAGTGAGAGACAGGGAGGGAGGGGAGACTGTGCAGAGAGAAACACAATGTCTGAAAGTAGGAGCAGGAGCCGAGGGGAGGAGACCTGCTCACAGACTCAGGTGTGAAAAGAGAAGGACACACCTGGGTCAAGGGAATCGCAGAGAAAAGAGGACAGAAACCTTCATGGAGCAGGGGCCTGGGAGAGAGAGGCTGACCCTGGGTCCCTCTCCTTGTAAAGGACAAATTCTTCTTCCTGGGGCAGCATCCACTCAGATCTCCTCGGCAAAACAAGATTCTTTTCATGCCTCAGACCAGGGCCCAGGAGCTAATTTTGGAGTCCTGAGGACAGCAAAGGGCTGGACAATAACTGAGACCCAGGCACCAAATATTAGATTCAAGGTGGGAGATGAGGGCCTTCTGTCCTGAGGGCTGTGAAAGAGATCACCTTCAGCAGAGGGAAGTTGGCCAGAAGGCTGGGGTCAAGCTCTTCGACATAGTAGAGAAGTTCAACCAGCTGAATGTCAGCCCTGCTCAGCGTGTTGCCAACCAGGTAGTCTTGTCCGTGGCTCTTCAACACCTGGGGAATTTGAGGGATCAGGTCATGAACACAGGCCCAGTCAGGCTGGGCCCCCTGTTCCTCCCGGGTCTCTCCAGTCTGAATGTCCCCCTCTGCTGCCTCCCGGGCAGATATGGAGCTTGAGACCTTCTCCAGCGGCCCTGACTCAGTGAGACGGAGGGAGGAGTGGGCTCTGCTGTTCTTCCTCAGTCCTCAGTTGACGTCCAGGCTGCCACGTCCTTTTCTGTTGGGCCCCTAACCCTAAAGAGTGCAGCCCTGAGTCTTCAGGACATTGCTCTTCATCTGTCTCACCCTCTCTCTCTCTGTCTCCACATTTTACTTTCTCCTCTCTTCCTTAGGCAAAGACTCCATCTTCAGGACAGCCTTCTTTAATCCTGTGCAGACTATTTCACAGTCTACCTTTCTCCTTATCTGCTCTCAATTAGTGGTCTATCTCTCCGAGACCTGAAATAAACTCAGGTCAACTTGAACTCACTATCTCCCTTACATCATTGGCTCTGACTTCTACTGTAGTTGTGTCCGTCAATAACAATGGTGGAGTATGTTCTAATTTGCATGCTGAAGTGTCTGGGGTTGACTGCACTGATGTCTGCAACGTACTTTAAAACGCATCAAAAAATCACGTGATTGACTGGAGGGAGGGATGGGGGCATAAATGATTAAGCAAACATCGTAATAAAATGTTAGTTTTTGAATCTAGGTGATGGGTATATATGAGTTCATTGTACATGTCTTTCAACTTTTATGTATTTTTGAATTTTTCATAATAAAATATTGGACAAAATGTGTTTCTTAAAAATATTGCAGCAATATGGAAATCACAGAGAAAAAAGACAAAAGACACACATGGCACCACCAACTAAAGATCATAACATTGTGGCAAATACCGTTTCAGCCTATGTATGCATGTAGAAGTTGGATAAAAAATAAAGAATATAATGAAGCTTCAAATGCCAGTTTGTGATATGCATCTTTCATTTATGTTGTCACAGGGTCTTTGATTTCCAAGTATAAGTGTCCTCAAACTGCAGTGACTGAGGAGCTTGTCACCATGTGAATGTGCCTAAACTGTCAGCACCCCTAGGCCCAGGAGAGTGGATGTTCTGATTGGTATTAAATTCCTTGCTCCCTGAATAGGACCTGACAGACTAGCAATGAATGGACATTTCTTGAATGAATAAAAGAATGATTTAATGCTTTATATAGATGAGGGGGTTGGTGTTAATCCTTTTATTTATATGTAAGCCTCCTGTATCTCTTACAATCATTTTTTGGTGCATGATTTTTATTCAGCATTTCAGGTAGTTTTGATCTTGAAATGTTCTCCTTTGCCTTCAAAGAGAAACGTTAACTCAGATAGGTACTATGTATAGTGATGGAACTTATTTCCTCAGTTTTGTATGACTTCGGTAAAAATCTAATACCCATGACCCCAAAATTTGTAGATTACTTTCCCCTCAACATCTCTTCATCTATCTCTTCCTCTCCATCCATTGCCCCCATCTCTGTTTAGATACATCTCACTCATTCCCTGAAACACTACCACATTCTCCCCAGGGGCAGCTGGTCTCATGTCTCCCTACACATGGTACCAGAATATTTCCTGATGTATTGCTTTCATTGTGTTCCTCTTGGAGCAAAAGCCCCTGTATGTTGTTCTGCAGGATCTACTCCAGTCTCTAGTCTGGCCCTCAAAGCCTTCCACAGCCCAAGCTCTAGGTCCATGAAATTCCATTGAAAAGAGAATTCCATATTGGGTCCCAGTCAATTGAAATTTTGCTAAAAATTATAACTTGGGTAAAACTAGTACAATTCTTCCTGACAGTGGATTTTTATAAAATGCCTTGAGAGTCAGGTCCGCCAATAACTAGGATTCAGCAAGCCTCACTGGAAGTGAAGGTCAATGCCCCAGGAATGCTCAGGCACTCTTTCTCTTTCTCCTCTAATCTCAGTGCCCCCAGGGTGCTGAACAGCCCACTTACTTTCTCAAACGCGGGTAAATAACGATTTGTTGTTCTCTCTTTGATCTGGGTAATCTTGGTGTTTTTTTGATCACGTGGGCTAATTGGCAGAAGCATGAGCATTTCATTCAAATCTGCCACACCTTCTATGTACATATCAATCCTGAAAGACAAACACGATCAAACTCTCAAATGTCTCCTGCCTTACATTTTATAGTTTAAAAATGTAAAAGAATTGGGAACCAGGAGGTGGCAAAGGAATTCACCTCCACCGGGTGACTTTTTATAAGCCAGTCATTCAGCCATCATTTTTACTTAGTTTTCACATTTCATTCTAGACCAAGCTGTCAAGGTAGAGGTATATCTAAAAGTTTCGTTACACACATGACCAGGTATAAGGACCGAGAGCATTGGTGACCAGCCCTGAGTCACAGGCATGAGAGACATTGGTGGAATCACTGCAAGTAACCACTGAGCCTCTAGCTGGGGTTTCCATCTCTGCTGGGGTTTGTTCTGCGACAAACTCAGTGTGATTCTTGTGGCTAAAGACCTGGCATTTAAGTCACCTCCAGAGAGAGTCCCTGGCACAGACATCTCAGTCATGGCCCTTTCCCTCTCCTCCTCTTACACCACCCAGGTCCACTTAACGCCCAATGTTGGCAGTTCTTCCAGTGATTTCCCATAGAATGTGGTTCCACAGCCCTCTCCATGCACTGTTGCCCAACACTGGCCATGTTTGCACTTCTCAATAGCCCACCTAAATATCCTCTGAAATGGTTCAATTCTTTTTTTTTTGTTTTTTCGTGAGGAAGATCAGCCCTGAGCTAACATCCATGCTAATCCTCCTCTTTTTGCTGAGGAAGAACGGCTCTGAGCTAACATCTATTGCCAATCCTCCTCCTTTTTTTCCCTAAAGCCCCAGTAGGTAGTTGTATGCCATAGTTGCACATCCTTCTAGTTGCTGTATGTGGGACGCGGCCTCAGCATGGCCGGAGAAGCAGTGCGTCGGTGCGCGCCAGGGATCCGAACCCAGGCCGCCAGTAGCAGAGCACGCGCACTTGACCGCTAAGCCACAGGGCCAGCCCCCGGTTCAATTCTTTATACACTTCCCACCAGTGCATATTCCAGATGATTTTTTTTTATTGGTCCAAATAGGGCTTCCCATAAGAGATTTTTTAAATAAAAGCTTTATTGACATATAATTCTCCTACCATAATATCACCCTTTTCAAGTGTACAATTTTGTGATTTTTAGTAAAGTCACAGAATTCTGTATCTTTATCACATTAATTTCAGAATATTTTCATCTCTCCCAAATGAACTGCTGTATTTACAGGCGTTCAACACTCTTCCTTCCCTCCAGCCCCAGGGAACCACTAAACTACTTTCTGTTTCTGTGGATATGAATGTTCCGGATATTTCGTAACATGGAATCATACAATGTGTGCTATTTGTGTCTGGTTTCTTTTATGGAACATAATGTGTCAAGGGTCATCCATGTTGTAGCCTGTATCAGGACTTCATTTCTTTTCATGGAAAAATAGTATTCCATTGTATGGATATACCACCTTTTGTTCATCCATTCATCACTCGATGGACATTTGTACAGTTTCCACTTTTTGAAGGTTATGAACAACACTGTCATGAACATTTGTGTACCAGTGTTAGTGTGGATGTATTTTCGAATCTCTGGGGTATATACCTAGTAGTGGAATTGTTGAGTCATATGTTAACGCTACGTTTAATTTTGATAACTGACACGGTTCCTTACATGGTTTTAATTTTAATAATGGGGTTCTGTCACAACAGGGAGCAGATCCCCCAGATGCGGATGTATCGAATAAATCTGCTGCTTCATTCCTGTATCAAAATTCTTGACGTAACCCTAGCACCTTAGGCTCAACCTCTGCTAACCCTTGTTAAATGGTCCATCCATATAACTGGTCACAATATAGGTTCGTGAACATCATTGTGGTAGATTCTGGAATCAGGTCACTTGGGTCCCACCTTTCCCCAGCCTTATTCTCTAGACCCTCAGACACTTTGTCCCTTGTCTCTAGCTGTGTGCTGGTGTCCAGCTCCTACAGGCCTGATCACCTGGATTCATGACTCCACCATCCTCCTGGCTTCTTAGTTCATCAGGGTTTGGAAACCTCTGTCACTGTGCCCTATCCATGGACACATCCTCTTCTAATCTCACTTGCTTGAGTCCACTGCAGGTTTCCTGTCCCTAATCCTCTGAGGTTCTGCTGTACTGGACCTCTGTCTATACCACCAAGGCCACACTGCTGGTGGTCACGATTCTCGTGTCACGGTCCTGCTCCCTCAGGGAAGGACCTACATTGTTCCTATTAACTGTTGATGAAAGAGCAGGAAAAATACCGTACAGGGCTCTCTCCTTTATGTCTTTCCCATAGAGGTTGTATTTGGTGGCAATGTAGTTGAGAATGGCTCTGCTCTGCACCAGATTCATCCCATCAATTTCCACCATCGGCACTTGCTGGAACATCAGACTCCCATCTTTGAAAGAAGAAAAGAATAAGTACTTTGAAATGTTTTATGGATCGCATTCTTTGCGGATGAAAAACTATTTGTTGAAATGACTGGAGATATAAAATGAAACTAAAATTACCGGCTCACACTTTACAAGAAAAGCATTTGTGTTTAGCTTCCTATAGTTCTTCTTTTTCTCATCAATCTGCTTTTTGCTTTTTAATCTGTTATTTCATTTACCTTTTTATTTCCCAACCAGATGCATGTAGGTCCCTGTATTTTTCGTGTTCTATTTCTCTTCATGGATCTTTTAGGAAGAAGTTGCAAGGAACTGCAACAGGACCATGAGCCGTTTGCCGTTTCCTTTGGGAAGTTCTGAAAACAAGTCTATGGGGTTCCCGGCATGAAGGCCAGTAGCAAGAGAGATTTCTATAGAGGGTGTTTTGTATGCTCTTCAAATCCCACCGTTGGAGAGTGTGTTCAGGGGGCCCTGTGTTCCCCACCCCGCTGCTGCTGGCCCTCGCTCTTTCTCTCCCTCCTCACAGGCTCCCCTGGCCTTCCAACTAACTCAAGGCCATCTTGTTAGCTGAGTCTACAATACTGTTGGGATATCACCTTGTCAACCCGTCAGAGAAGAGAATTCAAGACAACTGTGGGGCTTGTTTCTCTTCTCCTTTACTATAAGGCATTTGATGTGCTTGCTGGGAGGGCTGTGGGATCCTGAGCTGCTACAGCTCAGTCACTGGGCAGAAAAGCAGGAGAAGCAAAGACAGGGATCCACAGGGCCTGGGGGATGGTCCTGGAGCAACTACTCAGAGAGTTCCAGCCCTTCCTGCCCTGAGCGAGTTACCAAAGCTGCTCAAGGAGCCCCAGCCCTGACATTTGCACCACTTCCCTCCCTCTCCCTGGACCCCAGCTCCCAGGGGACACACACATAGGCATTGCCCGGGGTTAAACCCCAACACATGACTTCTACTAGATACTCTCATCAGAATCATTTAGATACTTGGTCTTACCATTTCTCAGCTTTTCCAAGTCGTCTGGAGTGTCTATAAACTTCTCTTCAAACTGGAAAGGAGAAACAGTCAATGAGTTCTTGTTCTTTCATTCCACAGCATTATAGAACTTTTACACTTGAATGGCCCCTGTCTGGCACGTGATGAGGAGAAGGGAGATTCCTGAGCTTGGCAGGGTACACAGAGGAGCGTGATCAGGGCCACTGGGAATTGAGATGAGAGGCGTCAGGAAAGAGCAGGGTTACAGCAGTGACAGCTCACTCTTGCAGTTTCAATTCACCTCCACCCTCTTTCCAGCTCTGTGGATGGTTAGGTGGTGACTGGGGAGGGGATGTCATGCAGGGAAGGGACTAGCAAGTTCTTCCTATTGTCTCTCCACGTGAGATCAGGACAGGACATTGTGTGTCCCCCGGCATGCGGTATGCCAGGGGGCAGTGACCCTCTGAGATGCTGCCACCAGAGGCCTCTGCTGTCGTGGACACCAGCCCATCCCACAAGGCCCCACTCAGGGTAGAATGAGTGCTGGGGGCTGCACAGCTTTACCTCTTTCAACCCAGAATTTGCTCTCCTGGAAAACAGTGGACACACCAGGTTAGAATTCCCAACTTAAGGAAGGAAAAAGACTTCCCAAACTAGTTAAAAAATTTTTTTTCTAATCAAAAAACTCTGGTTTGTTGTACTACTACCTGGGTTTGAACATCATTTCTTGCATGTGGTGACCTCTTGACCTTGGACACATTACTGAATCTCTCCCTGTCTCAGTGTCCTCATCTATAAAGTGAGTATACTTATGGTACCTGCATTATAGGTTGGTGTGAAGATTGAATCAGTAAGGTATGCAAAGGTCTTACACAGTTCCATGTACACACTAAGTGCTCAATAAACATAAGTTGTCAGGGTTTTTAAACTTGGTTTTTTCATCATAACATTGTATTTTTTTAATTTAAAACAATTTAACATTGGGGAACATACACTCTGTTTTGACCTATAGTCAGGATTCAAACCTTGGTGTATATTATCCTTTCTCCTGAGACAAGTCTCTGGGGTTGGAATGGCTGCCAACAACAAGTCTGTCTCAAACCGAGCAGAAACTCTGAGTGGTTGTGAGGTTTTAATACAAACATGAAAATCAGTAATTATATAATCATGCAGTTTACTTAATCAGCAGAATCTATCAAACCAAAAGTCAAAAGAGACAGATATTAGGAAAATGGATTTCAGTGTTGATACAATTTGGTTCCAATCTTGGTTCTGCCTCATAACAACTGTGTGATCTGGGCACAGTCACTTCACATCTCCAGGCCTTAGTTTCTTCATCTATAAAATGGAGGTGGAACATTTTCCTAAGCAGAATATGTTTTGTTTTAAAATGCATATTATAGGACCCGGCCCACATAAACCATGTAATAACTAGTAGTGGTGTTTGCAGTGGCTATGATAGTTTAAAGGGGTTCTTGATGGTGAAAAGTGTGGGAATTTGGGGGTTTCTCACTTGTCCAGTGGAACAGTTTATTGTGGGTCTACACGACTCCACAAGGTCAGACTATACAGACAGTGAGGTGTGGGTGCGGCAATTCATAAAGCACCCAGTTCAAGAAAAACTTAAGGGATGGTGGTGGTCTTCACAGCAGGGTGGCTGAGGTGGGGTGGGGGTGGCTAGCGAGATGGTGTTTGTGAGGCTAGTGGAGACGGACAGGATGGTGAGGATCAGCCTTTGGGCACAGAGAACCCAGAAGCCCGGACCAAGAGCCTCTGGTAAGTCCTTGCCCCACCACCCTCTTCAGTCAAGCTGGGATGGAGAAGAGGAAGCCTGGATGCTCTCAGCATCTCCCCCTGCTTCCCCCTCCTCCTGAGCTTATCCTGCCCCGGGGCTCTGAACACATCCCTGAACCAAAACCTGACGCTGGACACAGTGAAAACGGTATTGATTCATAGATATTAAACGACCTGGAATGGCACTATTTGGATGTTTTGTGTACTTGTTTCTTCATGAAATTGAGAGAGGACCAGGCTAAAGCCCCATGCACCCATGGAGCAAGAGAGAAAGTGTAATCCCAAGGCTTCAGTAAACATGTTGTTATGGGGCTGAGGGGAGCCCGCTGGAAGTTCCTGTCACTGGATGGCACCTCACCTGGAATATATTAGCTCCAATCTGTTCATCTCTTAATAACTATATTTATTTTTAATGCAAAACTATTGACCGGTCATTTAGTAAGGACAGTCTCCTAGCTTATGTGAGAAAGGACTTTGGTAGTCAATTTTAGATCGAACTTACGATGACGGAACTCAGAACCCACCTCTACTCCAGCTGCAGCCAGGAGCCACCGGATGGACTCCATTCTGCCTCGTCCATTGAAGTAGTGAAGCTTGGGCTTCCCTGCCATGATGCAGTCTCCTGCTGCCTCTAAACCTGAATGAATGAATGAATGAATGAATGAACAAATGAATGAAACCACAGAAGCAAAAATGCACTTTATGATTCGTGGTTAACAACACCAACGATGCTGCAGAAGATCTGCCTCCTTCATGGCAGAGTCGGAAGAGTCCCGGAACATCTTCCTCAGCCCAAATTCTCACCCTCAGAAGCCAAGCCTAGGAAATGGCACCAAACCACTCTCCAGTCTCCACTGGGTAAAGTCTGGTGGTCTTGGCAGCCTAATAGGTGACAGTCTGTGGTAGGCATGCGTGCGTGGGTATTAAGGTGATGGGGGAAAGAGTAGAGAATTAATATTTGTTGAAAACCTCCTCCTAATGATCCTGACTGCACACTAACCCCCTTGGATACATAATATCTTTCCTAACATCACCATGAGATAGTTGTTATTATCCCCATTTTGCAGTTAATGAGACCGAGGCTCAGAGGTCAGTTAAACGACACGTCCACAGTCACATTTCAGGGAGTGGTGGACATGGAAATCCAGTCCCAGGATAAAGGGAGGGCAGGGCTGGACCCCACAGAGATGCAGGCCCTGGGAGCCTGTGAGGGGCCTTAAAACCAGAGGACTTCTCTGACAGCGAGGGGGAAGAGGGAGCAGAGTTAACGCTGCATTTGTTCAAAGGCTGAAATTAGGGCTCAGAGTCGCTTAACTGTAGCTCAACAGATCCTAATTCTTCCCTCAGACACAGAATGCTCATGCCTTCCTGTTTTTGAAATTCTACATTCTACCTCCACTTGGTGCATTTTATAATCTAGAAAAAGGGATGTTACTGCATCAACTTTACAGTATACGGAGTGGAACTCACATTTATTCAAAACCTGTCATATGATGGGCATGCTCACAAATTTATCTCCATTTAATCCTACAAAAATCACCTGAGGTGGGTCTGTTATAACTCTCCCTTTACAGCTGGGGATACTGAGGTTTCTAGGGGAACTTGCCCAATGGAGGTGGTGGACCTGGGGTTCAAACCCACTTCTATGTGAAACCAAAGTCTAGGTCTCATTTTTCATATTAGTTTTTTCAAAATATGCATGACAATCCCTCAGTGGATTGCGAAATCCACCAATTTTTAAAATGAAATAGAAGACACTAGAAACTCTCTGAGTGCACTCTGTGGAGACGAGGTTAGGATCATCTCAGGAGTTTCAGCTTCAGTCATGTCTGTGTTGCACGTGTGGATGTGTGCACACTCATTTGGTCAACTGATGGTGAGAGAGACATTGGTTGTGCCCAGTCAGCAAAATTTGAAAGCCCTTGTTCTACTCCACACTGCGTGGGTGGTCAACATAGAGGGAACCAGAGGATGAAACTCAACGGCTCCAACAGTGGACACGACTATTTCCTCATGGGTGTGAATGGAAGCACACGGGACTAGTTACAAGCGGAAGTCCCAAAGCCAGGACTGAGGGAGGAACAGTTGCATTTTCCATCCTAATCCCAGGCTCTGTTTAGAAAACAAGAAGAATCTTCCTGCAAAATTTTATTGTTGTGGACTTTGGGACAAAATATACTTCTCTTTACCCAATGGATATATCTCTCAAAAAGTGTGTGTGACTTGAATTTTACACATCAAAATGTTTTCAATATCCATATTTTTAACGGGGGACTAATAATCTAACATCTAGAAAGTAAAAAATCCTTTCGAAACATACTTAACCATCTGTTTTGTAATGGGAGATATTGGAGTTGGTGCTTTCTCGTCACGGGAGGCGGAGGTGCTGGGATTGAGCAGAATGGAGAGGAGACTAAGGCCGGCACTGAGGCGGGAAGTGTGTGCTGTGGACTAGAGTTCACACCGCCAAGTGACTCACACCTCACACTCAGCTCCTTTCCCTTTCACTGAGGATCCTGTTACAAAGGGAAAGGAACTCTTATCTTAGATAATATGTTATCATAACTCTCTTCCTCATAGACAACTTTCCTCACCTCCCCACTAGGAGGTTTCCAAAGGCCTGGTCCAGACTGGGGCAAAGGTTATCCTAAAACTTTGGTCAGTGGAAAATGAGAACTAGAGAGATTCGATGAATTGCCAAAGTCACACACGTGTGCTCCTGATTCACACTCCATATCCAGCAAGTGTGCCTGCCCTCGACCACAACCCCGGGAAGTAGCTTCTCGTATCCTGTTCTAAAGAGGAGGAAACTGAAGGTCAAAGACACGCAGCAGCTTTCCTAGGCTCACACGCTGTGTCCTCTGATTTCAGGGCCACGTCATTTCAGGTTTCACCCCACCATGGAACACTCAGGCGCTCTCTGTGGGTCTCCCTGAGACTCTTGTTTACTTTTCCCATTCGGAATCCATTAGCCCACTAAAGGTTGAAGGGGAGGGACAAAGGGAAAAAAGGAATTCGTGAATTCCTTTCTCTTAGCTGATTTTTAGGGACTTGATAAGAAGAAACATTGATAATAGCATGCTTTGCTTTACTTTGACATCCTAAAAATCTACTGTGAGTAAATTGAGAACTAGTACATCTATACTTTACTGTAATAGGGGAGTAGGCTTACATTCCTCAAAAGGCATCTATCCATGATGATCCCAGGAGTAGTAAACTAAAGGAGTGAGGTCTGGGGTCCTAATCACAGTGGGACTCAGCAGAGAGAAGGAGATTTGGAGCCTAATCCCAGCTCCTTTCCTCACGAGGATCTGAACCTCGGGCAGGTGGCTACATCTCTGCACTGCAATTTTCTCTTCTGAAATCAGATTTATCTCTACTTTTGAGGGCTGTTGAGAAAGTTAAATGAGATAATGTGCATAAAATTCATTATAGCGATCAGCCGATACAAGCTCCCTCTTGCTCCGAGGTCCTGGAGATGAGTGATTTGAACGTACTGAGTAGCACATGTGTCTTCTCTCTTCTATCCCTCTGTGTGTCAATCTGTCTGTCTGTCTCTCTGTCTGTCTGTGTATCTATCTATGCAATCTATCTATCTATCTATATCTATCTCTCTCTCTCGACACATAGAGCTCCACTAGAAATAAGATTACACATAAATTATACATATATATTTTATGTATATATACAGAGTATTTTCAAAAGTGGTAGAAAGGCTCATTTTATTTAGCTCGTACGGGAAGATTAGTGATATTCACTGATTACTTAACCTGGATTGCAGGAAGTTTTGGGTGAAGGTTCAGGGATGTCTGGCACATCATTCAACACAGACTTGTGTACCCAACACAGCAACAGATCCCTGGGTCTGCCGCTGGACCCTCCACCCCAGGTGACTTTCCTCAGGCCCATCCCCGCTGCCCCTCCCTCCCTGATCGGGCACTCTAGACTCCTTCCTGTGCCCGGGCCCCCTTTGCATGGGTCCAGCCACTGGAACGGGAGACCCACGCTTCTCTCTCCAGCTCTTCACAGCCCTTACGCGGGTCTCACTGTCGACACTTGATGAAAAGGATCACGTCTCTCCAGCATCCTCTTGCTTACCCAGCAATGACCCATTTCACTGATCCTTCTCTGACACCTCATTTCTGGTTTACATGTAGATGTATTTCCTTCTTTTAAAAAATTTCCTTCAAACTTCCTCCTAACACTCCTGGAGCAGTTTCCAGTGCTAAGAAATGATGGCTGGTCGGGAACAGGATCCGAGCCTGATCTGATCCCTGACCTAAAGGGCTTTAAGTCTAGTCAGAAAAACAGGTTTGTGGACAACAGACAGAGCATGAGGGGCCCAGCAGGGACTTCACTTTGAGTGGTTCCAACTCAAGAATCACGATTCTCTCAGCCAAGCAAGTCAGAGCGAGGTGAGGAGCTGCCAGGCTGAGGAAGCTGAGGGCGCTGCTCTGCGGCCCAGGGCGCTCCTGCCTCCCAGGCAGCACCCAGTCCCCAAGCTCCGTGCCTCTCTACCCCACGTGGCTGCCTTCCTCCCCTTCAAATGAGGACCCCGCCTCATCCCTGTCAAACCTTGCTCTCGGTAGCATCCTGCCTAGTGCTTTTTCTCATTGCCATTTCAATATCTTCTCCCATAGGTACTAGAGTTTTTCTGGTGAATTCTGTTGTGTTTGGACTGTTCCAGGATTTTCACTTGATCTCCCTGCACCTGTCCGTCTCTCCTGTGTGAGACCTTTCTTTTCTTCCCCCAATGTTAATACTTACAACATGGTTGACTCTTATGTTCTTATTTGACTGACTTGTCCATTCTAGTTAGGTGAATTCCTGTGCTTTCTTTAGAACTTAATGTATGCTCCTGTGATTCTCTAGTTTTCCAATCAAGACTTCCTGAGTTGGGGAGTTTGAGAAGTCGTGTCATCCAGGGACTGTTAACTCCAGGTGATTTTGTCCCTTCTGCCCTGGAAAACATTTTGCAATCTCTGGTGACATTTTTCATTTTCGAATCCAGGAAGGAGGGTGCTACATCCATTGCACACAGAGCAGAGACGCCTCTGATGTGGAGTGGGGCGATGCCTCCACGTGCATCTGAATGCTTCTCATTCACCCTCAGTCATTCCGCATTTCATCCACCTTCAGTTCACATCCACCATGTCATCCTAACAGACACACTGACTGGATATTTAGTTGGAAATACCTAATGGTGGATTGGGTTTGGCACTTATATCTGTGTCATGTCCCCAGGTTAAAGTTTTTTTGAAAAATAGGTTTCTGAACAATAGAATAATTCTTCTCTAGCTCTCACTCGACTCTGCGGCTGCCCCCAGCACTAGGATGGAAATTGACCCTCACACTGTGTTCCTTCTACAAGTACAATTGAAATAAGAATAAAACATGAGAGTAGATATTGATGAAATGATGATTACAAGTGTTACAACACTTGTAAATAAACTATCATTGTAGATATCTTAAAGGTGTAAAGTTTGCAAATCTGAGAAAATACATGTTAAGACTACTCTCAAGTATATTTCTTAAAACTAATTAAATGTATTTTCTATGATAAATAATTTTTAACTAAAAAAAAAAAAGACCATGCACAGGACAGCCCCACAACAAGGCGTTGCCCGGCCACAGTGTCCACAGGGCCAGACTGGGAAACCTCCAGCCGCTGTCGGGTTGCCCTGAATTGGCTGAACCCCAGAGAGAGAAGGAGACGTGCCCGTGAGCTAATCCAGCAAAGGCTAAACTAGAATTGAGATCTGCTGACCTTCGGACTAATTTATTCCTATTACAGTCAGTCTTAATATTGAATTTTCACAGCCGACATAGTATTACAGTATCCCAGCTCACAACTGCTGTGTGCCAACCACTTCTACAAAGAGAGTAACCTCGGCACAAACACCCACAATCTATCTTGCACTGGTCAGATTCTTGGATTGTCTAAAATGGTATCATTCTTTTTTCTCCTCCTATCATTAATTTTTCTCGCATCTAGATTCTCATGCCCTAGTGTTCTAAATTCTTCGTTTTCACATTTCTGTGAAGATGTTTCCAACAGCAATTCAATAAACAACTCTTGAATTGACCCCTAAGCACAGCAAGAAGGCACGAGATGAGTCTAAAACAGATTATTCTTGTGTTAAGAACACAGTTTAAAGTGTTTTTCTGGTGAGCTAGAGGGGATGATGTGAGGCAATGTATGAAGATTTATAAAATCAGTACTGACCTTATTAAAGTCTGTCTCCCATGTGGCTCAGCAACTCAACGCCAACCCCTCAGGTGTTTATAAGCTGTTTGTATAATGGAATAACTCCTCCCTGTGACACAGGTGAAGTCCAGTTCAGGAAAAGCCACTCCTACAGAGTTCAGGGGCCAGGGGTTCCATGCTAGATTAGAAGAATGCTGACAAGTCATCCTCTTGTCACAAAGCAATTGGTTAATATGTTCCTTTTCAAGGTTGACAATGAAATGATTAAACAAAAAGCTTCAGGCTGTTTGAACTCTCTCTGCCAGTGAGTGGGGAATGGCTTTTTGAAGAAACTTACAGTGAAGTTTTCATGAATTAGAAGCAAGAAGGAAGGCAGATGAGAAACCTCTGCCATGAGCATCAGAGAGCTGATGCCAATAAGGGGCAAGCGCATCTCTGGAATAATTTTTTTACTGGGTCACAGATAGAATACGGGACACCCAATTAAATGTGAATTTCAGACAAACAGCAAACAATTTTTTAGTATAAGTTTGTCCTAAACATTGTATGGTATCCATCCAGTGTACCCATCCCCCTGCTTCAGCTATTGCCAACAATTTGAACACAGATGTCAGATTATATGTATGAATTATATATAAATGAATATATGTGAAATCATTGTTCTCAGCCAGAGTGCCTGGATGAGGAGTGATTTCTAGCTTTAGCCATACCCAGTGCCAGTTATGAACACTCTCCCAGAAAAGGTGGGCTGTGGCACACGGAGTTCTCCTCCCCTTAGTGTGGGGGTCCCCACAGTGGGGGGTGGGGCAGGGGGTACACAGACACAGGGCTCCCTGACTGAGGCTTCACTTCACTCTGGTCTGTTCTCTACTCACAGCCAGAGTGGATTTCCTCAAGCGCAAATCTGAGTCTCTCCACCTTCTTGATCTCCTTCAGTGATTCCTGTACCTGCGGGGAGGCCTCCTCCAATCCTTCCTCACACCCACCTCCAGCCCATCACACTCCTGGGCAAGGTGGGGCCCTGCCCTTCCTGCCTGGGCACAGTTGCTAGCCCTGCCTGGCAGCTCCTTCCCCCCTGGCCACACTCCACTCCTCCCCTCGGTGCTTCCCAGGGAGAGCTGGGCTCTGCCCTGGGCTCCCACAGAGCCCCATGAGCAGCTCAGAAACCTGAAGGGCACTGTGCCTCCCCCACTGTCTTGTGAGCTCCTGGTGTGGGGCCATGGCCCTGTGGTGTCCCCAGGGCTCCCTCACCAACGGTAGTAACACCGTGCACAAGTCCCTGCACACCTCAGTGACCTAAGGGTTTGAGTTTGGGCTTCAGGAATTCCTCACACTTACCCCCACACTCCCACCTGCCTGACGTCTGTATTCACTCACCCCTGTCTTCAGAATACGTTATTCCCATCACTCAAATGCAATGTGTGGACCTTGCTTGGATCCTGATGCAAATAAACCAACTGTAAAAAATCTTCATGGACCTTGGGGGAAATTAGAATTCTTAATATTTACCAAAGTGAAGGAATTATAAAGCTTTAGTGTGATAAGTGAATAGTCTGATTATGTTTTAAAAGGAGTCCTTACCTTTAAGATAACATACTAAGTTTACCAAGGTCAAGGTGTCAGCTGGGCTGCCTTCCTCCAGGGTCTCTAGGGGACAATCCTTCCTGCCTCTTCCAGCACCTGGTGGCTTTTTGCATTCTTTGCTTCCTTGGCTCTTGGCCACGTCCCTTCAACCTCTGACTCAGTCTTCACCTCCCCTCACCCTCTGTGTGTCTGTGTCTTCTCTTCTGTTATAAGGATACGTGCTCTTGGATTTAGGGTCCACCAGGATCATCCAGAATGATCTCATCTCAAGTTCCTTAACTCAATTACATCTGCAAACACCTTTTTTCCAAGTAAGGTCACGTCACAGGTTCCAGGTATTTGGATACAGACCTATGTTTTTAGGAGGCCAGCTTACCACCCCCTACAGGGTAGAGATGAAGAAACATTGTTGGCAATTGCTGGAGCAGGGGATGGACATATTGGGGTTTGTAGCACTATTCTATCTAGTTTTGCGCATAGTAGAAATTTTCCATTTAATAATTTTAAGAAACTAATTATTTATGGTGCTCCTAATACGTGCAGGGGCTATGCCAGGCTTACGGGACTTGACTGAAAACACGATGAAGACCCTACTCCCAGGACCTCAAGGTCTATCAGGAAACTGATATTAAACATGTAGTGTCAAAATAACGTAAGAAAAGACATCAGAGGGGAAATACAATCGTAGTTGTGGTAGAGCATTGAAATTAGAGCAAAGTGCATGTACAAAGGGCCAGAGGCTAGGAGGGCTGATCTGAGTACGGCAGAGACAAGAGTATACACATAGGGTTGCCAGATTTAGCAAATAAATAGAGGATACCTAATGAAATATGAATTTGAAATAAACAATAGATAATTTTTTAGTATAAGTGTGTTTCATACAAAGTTTAGAACATACTTATACTAAAAATTATCTATTATTTGTCTGAAATTCACATTTAATTAGGCGGCCTGTATTTTATTTGTGACCCAGTATAAAAAGTATTCCAGAGACCTGCTTGCCCCTTACCGACAGCAGCTTCCTGCTATGCTCGTGGCAGAGGTTTCTCATCTGCCTCTGCCCTTGTGTCCAATTCATGAAAACTTGACAGTAAATTTCTGCAAAAACCCATACCCCACTCACTGGCAGAGAGAATCCGAATATCCAGAAATTTTTTTTTAACCTTTGATTACCAACATTCAAGAGGAACATATTAACCATTTCTTTTGTGATAAAGGACGACTTATCAGTTTTCTTCTAATCTAGCATGGAACCCTTGGCCCCTGAACTCTGTAGGAGTGGCTTTGCAAACAGAAGGGGTGGGGCTCCCTAAGAAGTTCTTACAACTCCCTCAGGGCCGGGAAGCGCTGGAGGTCTCTGAGGGTTTGTTACAGGACACTCCCCAGTGTCTGGTGGCGCCTTCTCTGTTTGCTCCTGCTTTTCTCCACCATGACTGAGCTGTAGCAGCTCAGGCTCCTACAGCCCTCAGAGCAAGGACCCTGAACACGTGAGAGGAAGGAGGAGAAACATGCCCAGCAGTAGACTTGAGGTCTTTTCTCTGACGGGTTGACAAGGTGATGTCCTAGGAGTATTATAGACTCAGATAACAAGATGGCGTTGAGTTAGTTGGAAGGCCAGGGGAGCCTGTGAGGAGGGAGAGAAAGAGTGAGGGCCAGCAGCAGCGGGCTGGGGAACACAGGCCCCCTGAACACATTACCCAACGGGGGATTTGAGGAGCATACAAAACACCCTTCAGAGAAATCTCCCCTACTACTGACCTTAATGCCAGGAACCCCACAGACTTGTTTTGGGAACTTCCCTACTGAAATGGTAACCGGCTGGTGGACCTGTTGCACCTTCTCCCAATTTCTTCCTCAAATATCCATGAAGAGAAGTCAATGCAAAAAATACAATGACCTACCATACATCTGTATGGGAAATGAAAAGATAAATGAAATAAGAGGTTAAAAAGCAAAAGGCAGACTGATAAGAAAAAGTATTATAGGAAGATAAAAACAAATGCTATTTCCTCTGAAATGTTTCCAGGTAATAATTTTTTGTTTCCTTTTATATCTTCATTCATTTCAACAGTTTTTCATCCCCAAAGTGTGATCCATAAAAGATTTCACTCTACTTTTCCTATTCTTCCTTCAAAAGATGCGGGGTGGGAGGGTGGTGGGCAGGCCCAGTGGCGTGGTGCTTAAGTTCACACGCTCTGCTTCGGCATCCCAGGGTTTTCAGGTTCGGATCCCAGTGTAGACCCACACACCGCTTATCAAGCCATGCTGTGGCAGGCGTCCCACATATAAAGTACGGGAAGATAGGCACAGATGTTAGCCCAGAGCCAGTCTTCCTCAGGAAAAAAAAAAAAAGAAGGAAATATATCTATATGTTAACCAGAAACAGAGTGTTAGAGAAGGATCAGTATATGTGTATGTTTCCATTTAAGCAAAAGGATACTGGAGAGACGTCATCCTTTTCATCAAGTGTCAAGGGTGAGATCCACACGAGGGCTGTGAAGAGCTGGAGAGAGAAGCCATGGGTCTCCTGTTCCCACTGCTGGACCCATGCAAAGGAGGCCCGGGCAGAGGAAGGAGTCCAGAGTGCCCGGATCAAGGAGGGAGGGAACGTGGGGCGGGCCTGAGGAGAAAGCCGCATGGAGTGCAGGGTCCAGGGACCAAACCAGGGATCTGCTGCAGTGTTGGGGTTACGCAAAGCTGTGTTTAATAACGTGCCAGAACCCTGAACCATCACCAAAAACATCCTGCAATCCAGGTTAGGTAATCAGTGAACGTCACTAATCTTACCACACGAGCTAAATAAAAAGAACCTTTATACGACTTTTGAAAAGAATGTGGAGATACAAATATTTATATGCTATATCTAATCTTATTCTTACTAGAACTCTATGGGTCAAGAGATAGATACATAGAAAGATAGATAGATAGATAGATAGATAGATAGATAGATAGATAGATAGATAGGTAGATAGTTAAACAGATAGATTGACAGACAGAAAGAGACAGGAGACATATATGCTACCCAATATGTTCAACTCACTCATCTCCTAGACCCTGGGGCAGGCGGGAGCTTGCATTTGCTGATCCCTAGGATGAATTTTATGCACATTATCTCATTTGACTTTCTCAACAGCCCTCAAGAGTAGAGAGAACTCTATTTTCAGAAGAGAAATATGCAGTGCAGCAATGCAGCCACCTGCCCAATGTTCTGATCCTTGTGAGGAAGGGAGCTGGGACTGGGCTCCAAGTCTCCTTGTCTCTGCTGAGACCAGCTGTGGTTAGGACCCCAGACCTCACTCCTTTAGTTCATTCCTGGGATCATCATGGATAGACGCCTTTTGAGAAATATAAGCCTACTCCCCTATTAAGGTAAAGTGTACTTACACTAGTCCTCAATTCACTCCTAGTAAATTTTTAGGATGTCAAAATAAAGCATGAGATGCTTTTATCAATGCTTCTTCTTATCAAGCCCCTAAAAATCAGCTAACAGAAAGGAACTTAAGAATTCCTTATTTCCCTCTCTCCCTCCCCTTCAACCCTTAGTGGGCTAATGGATTCTGAATGGGAAGAATAAACGAGAGTCTCAGGGAGACCCACAGAGAGAACCTGAGTGTTCCATGGTGGGGTGAAACCTGAAATGACGTGGCCCTGAAATCAGAGGACACAGCGTGTGAGCCTAGGAAAGCCGCTGCACATCTTTGACCTTCAGTTTCCTCCTCTTTAGAACAGGATACGAGAAGCTATTTCCCGGGGTTGTGGTCTAGGGCAGACACACTTGCCGGATATCGAGTGTGAATCAGGAGCACACGGGTGTGCCCTTTGGCAATTCATCGAACCTCTCTAGTTCTCATTTTCTGCTGACCAGGCAAAGTTTTAGGATAACCCTTGCCCCAGTCTGGACCAGGCCTTTGGAAACCTCCTAGTGGGGAGGTGAGGAAAGTTGTCTATGAGGAAGAGAGTTATGATAACATATTATCTAAGATAAGAGTTCCTTTCCCTTTGTAACAGGATCCTCAGTGAAAGGGAAAGGAGCTGAGTGTGAGGTGTGAGTCACTTGGCGGTGTGAACTCTAGTCCACAGCACACACTTCCCGCCTCAGTGCCGGCCTTAGTCTCCTCTCCATTCTGCTCAATCCCAGCACCTCCATCTCCCGTGACGAGAAAGTACAAACTCCAATATCTCCAATTACAAGACAAATGGTTGATTAAGTATGTTTCCAAAGGATTTTTTCCTTTCTAAAGCTTAGACTTTGAGTCTCCCATTAAAACTGTGGATATCGAAAATATTTTGATATCTAAAATCAGGTCACATACACTTTTTCAGAGATATATCCATTGGGTAAAGAGAAGTATATTTTGTCCCAAACTCCACAACAATAAAATTTTGCAGGAAGAATCTTCATGTTTTCTAAACAGAGCCTGGGATATGGATGGAAAATGCAACTGTTCCTCCCTAAGTCCTGGCTTTGGGACTCCCGCTTGTAATCAGTCCCGTGTGCTTCCATTCACACCCATGAGGAAATAGCCGTGTGTACTGTTGGAGCCGTTGAGTTTCATTCTCTGGTTCCCTCTATGTCGACCACCCATGCAGCCTGGGGTAGACCAAGGGCTTTCAAATTTTGCTGACTGGGCACAATCAATGTCTCTCTCACCATCAGTTGATCAAATGAGTGTGCACACATCCACACGTGCGACGCACATCTGACTGAACTGAAACTCCTGAGATGATCCTAACCTCGTCTCCATAGAGGGCACTCGGAGAGTTTCTAGTGTCTTCTATTTCATTTTAAAAATTAGTGGATTTCAGAATCCACTGAAGGAAGTCATGCATATTTTGAAAAACACTAACACAGAAAATGAAACCTAGACTTTGGTTTCACATAGAAGTGGGTTTGAACCCCTAGTCCACCACGTATATTGGGCGAGTTACTCTAGAAACCTCAGTATCGCCAACTGCAAAGGGAGAGTGATAACAGACCCACCTCAGGTGATTTTTGTAGGATTAAATGGAGATAGATTTGTGATCTCCCCCATCGTGTGACAGACATTGAACAACTGTTAGTTCCACTCCATATACTGCAAAGTTGATGCAGTAACATCCCTTTTTCCAAATTATGAAATGTACCAAGTGGAGGTAGAATGTAGAATTCCAAAAACAGGAAGGAATGAGCATCCTGTGTCTGTGGGAAGAATTAAGATCTGTTGGGCTACAGTTAAGCGACTCTGAGCCCTAATTTCAGCCTTTGAACAAATGCAGCGTTAACTCTGCTCCCTCTTCCCCCTCGCTGTCAGGGAAGTCCTCTGGTTTCAAGGCCCCTCACAGGCTCCAGAGCCTGCGTCTGTGTGGGGTCCAGCACTGCCCTCCCTCTATCCTGGGGCTGGATTTCCATGTCCACCATTCCCTGGAGTGTGACTGTTGACGTGTCATTTAACTAATCTCTGAGCCGCGGTCTCAACTGAAAAACGGAGACAAAATCCAAGCATTTCATGGGGCTGTTATGAAGATTACAGAGATTATGTATTCACAGGGGTTAGCATTCAGTCAGGATCCTTAGGAGGAGGTTTGCAATAAATATTAGTTCTCTAATCTTTCCCCTCCCCCTAATACCTACACACGCATCCTAACCACAGACTCTCACCTGCCAAGACCACCAGACTTTACCCACTGGAGACTGGAGAGTGGGTTTGGTGCCATTTCCTGGGCTTGGCTCCTGAGAGTGAGAATTTGAGCCAAGGAAGACATTCCAGGGACTCTTCTGACTCTGCCATGAAGGAGGCAGGCCTTCTTCAGCATCGTTGGTGCTGTTCAACCATGTATCATAAAGTGCATTTTTGCTTCTGTGGTTTCATTCATTTGTTCATTCATTCATTCATTCAGGTTTAGAGAAACCAGCAGACTGCATCATGGCAGGGAAGCCCAACTTAACCACTTCGATAGACGAGGCAGAATGAAGGCCATCAGGTGGCTCCTGGTTGCAGCTGGAGTAGAGGTGGGCTCTGAGTTTGGTCATGTGAAGTTGGATCTAAAATTGACTGTCAAAGTCCTTTCTCACATAAGCTAGGAGACCATTCTTACTAAATGACCTGTGTAGGCTTTGGGTTCACATTGTCTCCGGGGTGTTTTATCATATTTTATTCAGATCTAACCCTAAAGCAACAATACATACGAATTGAGATTTAGAAAATAATTATAAAGGAATGCACCAGATTCTCTCCTCTCTCATCATCTACCTTCTGTTATCTATCCATCTCAACATGGATGGATCTCAAAAACATGTTATTGAGTGTAAAGAAGAAAATAGAGAATGATATACAAAGGGAACCATTTATACCAATTATTTCAAAAGGCACACAGGTCAGTGGTTGGTGAGCACACATATAAATGTAAAAATATAAAGGCTAGATTGATTGGATAGAGGTTTCTTAAACGGAGATGTGGGTGACTGAATTGTAGCTTTATCTGTTAATGTTTTATTTTTAAAATATTATATGAATATATTACCTGTGGTTTGTTTTTTAAAGACTGAAGGCAAATATGACAAAATATTAATAATTGTTCATTCCAGGTAGTGGGATCACGTTTATTGCATATTCTTTGTAGTTTTCTCCACACATTTTCAAAATTTTAATTTAAAATTTTTAATTATTCAAAACAAAGGGATTTTAGAAAAAAGTGATGAATTTTCATAAATATTTTTTGCTTTATTAATTAATTTTAATTAATTAATTATAATATAGATAGTTTTTTCTGGGAACAGTTTCATAGGTCTCTTAAGATTCTAGTATAAAACATGTTATCTTCTCCTAAAATTTCTTCAAACCTCTGCATCACCAGATTACATAAATGGCACATTTCAGCAAATATTTAAAAAGTAAACCATGTTCAAAGCTTCATTCACAATAGGTATCCACATTTCTAGAGAACAAATGAACTTGGTGCCTCTATCAAGGCTGAAACATGGTGTAGAGCATCCTAATGAATATTGGGTCATCAGAGTTACTCGCTAATTTCATGTTAAATCACAATGCAACTGGCCATAAGTTTGAAGAAAACTCCCTGTTCTTTTTTCTTTGGATCTAAGAGACCATTTAGGAGTGACTAAAAAAAATTATGTGTGTGGGTTACAGAGGAGGCTAATTGCTTTATAGTCACCATTAACGTGTACACAGACACAAATATTTGTTTTTGAAAAATCTTCATAAACTTCAATAACTAAACTTTTAAGTATGTTGAGAACAGCATTTTAAAAATTTATTAAAGTGTAGGACAGTTATATTTTTGGTAGTGAATGATACGTTCTTACATGAGTAGCTCTGAGACCGTTCTACACACTTAAAGAAAATTACCTTTTTCTGAATATTTTTGAGACAAATGTAATTAAACGACTGCAATATTTGGCTGATAAGAATGAAATGAAAAGAAGATGTGTGATAGAATGAGTTCCTTCCTCTCTTCCTTCCTTCCTTCCTTCCTCCCTCCCTCCATTCCTTCCTTCCTTCCTTGTTTCCTTCCTTCCTTCCTCCCTTCCTTCCTTCCTTTGTTAATCATTATTTGCCTCATCTTGGATGGGCTCAGTATCAACAACCAGTTACCACAGTATTTGGGCACTTATTGAAAAGAACTAACTAATTTACTCACAGCCCAACATCTAAAGAACAGGTGGTAAAAACTGCTTTTTGTTTGGGAATCAGGTAAAGAGTTTTCTACAATTGCTCCCCAAGTAAGTGCTCAGTGACCTGGAGACAAAAATAATATGAATAAATCGAGCATCTTACCTCTACCCCTGCTGCGGCCAAGAGCCACGGGATTGTTTCCATTCTGCCTCTTCCATTGAAGTAGTGAAGCTCGGGCTTCCCTGCCGTGCTTAGGGATTCCTGAAAGTCAACAGAGAGATTAACTAAAACTCTTCTGCACAGAGAGAGAGAGAGAGAGAGAGAGAGAGAGAGAGAGAGAGAGTGTACAAGCTTACAGACCAGCACAAGGTTGACCAGAAAGCTGCGAACTAGCAATTTTTGCTAAAAATCAAAGCTATTCCTCAGCTCCAAGCCTACTGTGTTCTGTGTTGTTTCTCACAAATGGAGTTTATCCTCACAAACTGGGGTTCTAAAAACTTAATTAAATAGCTGATACATTTAAAAAAATTGATAGAAAGAGGACAATGGTGAGGAAGCCAGACAGATGGAAGGAGTTTGGGAGTAAAACTCTGACCTTTTCCTCCCCCGGCAGGTGGCAAGTTTTCAGTATTCAAATCTTTTTTCTTATTATCTGTACAGACCCTCCTCACTCCTCCCGCCAGGATGAGCCTAGACTGCAGAAAGAGGGTGAGATTAGGAAAGGCTGAAATTTCTCATTTTCCAAATTAATCCGTATTTTTTAATTCTGGCATCCTCGGAAGCCGAGAGACATCGTTCAAGAGGATTTTCAATGACTCATTGAGATTTAAAGCAAAAGTGCAGTTAGGCAAAGTGGGTCTTTTCACGATTTCTTTCTCCTCTGAAAATGAAAATATCTTTTTTTAGAAACATAACCTATGCTCATTTTGAAGAAGTTAAAATAGTATAGAAGTGAAAAGCCCTTCTCCACCACCCCAATGGAGCTTACGGGGAAGGAGGAGTAGACTTGGTTGGTGACAGGGTCTGGACATTCAGAGGCAGCTTCAGGACCCAGGAAACGGAGCCTCTGAAAGCAAGGGGGGCCGTAGGGAGGGTCAGGTGGCTTTAGGAGTGGAAAGAGTGGGTGTCTTCATGGTACGAGCGGGAGCTCATTCATTTTGGAGCATATCAACCAGCTCACTTTCTAAAGCAGCACTTCTGCACGTGGAGATCTCAGCAAAATCAATGAAGAAAGTTGGACAGATAGAGAATATCACCATTTTGGAAACCAGAATGGAAAAAAAATGCTCTAGGCCAGTGGTTTTCCAACCCTACATGGTGCCTATTAGAATCATTTGAGGGGCTTAAAACACTTGCAGTGCACGTGCCCGTGGGCACGCGCACACACACACATTGTCTGGGCCTCACCCAGAGATTCTGATAGAATTGATTTGGAATAGGACTCTGGCATCAATGTGTTTTAAAATCTTTCCAGGGGATTCTAGGTGCAGCCAGCCTTGAGAACCACTGATCCGGATGATGATGAGATCAGCTGCTGAAGCTACTAATAGGGATCTACGATGGAAGGGTCAGGCTGACCACCCTAAATAACTAACATCACTCAAAGTGGGACAGCCAGAAGTGAGGGTCTTCCTGATGTAATGAAATAGAAAGGATGCCTATGAAGACTTCTTGCCAAAATAATTGACCTTGAATTCAATCAAGCCTCTCGTTACCAATCTATGGGAAACACAGGAAACAGAGCAACACTTCCAGGATGGAATTAGCAAGATTTGTAACACGAAACTTGTCAGACTTGCTCTTCAGAGAGTGGTCCCCAGACCAGCCAGTACAGATCACCTGGGAGGTTGTGAGAAATGCAGCATCTCAGGCTCCACCCCAGGCCTACCAAATCAGAATCTGTATTTTAAGGTCCTCAGGATGCGCTATTCTCCAGGTCAAGTGGCTAATACCTTTCAGAGAACTCTCTACTCTTATATTTCCATAATAGGAAGTTTTAAAAATTGTGTGAAAATCGAAGAGACAGGGGGAACCTACAGGGTAAAGAGATTTAAGAGATTCTTCAAACAAATGCGATGTGTAGACTTTTTTTTGCTTTCTGATTCTAACACAGCAATTATTTTAAAACTAGGTGATACAGTGGGGAAAATTTGAACCATGACTAATGTTCGATAGAAGGCAATTACTGTTAAGTTTTTAGGTATGATGATGATATGGATTTTTTCCAAAAAGGATCCTTATCTTTTAGAGACTCATATCAAAGTATTTATGGATGAAATAGTATGGAATTGGGATTTGCTTCAGATTAACCCAGTTGTGAGGGGGAGTGGGTGGGAGTATAGGAGCAACATGAGTGACTTTTCGTTGCTAATTGCTGCAGCTGGGTAATGGGTATACGAGGTTTATGATACTCTTCTTCTAGTTTCATAAATGTGTGAAATTTTCCATCATAAAAACATTTTTAATTGCTCAACAAAAACTGATATTATTCATAATGGATTAAAGCCTTAAAGGCCCTGGAGTGGCTTCTTTTTTTTTTTTTTTTTTGGAGTGGCTTCTGAATCATGAGATTTAGAAGATGTTTATTCCAGCTTCAGGGATGACCATGTGGGATGAATGCTCAGCCAGATAAGCCTCCTGAATTCAGGTTGAGTGATCCCAAGCCCTGTGGACACTGAGTAGTGATGCTGCCTAAACTGAATCAATAAACTTTCATGCTTCTGCAGGCCTTACAGAGACAGTACAATGAGAAAATTAAGCTTTTTTTGTCCAGGTTTGGCCTTGTGAAAACATCTCTCTGAGCCCCGGTTTCTTCATCTATAAAATGGGGATGGTAACACCAAATCTCACAGGTATTTGAGAGCTTTACATGAGAGAAAGAGTGTAATGTGTTTAGCCCTCAGTGAATGATGAGTGATGGTAAGTGGTCCATATGTGTGGGTGGAGGGAAGAGGGAAGAAACTAAAAAGAGCCGGAGCCATCATCTTAG
Source organism: Diceros bicornis minor (assembly GCF_020826845.1). Lineage (NCBI taxonomy): Eukaryota > Metazoa > Chordata > Mammalia > Perissodactyla > Rhinocerotidae > Diceros > Diceros bicornis. Next base: position 14,174,770 of record NC_080753.1, on the reverse strand, counting down.
CAGTGTTATAGCTGGAGAGACAGTGGCAGGGACAGGAGGGAGATTGGGAGTTCATAGGAAAGAGGTGAGAGTTCTCTGGGCTCCCCTGGGATCCAAGGAACAGGCCAGGGAGAGGCTGCCAGGCTGAGTAGCAAGGAAGATATGGCTGAAGATGGCTCTGACAGAGGGTCTAGACACCCCCTGAGGTGAGGCTCATCTCTGTTGTGCAGAGCCGGGCAGAGCAGCCAAGCCATCTGATGGTGCACAGAGCTGGGAACTGCTCTCCCCCTCTGTAGGAGTGCACGGACTTGTGGACAGCTATGCAGGACCCGAATGTGAGCTTCTGAGAAGCCTCTCCGTGGGAGGGGCAAATCTGTGGGAAATCTACGAGATGAAGCTAGAGCCAGAGAAATATTGTAGGGTTAGTGTTGATGTCAACCAACTATCCCCCCATGCTGGATGGCCTGGAAAATACCGATTACATTTTAGAGGCCTGTGCCCCCACCTAGACTGGAAGCCCTCAATGACCATGGTCTTGGGTCTTTTATCTTCAATTCCTAGAAGTGCCTGGCTCCCAGGAGGATCTCTGTGGTGGGATGGTGGGTGAGTGGATGGGTGGATGGGTGGATGGATGGATGAATAGATGAACAATCTAGCTAATAGCCAGGACTGTTTGGATAATAGAGGTGACTAAAATTCCTGAATCAAGGCTTTTTATGGGAAAACGGGAGACATTAGTAGCAGGTGTCATAAGAATGTGTCATTCACTCATCCAACAGCTATTGTTGTATCCTCTACATACCAGACACCATGCTAAACACTAGGAGCACAATAGTGAGCAAGGCCAGACTGATCCATGGGCTGGAAGCCCATGGAACTCTACTTCTCTCTGTCTCATCTCTGCTCCCCTCTGTTCGTTTCCTTTCACACAATGGCAAACGTGACTATTGGCAGCTCCTGAGTTTTATGTGTTAGAGCTGCAGCAACTGAGAGGGACCTGATTAAATCTCTTGACCCCAAATCCAGAAACACAGGACAAGGAGCTCCTCACCTCAGCTGGGGTCTGGAGCCTGCCCCTTAGGGACTCATCATCTGTGAGGAGGGGGTGGAATGGGATTATGGTAGAACATTGAAATCCCGTGGGAGCCACTAGTATGGAGAGGGAAGAGGCATAGTTCCCAGTTGTTTCTTTTTTAGGGAGGTATGGGGATGGCGGCCCTCCACAGAGATCGAGATAAAGACGGGTGGGGTGGATCCACGTGGCACACTGGGTCAGCTGAGGAAGAGGGCTGTGAGGTACAAAGCCTTGTGCCTGCTGGAGGGCCGTGGAGATGCAGGGCCCTGTGCTTCCAGGCAACTGTGTTATGAAGGTCAACAGACAGACTTAGGTTTGAATCCCAGCTTTGACTTCTATTTGCTAAGAAATTATTTAACCTTTGAACTTCACTTTTTTTTTTTTTTTGGTGAGGAAGATTGGCCCTAAACTAGCATCTGTTGCCAATCTTCCTCTCTTTGTTTGAGGAAGATTGTCCCAGAGCTAACGTCTGTGCCAGTTTTCCTCTACTTTGTATATGGGATGCCACCACAGCATGGCTTGATGAGCAGTGCATAGCTTCACTCCCAGGATGCGAACCCAGGAACCTCGGGCCACCGAAGTGAATCACGTGGACTTAACCACTATGCCACTGGGCCGGCCCCATAAACTTCACTTTTTTTTACCTGGGAAATAGGAATGATCATACCCCATAGTATTAATGTGAGCATTAAGTGGGATAATGTTCTCAAAGGGCTCAGCAAGTGACAGGAAGAGAGTAAGCATCCAGTAACCGGTGTTATTGTTATGATGTAGGACAAAGGCTCCATCTACAGGGTATTTACGTCCCAAAGTGATAACCTCTCTTTATGATGATGCTGGCCCAGCCAATTGTGTTTTGTGAACATTATGTAGGAAGCATCAGCCTTGATGATGTTCTCAGTAAAGACCCCGAGTCAGAGTGAGAGCGTGTGGTCAGTCTGGGCACTGAGGAAAGAAGATTTAAATTTTTGTTGAGTGAATGTCTTCGAGGTGTTCTCTGATGTACAGAGCCTTTTCTGGTAATTATTCACAGCCAAAAGTGATAATACATGTTACCCAATTCTTTTCTCATAACAGCTGTGATTTATTGAGCCTTTGTTATAGAGAAGACAGTTTACCAAGTAGACAACTTTGGGGCACCTGCTCTGTTCACAGAGATGCCCCTTCTCCAAGAACTGCCCCATCTCCTCCCACCCCTGCATGGGGGAGGGTGGGCTCCCACCAACCATGGTTGTGCTACAGAACCCCACCCCCTAGCGAAGACTGAATTGACCAAGTCATGGAGTCACTTGACTCAAATGAAACCCAGTTGGTCTTCATCCCAGGAATTTAGCATTGAGACTCTGAGGCAGCTCTGTGTGTAACTAGAGAGAAAGACATACCCTCAGGGATGATGGGACAGACGTATTTTGTCACATAGAGTGAGCAACAGAGAAGGTTAATCCGTAAAGAGATCAAAACAAAGCCAGTGCGTGGAGAAAAATGAAGAGATTGAACGAGAGTACCGAGAAATGTCATTTCACTGTGTTACTGTGCTGAATTGGGTAAAGCCTGAGGATCAACTCTTCCTCTGATCTGGAAAGCGTGTCTCATCACGGTGTCCGCCAGCACCTGCTCAGGAGAAAGGAACAGATCCCACTCATTCGTCAATGGAATTGCTGTGCTCCCTTCTGCAAGGTCTCGCTCCATGTCTGAGTACCTGTTCCCGAAATGGTGTTTGACATACAATAGTGTGTGCACCATCTGGGCTGATTCCTCTCCCCACCCACCTACCGCTCCCGTATTGTTATAGTCCCAGCATCTCCAAGCCCTAAGCTTACCTAATGCATGAAAATTATATTGTTTTTCAAATCAATTCTTAATTTTTTTTCTCTTTAAAGAATTGAAACCCATCCCTCTTTGTAAGAGACACAAAAAACACCCCACTCACATATAACATGGCATACCAGGGGGTTGGGGTAATGTTTTGAGACAATCAAAGTTTCCGTACATTGTACCTCCATCCTATTCACCATATTTCCTTTACTTATCATCTCTCTCAGTTAATTCTCAATTCAGTGAAAGGCAGAGAAACAAAGATGCTGAGACTTTGGAGTTGCAAAAGCCTGGATTTTGAGTTTGAAATAGCATAAAGTACGTGCTCTTTCTGATTATCTATTGCTGATTTCTGCAATATCTGATATTCTGATTATCTATTGCTGCATGACAAATTACCCCAAAACTTAGCAGCCTAAAACAATCATTTAATTTTGCTCACAATTTTGTGGTTTGGGAACTGGGAAGGGCTCAACTGCGTGCTTCCTTTTAGGGGTTTTTCATGCAGTCTCAGTCAGATGGGCTGAGTGTCCAAGACGGCTCCCACACGCAGCTGGTGGTTGATGCACCTGTTGGCTAAGATCTCAGCAGGTCTCTTGACTAAGATACCTATCCATGGCCTCTCCATGTTGTTTGGGCTTTTCACAGCATGGTGGCTGGGTTCTGAGAGGAAGCCTCTGGAGAATGAATGTCCTGAGACCAAAAGAGAAACTTCAAGTCGTCTTCTGATCTAGCTTCAAAAGTCGCACAGTATTACCTTCACCATATTCTATAGGTTTCAAGTGAGTCACTGAGGTCAGCTCAGATCTAAGGGGAGGGGAATTAGACCCCATCTCTCTTTGGGAGAAAGACCAAAGAAGTTGCCACCATCTTTAATCCAACACATACCACAAACAAATGATCTAGAAGAATTGAGGAAGAGCCCACTTACCCTTTGGATCTGAGGTAGAGACAGAGAGTTGGAGGAGGAAGGAAGAGAAGTTGGGCACTGAAGTATCCATGAGAGGAAACCCCTCTCTTTCCTCACATCAGCCCACATGCTGGAGGAGACATGTTAAGAAATGCCAGAATCCCAATATGGTTTAGGGTATCTGGGAACCTAGGAAACTTTTGCCTTGCTTCTGGCAAACCCAGAATGACTCAAAAGCATTGAGTAGAAATATCTGAGTGCTGTGTCTAACTGGTGGGCTTGAGAGAGCCTCAGAGTTCACGTCCCAGCAAGGCAAGAGAAGAACCAGCCGTTTCCATGCACACTTCCAAATTCAGAAGACCTTGTGGTGTTAACGAAGGGCGCAGTGATGTGCAACCCGATCACCCCGGGACTAGATGGGACTGAGGATGTCTTGGCAGCCTCCTGTGTGGACAGATGCCTGGTAAGGACAGGATGGCCCTCCTCCCTGGTGCCGGGGGACTCTGTAAGCCGATGGGACTTAGATACAACATAAAGAAAAATGGGGTGTGTGTTGGGGAGGAGATCAGAACTGTCTGAGATTTAGTTTGTGCCCCTGGTGGATTGGGGCTCAAAATAGAAATTAAGCTCAGTTACAGAAACATAAAGGAAGTCTTGCACACTTGAATTCATGTACTGATTCATTCCAATCGGCACAGATAACACAATGCTCCCTTTTAGAGTGGACATTGCTTAGAGTTAATTTTAATGAATAGAAAAATATTAATTATCAAAAGAAAATAAACGGTACAAGAGACACACTTACATTACAGGGAATAGAGGGAACATTCTCTTGTTTGTATTCAAAAGTCTGTCCTTCACAATAATTTCTAAGGCTCTGATAGACAGATGTCAAAGTTTTAGAATCCCAGAAAGATGCCTGGATAGGATTTATTCTGAATCCCAAGACTGGCAATGTTTTAATATTTCCTATAAGCAAAAGTGTACCCTGAAGGCGAGTGTCTAAATCAGTTGCCTGGGTTAATATTTCAAGTCAAAATGTCTTGACTTTGCGTTCTATTGGGGTGTTTATCTCCTAAAAGAGAATGAAGCTAGATTGTAGGTGTGTCACCTTTTAAAAGATGTATATCATTCTATTATAAATTGAAGAACATATGGTTATACAAGAGCACAAATTGAAATTAAGTTACCCTCATTTATACTAAACTTGACTTCAACTAAGCAATTAACCAAAAAGACCTGTGAAGAATTCAAATAAACTCAAAATGAAAATTTCAAACATGGAAAACAGTTTGCTAATTTATTCAGAAATACACTCTTGATATTGTGTGTTCATATGTCCGTATTTAAAATCAAATATCTAGGGCTGGCCCCGTGTCTTAGAGGTTAAGTGCGCAGGCACCGCTACTGGCGGCCAGGGTTCAGATCCTGGGTGCGCACCGACACACCGCTTGTCGGGCCACGCTGAGGCAGCGTGCCACATACAGCAACTAGAAGGATGTGCAACTATGGCATACAACTGTCTACTGGGGCTTTGGGGAGAAAAAGGGAAAAAAAAAAGGAGGAGGATTGGCAATAGATGTTAGCTCAGGGCCGGTCTTCACCAGTAAAAAGAGGAGGATTGGCATGGATATTAGCTGAGCACTGATCTTCCTCACAAAAAATAAAAAAATAAAAATAAAATAAAATAAAATAAAATATCCGTATACTTAACGTATAAGGGTAAATACCCAGTCCACTCGTTCAAATTGTACATGTTGTTAATTTGACATGAGAGAGTAACAACAGTGTTTGGCAGATATAATTGAATCAATATGGTTAATTCATTTTAAACCATTCGAGATGTAGTTTTGGCTTTCATTAAAGCTGAAGCTTTATTATAAACTTAGAAAAAATTAGGTGTATTTTTAGTATCTGTTTCCTTGAGGATTAAGGACATAATAAACACATGCTAGATTAATTGCTAGTCTTTTACACCTAAACTTGTCTGCCTAAGAGAAAGTACAGACTCCCTCAGACAAATGACACAAACAGAACTCTGAGTAACAAGTATTAACAGAACATCATCTTCCACCAGCTTTTTCCACCTCTCTTTCCTTTTGTAACTACTTCCAAACTTATCTTTTACTTAAGTCAAGGGAAATCATGAAAAGACAACTCAGTAGACTCTAAGAACGTTGATGACAGTTCTCCCCATCTATTTGCAGAAAAGGAGGGATTAGAAGCAATTATTGTGTATTGATTTCATTCTGGTCAGGAGAACTTCAGCACGCAGGCCAACCTGCTAAGTAGGTAATTTCACAGCTTTAGAGTGTGCCTCCCCTCTGAAGAAAAAAAATCAAAGGAAATAATCTATTGTTTAATGTGTGTAATAATAAAAGGATTTAAATAGATCAGTTAACTGCATAACTGCATGCCCCTTTTTTTTTTTGAATCTTCAGCCCAGCATTCTGGAATTTTATCTCCAGTCATCCCAGCATCATGCCTCTATTCTGCTTTGTCTACTGAACCTGGGTTTTGGTAATATGGGTTCTTGGGTAATTTAAGAGAAAGAACAAGGATTTTCCCCTCTACTAAAGTCAATCTAGTAACCTAGCACACAGTACGTTTTGATGCATCCTTGGGTATTGAATACATATTTCCTGGTTTATGGAAAATCTGTATGTCCTGCTTATGACATAAAATGAGGTTTGTTTGCTCTCATGAAGATGCTGTCCTGACACAAGTCTGTCTGGTTTGGAAGGTCTGTGCTTCAGTCTCCTCGCAGGAGGATTGCTTGGTACTGGGAACCAAACTGTTACTAACAGAGGAAAATGAGGCTTTGTAAAATAATGAGATGATAGCTAGGTAAGCAAACAGATTTATTTCAACTATATTAGAAGAAAAATTTAAGCAAAATCAATTCTTTCTTTAAGAAATCCCAATGTTGTATTTATATATTACTCCAATGTTTTAAAATTGTCAAACAATCTTAAAAATTTGGAACTTCTCAATTAAGGGCACTTCAGCCCTCAGAGTTTAGTCCATGTCTCTTCACATATGTGTGTGCACGTGGAGTGTGTGTGTGAATGCACAAGTCCATTCTTGTACTGGAAGCTTTCTTTCAAGAAAGCTTAGCATAAGAATATTAATTTATAAAACACAATATTAGAGGCAGCTATTCCTACCATTACAGGGCTGTTTTTGATTTTAAAATAATTTGATGAGTTTAGGTAGGAAGCTCCCTGAGTATATTTTAAATAACTCTGTTAACATGTTTTGATCCATACTCCCGCACTCAGTGAGTCACACCTGGCAAATACCGGTCTCAGGTAAAGTATTCTGTTGGCTCCTGTCCTGTTTATGTCAGTACGTTGTAATTCATTTATTTTACAAATTACACCAACATGCTTATCCACTAAACTCCTAATTTAGTTTGGTAAATCCACGCACTGAAACTAGTTTTCCGTGTTATGTTCATCCTTTTTTGGTGCTGAAGCAGATGAGTTTTTCTTCTTTAGTTCAAGTTACGCTTTCAAATAGCTACAGTGTGAAACTACACCTCCCAAATACTGTATCATCTGGGCAAAATCTTAGGGAAGAAAGCCAGACCTTGGAGTCCCATTTCATCTAGAATAAAATCTAAATGCTTCACAGGACGTGAAGGAATGTGTCATCTGCCATCCGCCGCCCCCTTCTCAGGCCACACCGCGATTCCCACTCTCCAGCCAGGCCTCCTTTCGCTTGGGGTAATGAAGACACTGAGCGCTTTCCCACTTCAAGGCTACGAAAATGCTGGTTCCTTTGTCTGTGACTCTCTTGCCCATCTCCTTGTGTGCCTGGTTTCTTCTCACTTGTTAACATCTCATCTTACATGTCGCCTCCCAGAGTGGCCTTCCCTCGCCATCTGAAGTAGAGCTCTCATTAGAAAAGGGTACAAACTTTCAGCTGTAAGACAAACAAGGTCTGAGGATCTGATGTATAACATGGTGCCTCTAGTTGATAACAGTGTCTTGTGTAATTGAAACTTGCTAAGAGAGTACAACTGAAATGTTCCTACCAAAAAAAAAAGAAAAAAATGTAAATATGTGGGGTGACGGATGTGTTAATTAACTCGATGGGGGCAATTTTTCATAATGTATACATATATCAAACATTACCAGGTGCACTTTAAACATCTTACAATTTTATTTGTCAATTATATCTCAATAAACAAGGAAAAAATTAAAGAACACAACGGAGCTCTCCCCTCACCTCCCCCATCCACTCTCTATTACAGTCCCTGTTTAATTTTCTTCACATCCTTATCACAGGCTATGATTGTGATATTTATTTATTTTTCTGTTTGTGGTCTTTCTCCTCCCACTAAAATGTCAATTCCTTGAGGTCAAAGGCCTTTGTTCATCTTGTTCAGCATGGTATCTCCACACCCAGGGTAACACTTCATATATTAGGACTCAAAAAATATTGCCTGAGTCTGTAAAGAAATGGGAATGGCTTTGGCCTGCGATTGAGGAGACCTGGCCTCTAGGCTGATTCTCCCATTGAGCAGCCGTGTGACCCTAGACAAATCCCAACCTCTGTGGACCCCAGTTATTCATCTAAAATAGAAAGGAAGATTAGATATATTGAGGTAAAGATGACTGCCAAGTTTGGAGGCTTGATTCTTCCCTCCTAGTTTTCTCACAACGATACTGGAACAACCAGTGTTTAAGACAACCTCAGAAAAAATATGGATAGGTCTTGAGGTAGAAGAACAGGGTCAGGATGGTGTAATAACAGAATTTAATCAGCTTCAGTGCATCCCCAGTTCAGATGTGTCGTGCCCAGCCTTCACCTACAACGTCTCATGGCCACCTTCCTGCTGTGTAGATGATTCTCCACCACTACTGACTAGTACCACCCTCTTCCACATCTCCCCAGTGTTAGGGTGAGGAAACTATAACCTGAGCACATGGGATACAGAACAGAAAAAAGCATCATTTCCAGAAGGACCCCTTGTTGGAATGCCAGTGTTTGCTGAGTTCACAGTGAAGGTGTCATGATGCATAAGACACTGCTGGACTGGTGGAGAGCAAGGTGGAGAACATTTCAATGTAAGAAGGAAGGGAGGGCAGAAAGGTGGCATAGTGGCCATGTCACTCTTGAGGCTCATCCAGTTGCTCTACCGAGTGCTGCATCCGCTGCCCAACGTCAGACTCCAGAATCTTTCAGAGCCTTTGGTCACAAGCCTGAGCTCTGGAGGAGGGAGGACTGTCAGTGATCGTTTCTTATTTATTTTATGAAAATTTTCACCTTTCGGAATGAAGCAGGATTGCATGCGATGAGTGTGACCCCGTGCTGGCAAGAAAAGCACAAAAATCACCAAACTACAAAAAGGGAGGCACGGGCCAGCGTGAGCACCAGAGTTTGGTGGTGCGTGGAGGCCTCTGGAGAAAGTTGCTGATGTTAAAGGAGATTGCGGACGCATTGGGCCTGGATTTGCAGCAAAGAGGTCAAAGAGGACAGAACTGAGAAAAGACCTTTGAACAGGTAGGACGAATATGGCAAATCGTTAATTGGTTAAGATACAAAATTTCCCCACTTTGGAGAGGACAGAGACCCCGAGTGCAGACTCTTGAGTTTTGGAAGTGACAGTAGAGAGGAAAGGAAATAGTAAAAGAGAAAACAAGCCAGGGATCAAGAAAGGCTGTTTTGATTTGTTTGGGAGGGTTTGTTGGGTTTTTCTGAGGGGTAGGCATCAAGGTGACTAAGGGGGTTAGGACAGGAGAGAGCTGAGTCTGTAATTAGAAGGAAACACGGCAGAGGAGAGAGAGACAGGCAGGCAGCATGGTGGGCAGAGGAAGTGTGGGGAGGACTACCTACAAGATGAATTTGTGGAGTTTATTTCCTCTGTTGGTTTTACTACTATATTTGGGGTATAATTGACATGTAATAAAGTGCACGTATTTAAGTGTACAATTGTATGTGTTTTGAAGAATGTGTACACCTGTGAAGGACCTCCACAATCAGTACAGTGAACATGGCGTGTCCTCCAGCCCTATCGGAGCCCCTTTCCCCTGCCCCTCTCTGTACCACTTACCTGCTTCTTGTCACTGTACATTAGTTTGCATTTTCTAGAATTTTATAGAAATAGGACATCCAATAAGTGCTCTTTTTTGTCTGTTTTTTTCCACTCAGCATAATTATCTTGAGATTCATCTATGTTGTTGAGTGTCTTCATTCCTGTTTGTTGCAAAGTGCTTGTCCCACCTTCCTGTGGCCGCTGTAACAAATGACCATGCACTGTGTGACTTAAACAACAGAAATGTATTCTCTCACAGTTCTGGAGGCCAGAGGTCTGAAATCAAGGTGTTGACAAGGTTCCTTCTGGAAGGTCTGAGGAAACATCTGTTTCACGCCTCTCCCCTGGCTTCTGCCGGCTGCCGACACCCCTTGGTGTTTCTTAGCCTGTGGATGCATCATTCCAATCTATATCGCAGAAATGGACAATGGAAAAGGAAACTGAAAAGAGGGCCTGACAGATGGAGGTAAAAAGATGAAGGAGTAAGAAAGAAGTGTAATAAACTGGAAGGTGTTAAGGGAAAGTGTGGAGAACTTTCCACCTCAGCCTTTCAGTCAGCACTGTTTAGTTGCTCTTTTGGCAATTTATTCCAACATAGATTTAAGATTTATAAGCAAAAGTAACTTCTCTATTGCAGCAAACAGATTGTTCTGAACTGAATAGGAGGCCCAACCTACTCTGAGAAGTTGGTCTGAGAAGTTACGCCATGGCTGAGCACTAGATGGCATACTTTCTGGAGCAACGGGACCTCCCTGGTGACTAACAACTTAAGCGCCTTTAGGAATCTATGTCACCGTGGTACACAGCCTGGGCCATTCTTAGGTGACTTCCCACAATTGCAAATGAAACTGAGCCCAACCTACTTAACCTTGCCTTCCTTTTCTAGAGCTCAGACAAAGCCTACTGTCCCACTATCTGCCCCTTTTTGAAGCAAAACTCAAGAGGGCAGTCAGTAGCTGCTGTCCCTACTGCTCACTTCCCATTGTCTTCTCAACCCACTGTAGTCAGGCTCCCGCCCCACCAGTCCACAACAGCTGCTCTCACCAAGGGCAGCAGTGGCCTCCGTGTTACCAAACTCAACATTCACTCTTCAGTCCTCAGGCTCCTCTCCCTCCTGATGCTGCCATATTTTCCCGTCTCTCCCTACTTCCTTGTCGCCTCCTCCTCAGATTCCTTGTCTGGCTCCTACTCTGCTTCCCTTCTCCTCTCCAACTGCTCTCTCATCCTAAGTGACCTCCTAAATCGATCACTATCATCAGAAGTGTGCCTTCCAATGCTGTTTCCATCTTGCTCTCCCTTTGGATCACTTGCTTCAGGGGAGGCTAGCTGCTCTGTCATGAGAACACTGCGAAGAAGCAGATGTGGCAAGGAACTGAGGCCTCAGTCAACAGCTGTGTGAGTGAGCCATCCCGGAGGTGGACCCCATCCCCAGTCAAGCTTTCAGATGACTGCAGCCCCTGCTGACGGCTTGACTGCAACCATCCAAGAGATCTTGATCCAGAACCACCCAGCTAAGTTGCTCCTAGAGTCCTGGCCCTCAGAAATTGCATGAGGTGATACAAGTTGGAGGCAAGATGAATCAAAGTCAACACGGATTGAAGATGTGCTGACTTATGGCTGCTTTGCCCAAGCAGCTCTGGTTGGCAGAATGTGTCTAATACATGTTTGCTCTTCAAGATTTTGAGTAATTGACAAGTAATGGCTCAAATCTTGACCCAATACCCCGAGTACAGAGATATTAATAGCTACATTCATTTACATTATATGTATATAAAATCTCTCCATGAAAATGGTGGATGGTTTAAGGATTAAATACCAAATGTAAATTAGTTTGTAACTTAATATTTATGTGTTTATGTCACCGATTACCAGGAACCATATTCAAAATACTTAACATCTAGTATGGTAAATAGAAATTTATATACAAATCAGTATATATATCAAAAATTAACAATATGTTTCCCTTTATTTTCTTACTAAACCACATATAGCATAAAAATGGATAAAGCCATAGTGCAAACCAGTCACAAATCAATGTGATAATTTCCATCATTTGTGAATTCTATAAACTGTCCCTGTGTTCTGGGCTGTTTGGGTTGGCAGTGGGGACCTTCCTCTGCAAAGGCCGTCAACTCCCGTTGGGGTGGCCTTTTCCTGCACCAATGACTCTCACTGCACTCCCAGGTCCCTCTAGTGCTTTCCTCCCTTGCTCCATTGAGAGTTAGGGGGGGATAGACCTCCCATGGTGGCTAGCCCCACAGTGCTTCACCATGTTTTCAAGTATCTTAACTCAATCTCCAGATTTGTAAATAGGCATTTCATTAAACTCTCCTTAGCCACCCTTTGTGAGATAAGGTGATGTCTTATTCTTCTTGTATTCACAGCACCAGCCACGATGAGGTAAATCTTTTGAAGTTCACTTCACAATAATAAAAAGGGATTATAAATATATGTTATAAACTGGGGAAGGCTGAGTGTGATGAGGTTAAGAACTTCTGTTCCAGAGCCAGGGTATGAGAGTGTATTGTTGGAGGGATGTATAAAAAAGATCGCTCCTCGTAAATCCCTTGAGGAGTCTAGCACTGGAGTGAGAGCAGATAAATGTGCAAAGCGAGCTGGAAGCCTCCTGGGAGGACAGCTTGGCACATCTTGGTTGGGCTGAGTTGACCCAACACTGACTAGACATAAATGACATGAGCCATGTGTCCCTTGTCTCTGTCTGCCCCACCCCACCCAACATTGGAAGTTGATGCTATGAAAGTGGGCAGTCAGGACCAGGACCCTGGGCTCAGCCTCATAGATTCTGGATTTCCTGGGGGAGCCCAAGTTATGGGCTCAGTATGTGGCTGAAGCTAGAATTCGCTCTATCCCAGCCTCTCCCGCACAGTGACGTGCCAGGGGGAAATGACTACATATCTCAATCTGTAGTCTGAGATCCCAGGCCTCAGTGCCAGTAGGGGGAGAGACTTCCTCTTCCTTCCCTCTGCGGCTGTAGAGCAGGAAGATGCTGCTGCTGAAGTGGACTAATGGTGACCAGTGTTTCGACCGAACCTCCCCAGCTCAGCGAGTCGATGGGACAACAGGACTCCAGGTGGCAGAAAGGGCAGCGAAGCCCAGGTGTAGCAGCAGAGGACTGGGGATTTTCTATCGGTCTCAGGGCTACTTGACTCCTTGGTGGAGTAAGCCCCTGGTTGTTGGATTTAACATGGGAAAGAGACTCCTGGGGGGAGAAAGCTCTTACTCCTCTGAGATCTATGCTTGAGTAGCTTAAATATTTAAAAGATGTGATTTTATTCTCTGTGTATATCAGGCTGGTAGTGTAGGGTGTGTGGCTGCACTTCAGTGGCTCCCTATTTTTCTTAGGACAAAATCCAAACTCCTTGCTGTGGGCTTCAGAGTCCTGAGGATGCTGGGCCTTGTTCCCTGATCTCACCTCCTCGGCGCTCCTCTCACCTTACATGTTAACGCTCCACTCAGACCCAGTGACTCCTCTTTCCTCAAATACACCATGCTCAGTCTCTCTCTCTAGGCCATTGACCCTGCTGACCTCCGGCCTGGATTCCATCCCTGCTGCCCACCACAGTTCCACCCCCTTCCCTAACTGCAACTTGTCTCTCCTTCAGGTCTCACGGCAGACACGACTTCCCTCCTTGACAAACCGTGACTGACCCACAGATTCCAGCAAAGGTACCCTGATTAGCTTTATGCCCAGCAGTCTCTCATCCTATAGCATGGTGCTGTAGACTAAATTGTGTCTCTTAAAAAGAGGATATGTTGAAGTCCTAACTCTAGGTACCTATGAATGTGACTTTATCTGGAAATAGACTCTTTGCAGATGTAGTCAAGTTAAGATGAGGTCCTACCATATCAGGGTGGGCCCAATGCAATTCCTGGTATCTTTATAAGAAGAAGGAACTTTGGGTAGAGACACACACATAAGTATGCCCTGTGACAGTGGAGGCAGAGATTGGAGTTATGCATCTACAAGCCAAGAAATGCCAAGGATTGCCAGGAACCACCAGAAACCAGGAAGAGGCAAGGATGGATCCTTCCCTGCAGCCTTCAGAGAGAGCACGGCCCTGCTCACACTGTGATTTTGCGCTAAGAGACTCCAGACCTATGAGAAAATCAATTTCTACTGTTTTAAGTCACTAAATTTGTGGTCATTTGTCTCAGTAACCCTAGGAAACTGATAGACAAGGTATGCATGATTTTGGATTAGAATTACCTATTTTTTTCTTTCTCTCACTAGAGTGAACCCCATGAAGTCAGAGACTGTATCTGGCTTGTTCATCATTATTTACCCAGCTCCTAGAACACTGAATATTACATATTAGATGTAAATAAATATTGGTTCCATAAAACCACAGGAAAACAGGTTGATTACCTGTAGAAAAGTGGTTTTCTAAAAAAAAAAAGGAGAAAATGTTTTTAGGTTGTGGGTCAGAAAGACAGCAAAGTACAAAAGGAAAAGACTATTTCTATGTAACTAAGAATGCCAGATGAAAATTTCTGCTTAACTGTTTTTGATGAGGTACATGATAGCTGCTATATGACAATTTTTTGAATAGATCCGAGAGTCCTTGAAACTTTGTCTCCTTTTATTTATTCTTGAGACCAACAGACATCCTAGAAGGAAATCATAATTTCATATTTGATCAAAACAAAATAGATTGCTTTGCAACTAAATCTGCGTAGTTGATTTTTAATAAAATTAGCATTTAAACTTCAGAATAGTTTATTAGTCACGCGATAGCCAGGATCTACATTTAGGTCAACCACTTCATTGCTGGAAAATTTCAGAAGATTGGTACTGCATGTGCTGGGAGCCATGCCTGCTCTATTAAAACTTCCAAACCTTCCTTGCTTCTTCTATAGCTTTCTCATCCAGTGGAGGCTTCCTCTGGCTGCCAGGCTGCAGAAACTTCTTCACAGTGGGGAGGTTGCTGATCCTGGTTTTCAGGGCCTGCAATGCACAAGAGCACAACCTCAGAGTGGAGCCAAAGACCAACCCCATCATTAGCACAAGCCAGGGAATCTGAGACCCTCCTTGATGAGGACCCACTGAGTCTCCTCCATCAGCACCAGTGTGAGGCTGGGGAACAGACAACTGGTGAGCCATGAGGATAAGAGGAAGAAAATCCAGCTCACTAGCACTTTCTTCCCTCTCTTCTTCCCTACACACTCATCCCGTGGATTCATGGCTCTTGTGCAATGCAAGGAAGAGGATGTGTCTATCGGATACCATCACAGATACAGTCTCCAATCAGGAAAAGAAAAGATATAGGAAACATTGGCTGGGACTGAAAACAGAAAATATACAAGGGAAAGCATGAGGCCAGTCAAAAACCAATTTACCCATCGAGAGAGAGAGACAGGGAGAGAGGGGAGACTGTGTAGAGAGAAACATAATGTCTGAAAGTAGGAGCCGGAGCCGAGAGGAGGAGACCTGCTCACACAGACTCAGGTGTGGAAAGACAAGGACACACCTGGGTCAAGGGAATTGCAGAGAAAAGAGGACAGAAACCGTCAGGGACCAGGCGCTTGGGAGAGAGAGGCTGACCCTGGGTCCCTCTCCTTGTAAAAGACAAACTCTTCTTCTTGGGGCAGCATCCACTCAGATCTCCTCAGCATAACAAGATTCTTTTCATGCCTCAGGCCAGTACCCAGGAGCTAATTTTGGAGACCTGAGGGCAGCAAAGGCCTGGACAATAGTAGAGACCCAGGAGTCCAAATAGTAGATTCCAAGATGGGAGATGAGGGCCTTCCGTCCTGAGAGCTGTGAAAGAGATCACCTTCAGCAGAGGGAAGTTGGCCAGAAGGCTGGGGTCAAGCTCTTCGACAGAGTAGAGAAGTTCAACCAGCTGAATGTCAGCCCTGCTCAGCGTGTTGCCAACCAGGTAGTCTTGTCCGTGGCTCTTCAACACCTGGCGAATTTGAGGGATCAGGTCATGGACACAGGCACAGTCAGGCTGGGCCCCCTGCTCCTCCCGGGTCTCTCCAGCCGCACTCTCCCCGCTCTGCTGCCCCCCCAGGGCAGATGTGGAGCCTCAGACCTTCTCCACCGGCCCTGACTCAGTGAGACGGAGGGAGGAGTGGGCTCTGCTGTTCTTCCCTCGCTCCTCAGCTGAAGCCAAGGCCACCATGTCCTTCACCCCTTCCCATGTCACTGGGTTCCTGCTGCACCTTCCTCTGGGCCAAGGGTTTAGCCACCGCTGTGCCATATTTCGGTCAGCCCCACACCTTACAGTTTCAGGAACCGTGAGATTTCAGGGTGTGGCTCTTCATGCTGCTCTCTCTCTCATGTTACACACATGACTCCATCTTCATGGCAACTTTCTTCAGTCCTGAGCTGACTAGTTCGGAGTCTACCTTTCTCCTCTCCTCTGCTCTCCTCGTTTCCTGTCTATCTCTCTGGGACCTGAAATAAACTCGGGTCAACTTGAACTCACCATCTCCCTTACAACATTGGCTCTGACTCCTACCGCACTTGTGTCCATCAATAACATTAGTGGAGGGCCGGCCCTGTGGCTTAGCTGTTGGGTGCGCGTGCTTCGCTACTGGCGGCCCGGGTTCGGATCCTGGGAGCACACCGACGCACCCCTTCTCTGGCTGTGCTGAGGCCGCGTCCCACATACAGCAACCAGAAGGATGTGCAACTATGACATACGACTATCTACTGGGGCTTTGGGGAAAAACAAAAAAGGAGGAGGATTGGCAATAGATGTTAGCTCAGAGCCGGTCTTCCTCAGCAAAAAGAGGAAGATTAGCACAAATGTTAGCTCAGGGCTGATCTTCCTCACAAAAAAAATAAAGTAAAATAACATTAGTGGAATATGTTCTAATTTGCATGCTGAAGTTTCTAGGAGTGACCTCGCTCATGTCTGCAATGTGCTTTAAAATGCATCAAATAAAAAACAAAACAGAACAAAAACAAAAACAAAATGCGTCAAAAAATAACATGCTTCACTGTAGGAGAGGGATGGGGACATATATGATTAAGCAAGCATCATAATAAAATGTTAGTTTTTGAATCTAGGTGATGGGTATATATGAGTTCATTGTGCATGTCTTTCAACTTCTATGTATGTTTGAATTTTTTATAATAAAATATTAGACAAAATGTGATGTTTATTAAAAATATTGCAGCAATGTGGAAATCACGGAGAAAAAAGACAGAAGACACACCAGCTAAAGATCATAACATTGTGACAAATACCCTTTCAGACTATGTGTGCATGTAGAAGTTGGATATAAAATAAAGAATATAACGAAGCATCAAATGCCATGTTGTTATCTGCATATTTCATCTATGTTATCACAGGGATCTTGATTTCAGAGTATAGATGTCCTCAAACTGCAGTGACTAAAGAGCTTGTCGTCACATGAATGTGCCTAAACTCTGAGCACAAGGGCCAGGAGAGAGTATTTTCTGAATAGTACTAAATTCTTCACTCCTTGAGTAGGACCTGACAGACTAGCAATGAATGGACATTTGTTGAACGAATGAAAGAATGATTTAATGCTTTATGAAGATGAGGGGGTCAGTGTTAATCCTTTTATTTATATGTAAGCCTCCTGTATCTCTTAAAATCATTTTTTGGTGCATGATTTCTATTCAGCATGCTTTCAGGTAGTTTGGATCTTGAAATGTTCTCCTTTGCCTTCAAAGAGAAATGTTAACTCAGATAGGTACTATGTATAATGATGGAACTTATTTCCTTAGTTTTGTATGACTTCTGTAAAAATCTAAGAGCCATGTCCCCCAAATTTCTAGATTATTTCCCCTTAACACCTCTTCATCTATCGCTTCCTCTTCATCCCACTGCCCCCATCTCTGTTTAGATACATCTCACTCGTTCCCTGAAACACTACCACATTCTCCCCATGGGCAGCTGGTCTCATGTCTCCCTACACATGGTACCAGAATGTTTTCTGATGTATTGCTTTCATCGTGTTCCTCTTGGAGCAAAAGCAGGATCTACTCCAATCTCTAGTCTGGCCCTCAAAGCCTTCCACAGCTCAAGCTCTATGTCCATGAAATTCCATTGAATGGAGAATTCCCTATTGTGTCCCAGTCACTTGAAATTTTGCTAAAAATTATAACTTGGGGTAAACCTAGTAAATTCTTCCTGACAGTGGATTTTTATAAAATGTCTTGAGAATCGGGTGCTCCATTAACTAGCATTCAGAACAGCTCCCTAGAAGTGAAGGTAAAAACCCCAGGAATGCTCAGGCACTCTTTCTCTTTCTCCTCTAATCTCAGTGCCCCCAGGATGCTGAACAGCCCACTTACTTTCTCAAATGCGGGGAAATAACGATTTGTTGTTTTCTCTTTGATCTGGGTAATCTTGGCATCTTTTTGATCACGTGGGCATCCGGGCAAAAGCATGATCATTTCATTCAAATCTGCCACACCTTCTATGTACATATCAATCCTGAAAGACAAATATGACCAAAGTGTCAAATGTCTCCTGCCTTACATTTTATAGTTTAAAAATGTAAAAGAATCAGGAACCAGGAGATGGCAAAGGAATTCACCTCTGTTGGATGCACTTTTACATGTCAGTAATTTAGATAGGATTTTTACTTAATTTTCACATTTCCTTCTAGAACAAGCTCTTGAGGTAGATATATGTCTAAAATTTTTGTTACACACCTGACCAAATATAAGAACCGAGAGCATCGGTGACCTGTCCCGAGTGACAGGCATGACAGACATTGGTGGAATCACCGCAAGTAACCACTGAGCCTCTAGCTAGGGTTTGCCATCTCTGCTGGGGTTTGTTCTGTGCACAAACTCAGTGTGATTCATGTGACCAAAGATGTGCCATCTAAGTCACCTCTAGAGAGAGTCCCTGGCGGAGCCCTCTCAGTCGTGGCCCTCTCCCTCTCATCCTGATATACCACCCAGGCCCACATAACGCCGGATTTTGGCAGTTCTTCCAGTGATTTCCCATAGAACATGGTTCCACAGTCCTCTCCATGCACTGTTGCCCAACACTGGCTGTGTTTACATTTCTCGAGATCCCACCTAAAATATCCCCTGAAATGGTTCAATTCTTTATACACTTCCCACCAGTGCAGAGTCCAGATGACTTTTTTTTATTGTTCCTAATGGGGCTTCCTATGAGAGGCTTTTTAAATAATAGCTTTATTGACATATAATTCACCTACCATAATGTCGCCCTTTTCAAGTGTACAATTTTGTGATTTTTAGTAAAGTCACAGAATCCTGTAACTTAACCATACTCTAATTCCAGAATATTTTCATCCCTCCCAAATGAACTGTTGTATGCATTCACAGTCATTCAACAGTCTTCCCTCCCTCCAGGCCCAGGCAACCGGTAAACTACTTTCTGTTTCTGTGGATATGAATGTTCTGGACATTTTGTAGCATGGAATCATAAATATGTGCTGTTTGTTTCTGGTTTCTTTTATGTAACATAATGTGTCAAGGTTCATCCATGTTGTAGCCTGTATCAGGACTTATTTCTTTTCATGGAAAAATAGTATTCCATTGTATGGATATACCACCTTTTGTTCATCCATTCATCACTTGATGGACATTTGTACTGTTTCCCACTTTTTGAAGATTCTGAACAACACTGGTACGAACATTTGTGTACCAGTTTTAGTGTGGATGTATTTTCAATTCTCTTGGGTATATATCTAGTAGTGGAATTGCTGAGTCATATGTTAACTCTATGTTTAACTTTTGAACAACTGACATGGGTTCTTACACGGTTTTAATTTTAATCATGTGGTCCCAACATGATTACAACAGGGAGCAGACCCCCCAGATATGGATGTATTGAATAAATTGGGCTGCTTCATTCCTGTATCAAAATGCTCCACGTAACATGAGCATCTTGGGCTCAACCTCTGCTAACCCTTGTTAAATGGCCTGTCCATATAACTGGATCATAATGTAAGTTCGTGGACATCATTGTGGTAAGTTCTGGAATGAGCTCATTTGGGTCCTTCCCTTCCACAGCCGTATCCTCTAGACCCTGAGATACTTCATCCCTTGTCTCTAGCTGTGGGCTGGTGTCCCACTCCTGAAGACCTGAGCACCTGGAGTCATGACTCCACCATCCTCCTGGCTTTTTAGTTCATCAGGGTTTGGAGACCTCTGTCCCTGTGCCCTATCCGTGGGCCACATCCTCTTCGAATCCCACTTGCTTGAGTCCACTGCAAGTTTCCTATCCCTAATCCTCCAAGGTCTCTGCTTTACTGGACCTCAGTCTAAACCATCAAGGTCACACTGCTGGAGGTCATGATCCCCCTGACACGGTCCTGCTCCCTCAGGGAAGGACCTACATTGTTCCTATTAATTGGTGATGAAAGAGCAGGAAAAATACCGTACAGGGCTCTCTCCTTTATGTCTTTCCCATAGAGGTTGTATTTGGCGGCAATGTAGTTGAGAATGGCTCTGCTCTGCACCAGATTCATCCCATCAATTTCGACCATTGGCACTTGTTGGAACATCAGACAACCATCTTTTGAAGCAAGAAAAGAAAAAGGAGAGTGAAATGTTTTATGGATCACATTCTTTGAGGATGAAAAATTGTTTGTTGAAACGACTGGAGATATAAAATGAAACTAAAATTACTGAATATCTCTTTACAAGACTAGCATTTGTTTTTAGCTTCCTATAGTTCTTCTTTTTCTTATCAATCTGCCTTTTTTTTTTTTTTTGTGAGGAAGTTCAGCACTGAGCTAACATCTGTCACCAATCCTCCTCTTTTTGCTGAGGAAGACTGGCCCTGGGCTAACATCCATGCCCATCTTCCTCCGTTTTATATGGGACGCTACCACAGCATGGCTTGACAAGCAGTGTATCGGTGTGCACCCAAGATCCGAACCTGGGGCCACCGCAGCAGAGCGCACACACTTAACCACTATGCCATCGGGCCAGCCCCTGCCTTTTGCTTCTTAACCTATTTCATTTATCTTTTTATTTCCCATACAAATAGATATAGGTCCCTGTATTTTTTGTGCTCTATTTCTCTTCATGGATCTTTTAGGAAGAAGTTGCAAGGAACTGCAACAGGACCATGAGCCGTTTGCCATTTCCTTTGGGAAGTTCTGAAAACAAGTCTATGGGGTTCCCAGCATGAAGGCCAGTAGCAAGAGAGATTTCTACAGAGGGTGTTTTGTATGCTCTTCAAATCCCACCATTGGTGAGTGTGTGCAGGGGGCCCTGTGTTCCCCACCCCACTGCTGCTGGCCCTCGCTCTTTCTCTCCCTCCTCACAGGCTCCCCTGGACTTCCAACTAACTCAACACCGTCTTGTTATCTGAGTCTATAATAAGCTAGGACATCACCTTGTCAACCCATCAGAGAGAAGAACTCAAGGCAAGTGCAGGGCCTGTTTCTCCTCTTTCACTCTAACGCATGTGTTTGATGTCTTTGCTGGGAGGGCTGTGGGATCCTGAGTTGCTAGAGCTCAGTCACTGGGCAGAAAAGCAGGAGAAGCAAAGAGAGGGATCCACAGGGCATGTGGGATGGTTCTGGAGCAAATACTCAGAGAGTTCCAGCTCTTCCTGCCCTGAGGGAGTTACCAAAACTGCTCAAGGAGCCCCACCCCTGACATTTGTACCACTTCTCTCCCTCTCCCTGGCCCCCAACTCCCAGCATACACACACGTAATGATACCAGCTCAAGACAAGGTTGACATGAGGGAAGCCATTGTAGAAGAGAAGCCCTATTGTAACTTTGAATGACCTCTGACTAACCAACCCAGCTGGATATGCACCTTCCAGGAGATTTAACTGCTCTGTAGATTTTACAACTCCTTATTGTGCATGTACCTCCCAGCTGTGATAAGATAAAAAGAACCTTGTTCTTTTGAGTTCCTTGGGAATGTGATGACCCTTGAACTGAGAGTCTATGATGATAGCCATCATCAATGAAAACTGAAAGATCTGGTGAGGCAACTCCCAGTCTATAACACCAGAAGGTCAACATTCCTAACCCCCTCCCCTATAATCCATTGGCCTATATAACTGCTATAAGATTTTGTGCCTCCTTAAGATTGTTCTTTCAGGCATGAGTAGGCCATCTTCCCTCTTGCTAGCAAGCTGTAATAAACAGTGCTTTCTTTCCTACCACCTGTCTCTTGACTATTGGAATGTCTTGCTGTGGGCAGATGAACCCCCTTTTTGGGCGGTAACAATAGGCATTGCCTGGGGTTAAAACCTCAACACATAGTTTCCACCAGATACTCTCATCAGAGGAATTTAGATAATTGGTCTTACCCTTTTTTGATTTTTCCAAGTCGTCTGGAGTGTCTATAAACTTCTCTTCAAACTGGAAAGGAGAAACAGTCAATGAGTTCTTGTTCTTTCATTCCACAGCATTATAGGAATTTTACACTTGAATGGCCCCTGTCTGGTGCATGATGAGGAGAAGGGAGATTCCTGAGCTTGGCAGGGTACACAGAGGAGCGTGATCAGGGCCACTGGGAATTGAGATGAGAGGCGTCAGGAAAGAGCAGGGTTACAGCAGTGACAGCTCACTCTTGCAGTTTCAATTCACCTCCACCCTCTTTCCAGCTCTGTGCATGGTTAGGTGGTGACTGGGGAGGGGATGTCATGCAGGGAAGGGACTGGGAAGATCTTCCTGTTGTGGAGTTTGAATGTCTCGGGAAAGCCTGTCTCTCCACGTGAGATCAGGACAGGACATTGTGTGTCCCCGGCATGCGGTATGCCAGGGGGCAGTGACCCTCTGAGACGCTGCCACCAGGGGCCTCTGCTGTCGTGGACACCAGCCCATCCCACAAGGCCCCACTCAGGGTAGAATGAGTGCTGGGTGCTGCACAGCTTTACCTCTTTCAACTCAGAATTTCCTCTCCTGGAAAATTGGGACACACTAGGTTAGAATTCCCAATTTAAGGAAAGAAAAAGACTTCCCAAACTAGTTAAAAAAATTTTTTTTTTAATCAGAAAACTTTGCTTTCTGATACGACTCCCTGGGTTTGAACATCATTTCTTGCATGTGGTGACCTCTTGACATTGGACACGTCACGGAGTCTCTCCCTATCTCAGTGTCCTCATCTATAAAATGGGTATAGTTATGGTACCTGCATTATAGGTTGGTGTGAAGATTGAATCAGTAAGGTATGCAAAGGTCTTACACAGTTCCATGTACACACTAAGTGCTCAATAAACATAAGCTGTCAGGATTTTTAAAACTTGGTTGCTGTTTCATCACATCATTGTTTTTTATTAATTTAAAGCAATCTAACATTGGTGAACACATCCTCTGCCCTTGACCTACACTCAGGCTTTAAACTTGGTGTATATTAATCCTTGTCCTGAGGTAAGCCTCTGTGGTTGGAATGGCAGCCAACAGCAAGCCTGTCTCAATCTGAGCAGAAGTTCTGAATGGTTGTGGGGTTTTAATACAAACATGAAAAGCAGTAATTATATAATCATGCAGTTTACTTAATCAGCAGAATCTATCAAACCAAAAGTCAAAAGAGGCAGATATTAGGAAGCTGGATTTCAGTGTTGATAGAATCTGGTTCCACACTTGGCTCTGCCTCACAGTAGCTGTGTGATCTGGGCACAGTCACTTCACATCTCCAGGCCTTAGTTTCCTCATCTATAAAATGGAGGTAGAACATTTTCTTAAGCAGAATATGTTGTGTTTTAAAATGCATGTTACAGGACCCAGCCCACATAAACCAAGTAATACCTAGTAGTGGTGTTTGCAGTGGCTATGATAGTTTAAAGGGGTTCTTGATGGTGAAAAGCTTAGGAATTTGGGGGTTTCTAACTTGTCCAGTAGAACAATTTATTGTGGGTCTACACGACTCCACAGGGTCAGGCTATACAGACGGTGAGATGTGGGTGCAGCAATTCATAAAGCACCCACTTCAAGACAAACATAAGGGAATGTGGTGGTCTTCACAGCAGGGTGGCCGAGGTGTGGTGGGGGTGGCTAGTGAGATGGTGTTTCTGAGGCTAGTGGAGACGGATGAGATGGTGAGGATTAGACTTTGGACACAGAAAGCAAAAGCCCTTACCAAGAGCCTCTGGTATGTCCTTGTCCCTCCACCCTCTTCAGTCAAGCCAGGATGGAGAAGAGGAAGCCTGGATGCTCTCAGCATCTCCCCCTGCTTCTCCCTCCTGTGCTGGACTCATCCTGCCCAGGGGATCTGAACACATTCCTGAACCAAAACCTGACGCTGGACACAGTGAAAACAGGTTATTGACTCATAGAAAGAAAACGACCTGGAATGACACTATTTGGATGTTTTGTGTACTCGTTTCTTTATGAAATTGACAGAGGACCAGGCTAAAGTCCCATGCACCCATGGAGCAATGGAGAAAGTGTAATCCCAAGGCTTCAGTAACCATGGTGTTATGGGGCTGAAGGGAGCCCACTAGAAGTTTCTGCCACAGGACACTGCCTCACCTGGAGCCCTCCTTTTCTGCTCCCACCTGAGGGACAAGATGTCCTGAGTCTGTCCATGACTCCTCCCCCGCCCAGGAAAACCCTCCCAGAGTTGCTCTGATCTGGACTGAGAAGTGTTTTCCTCAGTGACACCTCTAGAGGGCAGCACTCAACAGAGTCCCAGGGAAACCTACCAGGTTTCCACTGAGACTACGCATTTTGATGCTATAACTGCTTGGGTGTCCTCCTAGATGCTCCCTCCCTGCTTTTAATCATCTCTTTACTGTGTGCAACCTCACTAGAATGTAAGGACAGGGCCCGTGTCTGTCTTCTTCATCTGTGTGTCCCCAGGACCTAGTGGAGAACCTGACACTTAAAGGTTCTCAACAAAATCACTGCTGAGTGAATGTATTACATCTTTCACAGGCAGTTTATTACAATCCATTCCTCCCCAGAATTGCGGTTATGTCTTAACTTTAATTATATTCTAATATTGTATATTTTTTCCTTCTATTATGGAA
Source organism: Diceros bicornis minor (assembly GCF_020826845.1). Lineage (NCBI taxonomy): Eukaryota > Metazoa > Chordata > Mammalia > Perissodactyla > Rhinocerotidae > Diceros > Diceros bicornis. The sequence continues at coordinate 14,150,021 of NC_080753.1, read as the reverse complement.
ATTTCTAGCACGTCAAAAATAAATACAAAAGTACCAAGATTCTCCTTGCATCTTTCACTCAGCTTCAATAATTATCAACTCAAGCCAGTCTCCTGTCATCTATATGCCCACCACTCTCCCTCTGTTGTAGTAATTTGAAACAAATCAGAACTATCATAAACTACATCTTTAAATACTTAATGTGTATCTATAAAACATAAGAATTATTTAAAAAATAACCACAGTACATCATTACACATGGAAAATTAGCAATAATTCTTTAATATGATCTAATATGCAATTATGTCCATGTTTCTAATTGTTGCATAAATGTCACAAATGATATTTTATACTTTGTTTAAACCCAAATCCAGATAAGGCCCACACAGCATGATTACTGTCTTAACTTTATTTAATTGTTTATGCTCCTTGACGACAAGAAATTTTAATAATGTATTAGGTCCAATCTGTTCATCTCTTAATAACTAAATTTTATTTTTAATGCAAAACTATTGACAGCTCATTTAGTAAGAATAGTTTCCTAGCTTATGTGAGAACGTACTTTCATAGTCAATTTTAGATTCAACTTACGATGACTGAACACAGAACCCACCTCTACTCCAGCTGCAGCCAGGAGCCACCGGATGGACTCCATTCTGCCTCTCATGTTGAAGTAGTGAAGCTTGGGCTTCCCTGCCATGGTGCAGTCTCCTGGTTTCTCTAGACCTGAATGAGTGAATGAATGAACAAATGAATGAAACCACAGAAGCAAAAATGTACTTTATGATTCGTGGTTGAACAACACCAACGATGCTGAAGAAGGATCTGCCTCCTTCATGGCAGAGTCGGAAGAGTCCCTGGAATGTCTTCCTTGGCTCAAATTCTCACCCTCAGAAGCCAAGCCCAGGAAATGGCACCAAACCACCCTCCAGTCTCCACTGGGTAAAGTCTGGTGGTCTTGGCAGCCTAATAGGTGAGGGTCTGTGGAAAGGATGGAGGCTTGGGTATTAGGGGGAGCGGAAGGATTAGAGAACTAATATTTATTGAAAACTTCCCCCTAAGGATCCTGGCTGAATGCTAACCCCTTTGGATACATTCTATCTTTAATCTTAATAACAGCCCCATGAAATAGTTTTTATTATTGCCATTTTCAGTTAATGAGCCGGAGGCTCAGAGGTCAGTTAAATGACACGTCCACAGTCACACTCCAGGGGGTGGTGGACATGGAAATCCACCCCCAGCATAGAGGGAGGGCAGGGCTGGACCCCACAGAGACAGATGCAGGGCCTGGAAGCCTGTGAGGGGCCTTGAAACCAGAGGACTTCCCTGACAGCGAGGGGGAAGAGGGAGCAGAGTTAACGCTGCACTTGTTCAAAGGCTGAAATTAGGGCTCAGAGTCGCTTAACTGTAGCTCAACAGATCCTAATTCTTCCCACAGACACAGGATGCTCATTCCTTCTTGTTTTTGGAATTCTACATTCTACCTCTACTTGGTGCATTTTATAATCTAGAAAAAGGGATGTTACTGCATCAACTTTACAGTATATGGAGTGGAACTAACATTTGTTCAATGTCGGTCATACGATGGGCAAGCTCACAAATTTATCTCCATTTAATCCTACAAAAATCACCTGAGGTGGGTCTCTCCCTTTACAGCTGGGGATACTGAGGTTTCTAGAGTAACTTGCCCAGTGGAGGTGGTGGACCTGCGATTCAAACTCACTTCTATATAACACCTAAGACTAGGCTTCATTTTCTGTAATAATGTTTCTCAAACTCTGTGTGACAATCGTTCAGTGGATTGTGAAATCCAATAATTTTTAAAATGGAATGGAAGACAATAGAAAGTCTCCGAGTGCCCTCTATGGAGACAAGGTTAGGATCATCTCAGGAGTTTCAGCTTCAGTCCTATGTGTGTTGCACATGTGGATGTGTGCACACTCATTTGATCAACTGATGGTGAGAGAGACCTTGCTTGTGTCCAGTTAGCAAAATTTGAAAACCCTTGGTCTATCGCAGGCTGCGTGGGTGGTCAACATAGCAGGGAACTAGAGAAGGAAATTCAACGGCTCCAACAGTGGACATGGCTAGTTCTCTCGTGGGTGTGAATGGAAGCACACGGGACTGGTTACAAGCAGGTGTCCCAAAGCCAGGACTTAGGGAGGAACAGTTGCATTTTCCATCCTAATCCCCGGTTCTGTTTAGAAAACATTAAGATTCTTCCTGCAAAATGTTGTTGTTGTGGAGTTTGGGACAAAAATATACTTCTCTTTACCCAATGGATGTATCTCTCAAAAAGGGTGTGACTTGAATTTTAGATATCAAAATATTTTCAATATCCACATTTTTAATGGGGGACTCAATAGTCTAAGCTTTAGAAAGTAAAAAATCCTTTTGAAACATACTTAACCATCTGTTTTGTAATGGGAGATATTGGAGTTTGTACTTCTCATCACGGGAGGTAGAGGTGCTGGGATTGAGCAGAATGGAGAGGAGACTAAGGCCGGCACTGAGGCGGGAAGTGTGTGCTGTGGACTAGAGTTCACAGAGCCAAGTGACTCACACCTCACACTCAGCTCCTTTCCCTTTCACTGAGGATCCTGTTACAAAGGGAAAGGAACTCTTATCTTAGATAATATGTTATCATAACTCTCTTCCTTATAGGCAACTTTCCTCACCTCCCCACTAGGAGGTTTCCAAAGGCCTGGTCCAGAGTGGGGCAAAGGTTATCCTAAAACTTTGCCTTGTCAGCAGAAAATGAGAACTAGAGAGATTCAATGAATTGCCAAAGGGCACACACGTGTGCTCCTGATTCACACTCCATATCCAGCAAGTGTGTCTGCCCTCGACCACAACCCCGGGAAGTAGCTTCTCGTATCCTGTTCTAAAGAGGAGGAAACTGAAGGTCAAAGACGTGCATCGGCTTTCCTAGGCTCACACGCTGTGTCCTCTGATTTCAGGGCCACGTCATTTCAGGTTTCACCCCACCATGGAACACTCAGGCGCTCTCTGTGGGTCTCCCTGAGACTTTTGTTTATTTTTCCCTTTGGAATCCATTAGCCAGCTAACAGTTGAAGGGGAGGGAGAGAGGGAAATAAGGAATTCCTAAGTTCCTTTCTGTTAGCTGATTTTTAGCAGCTTGATAAGAAGAAACTTTGATAAAAGCGTGCCTACTGTGAGTAAATTGAGGAGTAGTATAACTACACTTTACCGTAATAGGAGAGTAGGCTTACATTCCTCAAAAGGCCTAGCCATGATAATCCCAGGAGTGAACTAAAGGAGTGAGGTCTGGGGTCCTAATCACAGCAGATCTCAGCAGAGAGAAGATTTGGAGCTCAATCCCAGCTCCTTTCCTCAGGAGCATCAGAACCTCGGGCAGGTGGTTGCACCTCTGCACTGCAATTTTCTCTTCTGAAAATAGATTTCTCTCTACTTTTGAGGGCTGTTGAGAAAGTTAAGTGAGATCATGTGCATAAAATTCATTATAGCGATCAGCCTATACAAGCTCCCTCTCGCTCCCAGGTCCTGGAGATGAGTGAGTGGAACACATTGGGTAGCACATGTGTCATCTTTTCTATCCTCTGTGTGTCAATCTATCTGTCTATCTATCTGTCTGTCTATCTTTTGACACATAGAGCTCCAGTAGGAGTAAGATTACACGTAAATTATATACAGATACATTTTACGTATATATCCAGAGTGTTTTCAAAAGTCGTATAAGTGTCATTTTATTTGGCTCCTGTGGAAAGGTTAGTGACGTTCACTGATTGCTTAACCTGGATTGCAGGAAGTTTTTGGTGAAGGTTCAGGGTTCTGGCACATCATTAAACACAGCCTTACCGTAACCCCAACCCTGAAGCAGATCCCTGGTTCTGCCCCTGGACCCTGTACCCCATGCGCCTTGCTCCTCAGGCCTGCCCCGCTGCCCTTCCCTCCCTGATCCTGGAACTCTTACTCCTTCCTGTACCTGGGCCCCCTTTGCATCGGTCCAGCCATTGGAACGAGAGACCCACCGCTTCTCTCTCCAGCTCTTCACAGCCCTCGTGCTGGTCTCACTGTTGACACTTGATGAAAATGATCATGTCTCTCCAGCATCCTGTCGCTTACCTGGAGATGACCCATTTCAGTGATCCTTCTCTGACACTTCATTGCTAGTTTACATGTGGATGTATTTTCTTGTTTTTTTTTTTCTTTTCTTGATAAAGATTAGCCCTGAGCTAACATCTGTGCTAATCTTCCTCTATGTTGCATGTGGGTCACCACCATAGCATGGCTGACGAGTGGTGCATGTCCACAACCGGGAACTGAACCCACAAACCCAGGAGGGAGGGTGCTACACTTGTTGCGTAGAGAGCAGAGACGCCTCTGATGTGGAGTGTGGAGTTGCCTCCATGTGCATCTGAATGCTTCTTATCTACCCTCAGTTATTCTGCAACTTATCGTGCTTCGTTTTACTTCCACCGTGTCATCTTAACAGACACGTCGACTGGATATTTAGTTGGAAATACCTTGTGGTGGATTGGCATTGGCTGTCATATTTGTGTCATGTCCCCAGGATACAGCTTTTTTGAAAATAGATTTCTGAACAATAGAATAATTCTTCTCTATCCATTTGTATCTCACTCGACTCTGCGGCTGCCCCCAGCGCTAGGATGAACTTGACCCCACACTGTGTTCTTTCTACAAGTACAGAGTGAAATGAGAAGAAAAGGTGAGAGTAGAGTGTTGAAGAAATGATGATTTCTTGTAAAACATGTAAACAAACTGTCGTTGTAGATATCTTAAAGGTGTAAAGTTTGCAAATGTGAGGAAATATATATGTTAACACTGCTCTCAAGTACATTGCTTAAAACTAATTAAATGTATTTTCTATGATAAATATTTTTTAACTAAAAAAAAAAAGTCCATGGACAGGACAGCCCCACAACAAGGCGTTGCCTGGCCACAGTGTCCACAGGGCCAGACTGGGAAACCTCCAGCCGCTGTCGGGTTGCCCTGAATTGGCTGAACCCCAGAGAGAGAAGGAGACGTGCCCGCAAGCTAATCCAGCGAGTTCTGCTGACCTTCGGACTAATTTATTCCTATTACAATCAGTCTTAATATTGAATTTTCACAGCCAACATAGTATTACAGTATCCCAGCTCACAACCGCTGTGTGCCAACCACTTCTACAGAGAAAGTAACCTCGGCACAAACACCCACACTCTCTCTTGCACTGGGCAGATTCTCGGATTGTCTAAAATGGTATCATTCTTTTTCCTCCTCCTATCATTAACTTTTCTCGCATCTAGATTCTCATGCCCTAGTGTTCTAAATCCTTCATTTTTACATTTCTGTGAAGATGTTTCCAACAGCAATTGAATAAACAACTCTTGAACTGACCCTTAAGCACAGCAAGAAGGCACAATGTGAGTCTAAAACAGACTTTTCTTGTGCTAAGGACACATTTTAAAGTATTTTTCTGGTGACCTTGATGTGAGGATGTGAGGCAATGTATGAAGATTTATAAAATCAGTACTCACCTTGTTAAAGTCTGTCTCCCACGTGGCTCAGCAACTCAGTGCCAACCCCTCAGGTGTTTATAAGCTGTTTGTATAATGGAATAACTCCTCCCTGTGACACAGGTGAAGTCCAGTTAAGGAAAACCACTCCTACAGAGTTCAGGGGCCAGGGGTTCCATGCTAGATTAGAAGAATGCTGACAAGTCATCCTCTTGTCACAAAGCAATTGGTTAATATGTCCCTTTTCAAGGTTGACATGAAATGATTAAACAAAGTTTCAGGTTGTTTGAACTCTCTCTGCCAGTGAGTGGGAAATGGCTTTTTGAAGAAACTTACTGTGAGGTTTTCATGAATTGGAAGCAAGGAGGAAGGCAGATGAGAAAACTCTGCCATGAGCAGGAGGGAGCTGATGCCAGTAAGGGGCAAGCGCATCTCTGGAATACTTTTTATATTGGGTCACAGATAGAATACGGGACACCCAATTAAATGTGAATTTCAGGCAAACAGCAAATAATTTTTTAGTGTGAGTATATCCTAAACATTGTATGGTACCCATCCAAAGTACCCATCCCCCTGCTTCAGCTATTGCCAACAATTTGAACACAGATGTCAGATTATATGTATGAATTATATATAAATGAATATATATGAAATCATTGTTCTCAGCCAGAGTGCCTGGGTGAGAAGTGATTTCTAGCTTTAGCCACACCCAGTGCCAGTGATGAACACTCTCTCAGAAAAGGTGGGCTTTGGTGCCTGGAGTTCTCCTACCCTTAGTGTGAGGGTCCCCACAGTGCAGGGTGGGGCAGGGAGCAGACAGACACAGGGCTCCCTGACTGAGGCTTTACTTCACTCTGGTCTGTTCTCTACTCACAGCCAGAGTGGTTTTCCTCAAGCGCAAATATGAGTCTCTCCACCTTCTTGATCTCCTTCAGTGACTCCTGTACCTGCGGGGAGGCCTCCTCCCATCCCTCCTCACACCCGCCTCTAGCCCATCACACTCCTGGGCAAGGTGGGGCCCTGGCCTTCCTGCCTGAACACAGTTGCTAGCCCTGCCCGGCAGCTCCTTCCCCCTGGACACTCCACACTTCCCCTCGGGGCTTCCCAGGGAGAGCTGGCCTCTGCTCTGGGCTCCCACAGAGCCCCGTGAGCATCTCAGAAACCTGAAGCCACTGTGCCTCCCCCACTGTCCTGTGAGCTCCTGGTGTGGGGACATGGCCCTGTGGTGTCCCCAGGGCTCCCTCACCAACGGTAATAACACCGCACACAACTCCACGCATACCTCAGTGACTTAAGGGTTTGAATCTGGGCTTTGGGAATTCCTCACACTTCCTCCCACACTCCCACCTGCCTGACGTCTGTATTCACTCACCCATGTCTTCAGAATATGTTATTCCCATCTCTCAAATGCAATGCGTGGACTTTGCTTGGATCCTGATGCAAATAAACCAACTGTAAAAAATATTCAAGGACCTTGGGGGAAATTAGAATGCTGAATATTTACTGAAGTGAAGGAATTATAAAGCTTTGGTGTGATAGGAGAATAGCCTGATTATGTTTAAAAAGGAGTCCTTACCTTTAAGATAACACACTAAGTTTACCAACGTCAAGGTGTCAGCTGGGCTGCCTTCCTCCGGGGGCTCTAGGGGACAATCCTTCCTGCCTCTTCCAGCTTCTGGTGGCTTTTTGCATTCTTTGCTTCCTTGGCTCTTGGCCACGTCCCTGCAACCTCTGACTGGGTCTTCACCTCCCCTCACCCTCTGTGTGTCTGTGTCTTCTCTTCTGTTATAAGGATCTGTGTTATCGGATTTAGGGCCCACCAGGATAATACAGAATGATCTCATCTCAAGTTCCTTAACTCAATTACATCTGCAAAGGCCCTTTTTCCAAATATGATCACATCACATGTTCCAGTTATTTAGACATGAACCTATCTTATTAGGAGGCCAGCTTACCACCGCCTACAGGGTAGAGAAGAAGAAACATTGTTGGCAGTTGCCTAAGCAGGGGATGGACATATTGGTGTTTGTAGCACTATTCTTTCTAGTTTCATGTGTACTAGAATTTTTCCATTTAATAATTTTAAGAAACTAAGTGTTTATTGTGCCCCTAATATGTGCAGGCCTGTGCCAGACTTACAGGACTTGACTGAAAACAAGATGAAGACCCTACTCCCAGGAGCTCAAGGTCTGTCGGGAAACTGATATTAAGCATGAGGTGTCAAAATAATGTAAGAAAGGACATAATAGTGGAAACACAATCATAGCTCTGGTAGAGTATTGTAATTAGAGCAAAGAGCATGTGCAAAGGCCCAGAGGCTAGGAAGGCTGATCTGAGTGTGGCAGAGACAAGAGTATACACACAGGGTTGCCAGATCTAGCAAATAAATAGAGGATACCCAATGAATTATAAGTTTCAGATAAACAATAGATAATTTTTTAGTGTTTGTGTTTCATACAAAGTTTAGAACATACTTATACTAAAAATTATTTACTATTTATCTGAAATTCACATTTAATTGGCTGTCCTGTATTTTATCTGTGACCCAATATAAAAAGTATTCCAGAGAGGGCCGGCCCCGTGGCGTAGAGGTTAAGTGCGCGTGCTCCGCTGCTGGTGGCCCGGGTTTGGATCACGGGGGCTCACCGATGCACCACTTGTCAGGCCATGCTGTGGCGGCCTCCCATATAAAGTAGAGGAAGATGGGCACAGATGTTAGCCCAGGGCCAGTCTTCCTCAGCAAAAAGAGGAGGATTTTCATGGATGTTAGCTCAAGGCTGATCTTCCTCTCCCCCAAAAATAAAGTATTCCAGAGACCCACTTGCCCCTTACTGACATCAGCTCCCTGCTGTGCTCGCGGCAGAGGTTTCTCATCTTCCTTCGTCCTTGTATGCAATTCATGAAAACGTCACAGTAACTTTCTTTGAAGCCATACCCCACTGACTGGCAGACAGAGTCCAAACATCCTGAAATATTTTGTTTAATCTTTTAATTGCCAACATTCAAAAGGAACATATTAACCATTTCTTTTGTGATAAAGGACGACTTATCAGTTTTCTTCTAATCTAGCATTGAACCTGTGGTCCCTGAACTCTGTAGGAGTGGCTTTGCAAACAGAAAGGGTGGGGCTCCCTAAGAAGTTCTTACAACTCCCTCAGGGCCGGGAAGCGCTGGAGGTCTCTGAGTGTTTGTTACAGGACCCTCCTCAGTGTCTGGTGGCGCCTTCTCTGTTTGCTCCTGCTTTTCTCCACCATGACTGAGCTGTAGCAGCTCAGGCTCCTCCAGCCCTCAGAGCAAGGACCCTGAACACGTGAGAGGAAGGAGGAGAAACACGCCCAGCAGTAGACTTGAGGTCTTTTCTCTGATGGGTTGACAAGGTGATGTCCTAACACTGTTGTAGATCAGATAACAAGATGGCGTTGAGTTAGTTGGAAGGCCAGGGTGAGCCTGTGAGGAGGGAGAGAAAGAGCGAGGGCCAGCAGCAGCGGGGTGGGGAACACAGGGCCCCCTGCACACACTCTCCAGTGGGGGGATTTGAGGAGCGTACAAAACAAAAATTTTTCCCTCTGGAGAAATCTCTCTTAGTACTGGTCTTAATGCCAGGAACCCATAGACTTATTTTGGGAACTGCCCAACTGAGATGGTAACCAGCTGGTGGTCCTGTTGCAACTTCTTCCTCAAATGTCCATGAAGAGAAATTACTGCAGAAAATACAGGGAACTACTTGGTATCTGGATGGGAAATAAAAAGATAAAGGACATAACAGGTTAAAAAGCAAAAGGCAAATTGATAAGAAAAAGGATTGTAGGAAGCTAAAAAAAATGCTATTTCCTTTGATATGTTCCAATGTAATAATTTTTTGTTTCCTTTTATATTTCATTCATTTCAACAGTTTTTCATCCCCAAAGTGTGATCCATAAAACACTTCACTCTACTTTTCCTTTTCTTCCTTCAAAAGATGGGGGTTCGATGTTCCACAAGCACCAATGGTCAAAATTGATGGGATGAAGCTGGCGCAGAGCAGAGCCATTCTCAGCTACATTCCCTCCAAATACAACCTCTGTGGGAAAGACACAAAGGAGAGAGCCCTGTGCTGTATTTTTCCTGCTCTTTCATCAACAGTTAATAGGAACAATTTAGGTTCTTCTCTGAGGGACAAAGACTGTGTCAGAGAGATCATAACCCCCAGCAGTGTGGCCTTGGTGGTATAGACTGAGGTCCAGTACAGCAGAGACCTCGGAGGGTGAGGGACAGGAAACCTGCAGTGGACTCAAGCAAGTGGGGTTATAGAAGAGAATGTGGCCCATGGATAGGGCGCAGTGACAGAGATCTCTAAACCCTGATGAACTAAGAAGCCAGGAGGATGGTGGAGTCATGACTCTAGGTGCTCAGGCCTCTAGGAGCGGGACACCAGCCCACAGCTAGAGACAAGGGACAAAATGGTTGAGCGTCTAGAGAATAAGGCTGGGGAAGAGAAGGACCCAAATGAGCTGATTCTCATATTCCAGAATTTACCAGAATGATGACTAGGAAACTAACTTATCACCCAGTTATATGTACAGGCCGTTCGACTAGGGTTAACAGAGGTGGAACTCACAATACTAGGGTTATATCAAGCATTTTGATACAGGACTGAAGCATTAGATTTGTTCAATACATTCATATCTGGCGGAGTCTCCTCCCTGTTGTGACGGAATCACATGATTAAAATTAAAACCATGTAAGGAACTATTGGCATTTATTCAAAAAGTTAAACACAGAGTTACCATATGACTCAGCAATTCTGCTACTAGGTATATACCCAAGAGAATGGAAAATACAGCCACACTAACACTGGTACACAAATGTTCATAACAGTGTTGTTCATAATATTCAAAAAGTGGAAACAGTACAAATGTTTATCAAATGACAAATGGATGAACAGAAGGTGATATATCTATACAACGAAATATTATTTTTCCATGAAAAGAAATGAAGTCCTGATGCAGGCTACAACACGGATGACCCTTGACACATCATGTTACATAAAAGAAACCAGATACAAATGGCACATATTGCAGGATTTCATTTGTATGAAACTTCCAGAACATTCATATCCATAGAAAGAGAAAGTAGTTTAGTGGTTCCCTGGGGCTGGAGGGAAGGAAGAGTGTTGAATACCTGTGAAAGCATATAGCAGTTCATTTGAGAGGGATGAAAATATTCTGGAGTTAGAGGGTGGTGATTGTCAGAATTCTGTAACTTTACTAAAAATCACAAAATTGTACACTGGAAAAGGGTGACGTTAGGGTAGGTGAATTATATGTCGATAAAGCTTTTATTTTATTTTTTATTTTTTGGTGAGGAGGATTAACCCTGAGCTAACATCCATTGCCAATCCTCCTCTTTTTGCTGAGGAAGGTTGGCCCTGGGCTAACATCCATGCCCATCTTCCTCCACTTTATATGGGACGCCACCACATCATGGCTTGACAGCGGTGCGTCAGTCTGCGCCCGTGATCCAAACCGGCGAATCCCGGGCCACCGAAGAGAAGCATGCTCACTTACCTGCTACGCCAGTGGGCCGGCCCTAAGCTTTTATTTTTGCCTCTTATAGGAAGTTCTATTTGGAATATTAAAAAAAATCACTTGAGTTACTCACTGGTTGGAACTGTACAAAGAATTCCACCCTCAGGGGATATTTTAGTGGGGTTTCAAGGAATGTAAACATGGCCAGTGTTGGGCCACGGTACATAGAGAGGGGTGTGGAACCACGTTCTATGGGAAACCACTGGAAGAACTGCCAACATTGGGCATTAAGTGGGCCTGGGTGGTGTAACAGGATGAGAGGGAGAGGGCCGTGACTGAGAGGGCTGTGCCAGGGACTCTCTGGAGGTGACGTAGGTGGCAGGTCTTTGGCCATGTGAATCACACTGAGTTTGTGCACAGAACAAACCCCAGCAGAGATGGCAAACCCCAGCTCAGTGGTTACTTGCAGTGATTTCACCAATGTCTCTCAAGCCTGTGACTCGGGGCTGGTCACCAATGCTCTCGGTCCTTATATTTGGTCAGGTGTGTAACAAAAGTTTTAGACATACATTTACCTCAAGAGCTTGTTCTAGAATGAAATGTGAAAATTAATAAAAATCATAGGTGAATGACTGATCTATAAAAATGCACCCAATGGAAGTAAATTCCTTTGCCACCTCCTGATGCCCCATTCTTTTACATTTTTAAAATTTTATTGAGGTCATAATATTTTATAATATTGTGAAACTTCAGGTGCACATCATTAATCAGCCACCATATATATGTGCTCCTTTACCCCTTTTGCCCACCCCTTGCCCCCTTCCCCTCTGATATTCACTAATCTGTTCTCTTTGTCCATGTGTTAGTTTATCTTCCACATATGAGTGAAATCATGTGGTGTTTGTCTTTCTCTGTCTGGCTTATTTTGCTTAACATAATACCCTAAAGGTCCATCCGTGTTGTTGCAAATGAGATGATTTTGTCTTTTTTTATGGCTGAGTAGTATTCCACTGTATGTTTATACCACATCTTCTTTATCCATTCATTAGCTGACGGGCACTTGGGTTGCTTCCCTGCCTTGACTATTGTGAATAACGCTGCAATGAACATAGGGGTGCATAAGTCTCTTTGAATTGTTGATTTCAAATTCTTTGGATAAATATTCAGTAGTGGGATAGCTGTGTCGTATGGCATTTCTATTTTTAATTATTTAAGAAATCTCCATGGTGTTTTCCATAGTGGCTGCACCAGTTTGCATTCCCACCAGCATTGTATGAGAGTTCCCTTTGCTCCACATCCTTTCTGACATCTGTTCTTTTTTGTTGGTGATTATAGCCATTCTAACAGGTGTAAGGTGATACCTCATTGTAGTTTTGATTTGCATTTCTCCAATGATTAGTGATGTTGAACATCTTTTCTTGTGCCTGTTGGCCATCTGTATATCTTCTTTGGAAAAATGTCAGTTCATATTCTCTGCCCATGTTTTGATCAGGTTGTTTGTTTTTTTATTGTTGAGTTGTATGAGCTCTTTATATATTGTAGAGATTAACCCCTTGTTGGATATGTGATTTGCAAATATTTTCTCCCAATTGGTGGGTTGTCTTTTCCTTTTGTTCCTTGTTTCCTTTGCCTTGCAGAAGCTCTTTAGTCTGATGCAGTTCCATTTGTTTATTTTTTCATTTCCCTTGCATGAGTAGACATGGTATTCAAAAAGATGCTGCTAAGACCTATGTCAAAGAGTGTACTGCCTATATTTTCTTCTAGGAGTTTATGGTTTCACACCTTACCTTCAAGTCTTTAATACATTTTGAGTTAATTTTTGTGTATGGCATAAGATAATGGTCTATTTTCATTCTTTTGCATGTGGCTGTCCAATTTTCCCAACACCATTTATTGAACAGACTTTCCTTTCTCCATTGTATGTTTTTGGCTCCATTGTTGAAGATTAGCTGTCCGTAGATGTGTGGTTTTATTTATGGGCTTTCAATTCTGTTCCATTGATCTGTGTGTCTGTTTTTGTACCAGTACCATGCTGTTCTGATTTCTCTAGCTTTGTAGTATATTTTGAAGACAGAGATTGTGATGCCTCCAGTTTTGTTCTTTTTTCTCAGGATTTCTTTAGCTATTCGGGGTCTTTTGCTGTTCCATATGAATTTTAGGATTCTTCGTTCTATTTCCATGAGGAATGTCATGGGGATTCTGATTGAGAGTGCATTGAATCTATAGATTGCTTTAGGTAATATGGACATTTTAACTATGTTTATTCCTCTAATCCATGTGCATGGAATATTTTTCCATTTCTTTGTATCATCATTGATTTCTTTCAATAATGTTTTATAGTTTTCATTGTATAGTCTTTCACCTTATTGGTTAAATGTATTCCTAGATATTTTACTCGTTTTGCTGCAATTGTAAATGGGATTGTATTCTTGAGACACTGTGCACAACTCCATGCACACTTTGATGACCTAAGGGTTCCAGTCTGGGCTTTGGGAACTCCTCACAATTCCCTCCACACTCTCATCTGCCTGATATCTATATTCATTCAGCCACGTCTTCAAAATGTATTTATTCCTATCACTCAATTGCAATGTGTGGAACTTGCATGAATCCTGATGAAAATAAATCACCTAAGGAAATCATCACGAGACACTGTGGGAAATTAGAATGTGGAATATTTAATGAAATGAAGGAATTATAAAACTTTAGTGTGATAAGAGAATAGTCTGCTTCTGTTTAGAAAAAGAGTCCTAACGTTTTAGAGATTAACATACTAAGTTTTTGATAGATGAAGTGATATGCTGTCTATGATTTCCTTCAAAATAATCCAATGGTAGTGGGGGAAGTAGGTGGTTCTATATTAGTTTTTTGTGGTTTCTATATCAAATTACTACAAACTGGGTGGCATAAAATAACAGAATGTATCCTGTCACACTTTTGAAGGCCGGAAGTCCAAAGTCAAGGTGTCAGCTGGGCTGCACTGCCTCTGGGGACTCTAGGAGAGAATCCTCCCCGCCTCTTCCAGCTCTGGTGGCTTTTTGCATTCTCTGCTTCCTTGGCTCTTGGCCACGTCACTTCAACCTCTGATTCCATTTTCACCTCCCCTCCCCCTCTGCGTGTCTGGGTCTTCTCTAAGGATACGTGTTCTTGGATTTGGGGTCCACCAGGATAATCCAGAATGATCTCATCCCAAGCTCCTTAACTTAGTTACATCTGCAAAGACCCTTTTTCCAAATAAGGTCACAGAATAGGTTCCAGGTATTTGGACATGGACCTATGTTTTTAGGAGGCCACCTTACCACCCCCTACTGGGTATAGGTGAAGAAACATTGTTGGCAATAGCTGAAACAGGGGGATGGGTACACTGGATGGTACCACACAACATTTAGGACATACTTATACTAATAAAATATTTACCGTATGTCTGAAATTCACATTTAATTGACTGTCCTGTATTCTATCTGTGACCCAGTGTAAAAAGTATTCCAGAGACCTGCTTGCCCCTTACTGTCGTCAGCTCCCTGCTATGCTCATGGCAGTGGTTTCTTATCTGCCTTTGTCCCTGCATCCAATTCATGAAAACCTCACAGTAAGTTTCTTCAAAAGCCATTCCCCACTGCCTAGCAGAGACAGTCCAAACATGCTGAAAGTTTTTGTTTAATCATTTCGTTGTCAACCTTGGAAGGAACATATTAATCAACTATTTTGTCATAAGAGGATGACTGGTGATTTTTCTTCTAATCTAGCATAGAACCCCTGGTCCTGAACTCTGTAGGAGTGGCTTTTCCTTAACTGGACTTCACCTGTGTCACAGGGAGGAGTTATTCCATTATACAAACAGCTTATAAACACCTGAGGCGTTGCCATTGAGTTGCTGAGCCACGTGGGAGACAGACTTTAATAAGGTCAGTACTGATTTTATAAATCTTCATACATTGTCTTACATCCTCACCTCTAGCTCACCAGAAAAATACTTTAGAATGTGTCCTTAGCACAAGAAAAGTCTGTTTTAGACTCACATCATGCCTTCTTGCTGTGCTTAGTGGTCGGTTCAAGAGGTGTTTATTCAATTGCTGTTGGAAACATCTTTACAGAAATGTAAAAATGAAGGATTTAGAAAATTAGGTCATGAGAATTTAGATATGAAAAAAATTAATGATAGGAGGAGAAAAAAGAATGATACCATTTTAGAGAATCTGAGAAACTGACCAGTGCAAGAGAGAGTGTGGGTGTTTGTGCCCAGGTTACTCTCTCTGTGGAAGTAGTGCACACTTAACAGTTGTGAACTGTGATACTGTAATACTATGTCGGCTGTGAAAATTCAAATATAAGATTGATTGTAATAGAAATAAGTTAGTCTGAACGTCAGCAGAACTCGATTCTAGTTCAACCTTTGCTGGATTAGCTCGCTGGCAAGTCTCCTTCTCTCTCTCAGGTTCAGCCAACTCAGGGCAACCCGACAGCCACTGGAGGTTTCCCAGTTTGGCCCTGTGGACACTGTGGCCGGGCAACGCCTTGTTGTGGAGCTGTCCTGTGTGTTCTCCTTTTTTTTAGTTAAAAAATATCTATTGTAGGGGGCCGGCCCGGTGGCGCAAGCGGTTAAGTGCGCGCACTCCGCTGCGGCGGCCCGGGGTTCGCTGGTTCGGATCCCGGGCGCGCACTGACGCACTGCTTGGCAAGCCATGCTGTGGCGGCGTCCCATATAAAGTGGAGGAAGATGGGCACAGATGTTATCCCAGGGCTATCTTCCTCAGCAAAAAAAGAGGAGGATTGGCGGATGTTAGCACAGGGCTGATCTCCTCACACACACACAAAAAATCTATTGTAGAAATGTACATTTAATTAGTTTTAATGAATGTACTGCAGAAGAATGTTATATTTTTTCCTCAAATTTACAAACTTTACACCTTTAAGATATCTGCAATGATAGTTTGTTTAAAAGTTTACAAGAAATCATCATTTCGTCAATACTCTACTCGCACTTTTTCTTCTCATTTCACTCTGTCCTTGTAGAAAGAACACAGCGTGGGGTCCAGCTCATCCTAGTGCTGGCGGCAGCTGCAGAGTCGAGTGAGAGGTGCAAATGCACAGAGATTACTCTAACTTTCAAAATAACTTTATCCTGGAAAGATGACACAGATATAAGAGCCAACCCCCACCATAAGATATTTCCAGTAAATATCCAATCACTGTGTCTGTTAGGATAACATGGTGGATGAAAAACGAAGCTGGATGAAATGTAGAATGACTGAGGGTGGATAAGAAGGAGTCAGATGTACATCGAGGCATCGCCCCACTCCATGTTAGGGGCATCTCTGCTCTCTACCCACCTGATGTAGCACCCTCCCTCCTGATTTTGACAACCAAAAATGTCTCCAGACATTGCCAAGTGTCCTCTGGGGCAGGAGGGGCAAAATCATCCCCTGTTAAGACATGACCTCTCAAACTCCCCAACTCCCGAGGTCTCAATGGGAAAACTAGAGAATCACAGGAGCACAGAATGAGATTTTACAAAGCACAGAATTCACCCAGCTAGAATGGACAAGCCATTCAATCAGAATGTAACAGTCAACCATGCTCTGTGTACTAACATTGGGGGGAAAAGGAACAGTCTTATACCAGAGAGACAGAGAGGTCCAGCGAGATCATGTGAAAATCTTGGCGCTGTCCAAACATAATAGAAGTCACAGTACAGTACAGGTACAAAATACAGTACCTGTGGGAGGAGATATTGAAATGGCAATGAGGAAAAGCACTAGGCAAGATGCTACCGAGAGCAAGGTTTGACAGGAATGAGGCGGGGTCCTCATTTGAAGGGGAGGAAGGCAGCCACGTGGGGTAGAGAGGCACGGAGCTTGGGAACTGGGTGCTGCCTGGGAGGCAGGAGCGCCCTGGGCTGCGGAGCAGTGCCCTCAGCTTCCTCAGCCTGGCAGCTCCTCACCTCGCTCTGACTTGCTTGGCTGAGAGAATCGTGATTCTGGGGTTGGAACCACTCAAGGTGAAGTCCCTGCTGAGCCCTTCGTGCTCTGTCTGTTGTCCACAAACCTGTTTTTCTGACTAGACTTAAAGCCCTGTAGGTCAGGGACCAGATCAGGCTCAGATCCTGTTCCCGACCAGCCATCATTTCTTAGCACTGGAAACTGCTCCAGGAGTGTTAGTTGAGGAAGTCTGAAGGAAACTTTTTAAAAGAAGGAAATACAGGGACCTGCCCTGTGGTGTAGTGGTTGAGTTCCATGTGCTCCGCTTTGGTGGTGGGGGTTTGCGACTTCGGGTCCTAGCGTGTGGATCTGCACCACGCGTCAGCCATGCTATGGTGGTGACCTACATACAACAGAGAGGAAGATTAGCACAGATATTAGCTCAGGGCAAATCCTCCTCAGGCAAAAATAAATAAATAACTAAAAAGAGCAAGATTGTCAAGTGATGTTAGCATGTTAGCTCACAGCGACTCTTCCTCAGCAAAGAAAAAAGAAGGAAATATATCTACACATAAACCAGCAATGAGGTGTCAGAGAAGGATCAGTGAAATGGGTCGTTGCCAGGTAAGCGAGAGGATGCTGGAGAGACCTGACCATTTTCATCAAGTGTCGACAGCGAGACCCGCACGAGGGCTGTGAAGAGCTGGAGAGAGAAGCCGTGGGTCTCCCGTTCCAATAACTGGACCCATGCAAAGGGGGCCCGGGCACAGGAAGGAGCCCAGAGTGCCCGCCCGGATCAGGGAGGGAGTGGCATTGGGGGTGGGCCTGAGGAGAAAGACACATGGGGTGCAGGGTCCAGGGGCTGAACCAGGGATCTGCTGCAGTGTTGGGGTTACATAAAGTTGTGTTGAATGACGTGCCAGAACCCCGAACATTCACCAAAAGCTTCCTGCAATCCAGGTAAGTAATCAGTAAACATCACCAATCTTTCCACAGGAGGTAAATAAAATGAGCCTTTACACGAAGTTTGAAAAAAGTCTGGAGACTTATATATACACTATATGTAACCTTATTCCTACTGGTGATCCATGAGTCAAGAGATAGACAGACAGACAGACAGATAGATAGATGGATAGACAGAGAGATAGAGAGATAGATAAACAGATTGACAGACAGATAGAGAAAGAAGACACGTGTGTTACCCAGTATGTTCAACTGTCTCGTCTCCCAGGAACTGGGAGCAGGCGGGAGCTTGCATTTGCTGATCCCTACGATGAATTTTATGTACGTTATCTCATTTGACTTTCTCAACAGCCCTCAAAAGTAGGGATAACCCTATTTTCAGAAGAGAAAATTGCAGTGCAGAGATGCAACCACCTGCCTGAGGTTCTGATTCTTGTGAGGAAAGGAGCTGGGATTTTGCTGGAAGTCTCTCTCGTCTCTCATGAGACACACTGTGTTTAGGACCCCTAGACCTCACACCTTCAGTTTATTCCTTGAATTATCATAGGATATATGCCTTTAGAGAAATATCAGTCTACACACTTATTGAAGTCAAATATAGTTGTACTTGTAGTCCTCAATTAACTCAGTAAATTTTTAGGATGTCAAAATAAAGCAAGGCATGATTTACCAATGTTTCTTCTTATCAAGCCCCTAAAAATCAGCTAACAGAAAGGAACTCAGGAATTCCCTGTTTCCTTCTCTTCCTCCCCTTCAACCGATAGTGGGCTAATGGATTCCAAACGTCAATAGACAGACCAGGGTTTGAATCCCAGCCTTCCCCTTTACTTGCTAAGAAGTTACTTAACCTTTGAACTTCACTTTCTTTACCTGGGAAATAGGAATGATCATACCCCATAGTATTAATGTGAGCATTAAGTGGGATAATGTTCTCAAAGGGCTCAGCACGTGACCGGCAGAGAGTAAGCATCCAGTAAGCAGCATTATTGTTATGATGTAGGACAAAGGCTCCATCTACAGGGGTGTTTACGTCCCAAAGTGATAACCTTTCTTTATGGTGATGCTGGCCTGGCCGATTGTGTTTTCTCAATGTTGTGTAGGATGGATCAGCCTTGATGATGTTCTCAGTAAAGACCCCGAGTCAGAGTGAGAGCGTGTGGTCAGTCTGGACGCAGAGGAAAGAAGTTTTAAATTTTTGCTGAGTGAATGTCTTTGAGGTGTTTCCTGATGTACAGAGCCTTTTCTGGTAATTAATCTAAACCAAGAATGATGATAACTATTACCCAATTCTTTTCTCATAACAGCTATGATTTATTGAGCCTTTGTTATAGAGAAGACACTTTACCAAGTAGACAACTTTGTGGCACCTGCTGTTTTCACAAAGATGTCCCTTCTACAAGAACTGCCCCATCTCCCCCTCTCTCTGCATCGGGGGGGGGGTCCTGACAACCATGGTTCTGCTACAGAACCCCACCCGCCAGCAATGACTGAATTGACCAAGTCCGTGGAGTCTCCTGACTCAAATGAAACCCAATCGATCTTCATCCTAGGAATTTAGTGTTAAGACTGAGGCAGCTCTGTGTGTGACCCTCAGGGATTGTGGGACAGCTATATACATGTATATATTTTGTGTGTGAAGAAGATTAGCCCTGAGCTAACATCTGTTGTCAATCCTCCTCTTTTTGCTGAGGAAGATTGGCCTTGGGCTAACATCCATGCCCATCTTCCTCTACTTTTATACATGGGACGCTGCCATAGCATGGCTTAATAAGCGGTGCGTAGGTCCACACCAGGATCTGAACCTTCAAACCCCGGGCTGCCGAAGCAGAGCATGCCAACTTTACCACAACGTGACTGGGCCGACCCCAGTGGGACAGCCATATTTTGTCACATAGAGTGAGGTACAGATAGACTAACCGGTAAAGAGATCAAAACAAAGCCAGTTGGTGGAGATAAGTGAAGAGATTGAAAGAGAGTACTGAGAAATGTGATTTCAGTATGTTATTGTGTTGAATTGGGAAAAACCTGAGGCATCAGCTCTTCCTCTGATCTGGAAAACAGGTTGTTCTTCATGGTGTCTGCCAGCGCCTGCACATGAAAAAGGAACAGATCCCACTCATTCATCAATTGAATTGCTGTGCTCCCTTCTGCAAGGTCTCCCTCCACGTCTGAGTACCTGCTCCCTAAATAGTGTTTGACACACAATAGTGTGTGCACCATCTGGGCTGATTCCTCTTCCCACCCACCTACTGCTCCTGTATTGTTATAGTCCCAGCATCTCCAAGTCCCGAGGCTACCTAAAGTATGAAAATTATATTGTTTTTCAAATCTGTTTTTTAATTATTCTTTTCTCTCTTTCAAGAATTGAAACCCATCTCTTTTTGTAAGAGGCACAAAAAACACCTCACTCACATATAACATGGCATACCGGTGAGGTGGGATAATGTTTTGAGACAACCAAGGATTCCGTACACTGTACCTCCATCCTATTCACCATATTTCCTTTACTTATCGTCTCTCAGTTAATTCTGAGTTCAGTGAAAGGCAGAGAAACAAGGAAGCCGAGACTTTGGAGTTGCAAAAGCCAGGATTTTGAGTTTAAAAGAGTGTAATGTATATGCCATATTCTGATTATCTATTGCTGCATAACAAATTATCCCAAAACTTAGCAGCTTAAAACAATCATTTAATCTTGCGGTTTGGGAACTGGGAAGGGCTCAACGGAGTGCTTCTTTTTAGGGGTCTTTCATTCTGTCTCAATCAGATGTTGTCTCAACTAAAAGCTTGACTGGGCTGAGAGTCCAAGATGGTTCCCGCACGCCGCTGGCAGTTGATGCAACTGTTGGTAAGAGCTCAGCAGGGCTCTTGACTAAGGTACCCACCCATGTCCTCTCCGTGTTGCTTGGGCTTCTCACATCATGGTGGCTGGGCTTTGAGAGAAAGCATCTGGAGAATAAGTGTTCTGAGACCAAAGCAGAAGCTTCAAGACTTCTGATCTAGCCTCAAAAATCACACAGTATTATTGTAACCATATTCTATAGGTCTCAAGTGAGTCACTGAGGTCAGCCCAGATCCAAGGGGAGGGGAATTAGACCCCATCTCTCTTTGGGAGAAAGACCAAAGAGAAAGGCCACCATCTTTAATCCAACATGTGCCACAAACGAGTGATTTAGAAGAATTGGGGAAGAGCCCAGTTACTCTCTAGAACTGAGGTAGAGGCAGCGAGTTGGAGTGGGAAGGAAGAGAAGTTAGACACTGAAGTATCCATAACAGGAAACCCCTTTTTTATTTTTTTATCACATCAGCCCAAAGGCTGGAGGAGGCAGGTTGAGAAATGCCAGAATCCCAATATGGTTTAGGATATCTGGGAACCTAGGAAACTTTCGCCTTGCTTGTAGGCAAACCCAGAATGACTCAAAAGCATTGAGTAGAAATGTCTGAGTGCTGTGTATAACTAACTGGTGGGTTTGAGAGAGCCTCAGATTCTCCACATCCCAGCAAGGCAAGAGAAGAACCAGCCTTTTCCATGCACACTTCCAAATTCAGAAGACCTTGTGGTGTTAACGAAGGGGGCAGTGATCTGTAACGCGATCGCCCCGAGACTAGAGGGGATTGAGGGTGTCTCGGCAGTCTCCTGCGTGGACAGATGCCTGGTAAGGACAGGATGGCCCTCTCGCTGGTGCCCAGGGACTCTGTAAGCCTATGGGACTTAGATACAACCATAAAGAAAATATGGGGTATGTGTTGGGGAGGAGACTAGAACTGTCTGAGATTTAGTTTGTGCCCCTCGTGGACTGGGGCTCAAAATAGAAATTAAGCTCTGTCATAGAAATATAAAGAAAGTCTTGCACACTGGAATTTGTGTACTGATTCATCCCAATCGGTACAGATAACATAATGTTCCCCTTTTAGAGTGTACATTGGTTAGAGTCAATTTTAATAAATAGAATAATATTAATTATCAAAAGAAAATAAATGGTACAACAGATGCATTTACATTACAGGGAATAGAGGGAACATAATCTTGTTTGTATTCAAAAGTCTGTCCTTCACAATAATTTCTAAGGCTCTGATAGACAGATGTCAAAGTTTTAGAATCCCAGAAAGATGGCCTGGATAGGATTTATTCTGAATCCCAAGACTGGCAATGTTTTAATATTTCGTAAAAGCAAAAGTGCATCCTGAATGCAATTGTCTAAATCAGTTGCCTGGGTTAATATTCCAAGTCAAAATGTGTCGACATTGTGTTGTATTGGTGTGTTTATCTCCTAAAAGAGAATGAAGCTAGATTATAGGTGGGTCACCTCTGAAAAGACATCATCATTCCATTACTATTTGAAGAACATATGATTATATAAAAGTACAAATGAAAATTAAAGTACTCTAATTTATCTTAAACTTGACTTCATTAAGCAATTAACCAAAAACACCTGTAAAGAATTCAAATAAACTCAAAATGAAAATTTCAAGCATGGGAAACAGGTTGCTAACTTATTCAGAAATATACTCTTGATATTGTGGGTTCATATGTCTGTGTTTAAAATAAAATATCCATGTATGTAAAGTATAATGGTAAATACTCAGTCCACTCGTTCAAATTGTACATGTTATTAATTTGAGGTGAGAGAGTAACAGAGTATTTGGCAAATATAACTGAATCAATATGGTTAATTCATTTTAAACCATTCGAGTTGCGATTTTGGCATTCATTAAAGCTAAAACTTTATTATAAACAGAAAAAATTAGAAATATTTTTAGTGTCTGTGACTTAAGTATTGAGCACATAGTAAAGACATTCTAGAATAATTGCTGGATTTTTACAACTGAACTTGTCTGTTAAAGAGAAAGTACCGACTTCCTCAGACAAATGACAGAAACAGAACTCCGAGTAACAACTCTTAACAGAACATCATCTTCTACCAGCTTTTTCCACTTCCCTTTCCTTTTGTAACTGCTTGCAAATTTATCTGTTACTTGAGTCAAGGGAAATCACAGCAAGACAGCTCAATAGAGTCTAAGAACATTGATGACAGTTTTCCCCTCCTACTGGCAGAAAAGGAGGGATTAGAAGCAATTATTGTACATCGATTTCATTCTGGCCAGGAGAACTTCAGCAGGCAGCAAACCAGCTGAGTAGGTAATTTCACAGCTCTTGAGCTTGCCTCACCTCTGAAGTAAAAAAAATCAAAGGAAATAATCCATCGTCTAAAGTATGTAAGAGTAAAAGGAATGAAATTAGACCCGTAACTGCATGCCTTTTTTTTTTTAATCGTCAGCCCAGCATTCTGGAATTTTATCTCCAATCATCTCAGCATCATGCCTCCATTCTGCTTTGTCTACTCAATCTGGGTTTTAGTATTGTGGGTTCTCAGGTAATTTAAGAGAAAGAATAAGGATTTTCCCCTCTATTCAAGTCAATCTAGTAACCTAACACATAGTGCATTTTGATGCGTCCTTGGGTATTGCACACATATTTCCTGGTTTATGGAAAATCTTTATGTCCTGCTTATGACACAAAATGAGGTTTACTTTGCTCTCATGAAGATGCCGTCCTGACACACATCTGTCTGGTTTGGAAGGTCTGTACTTCAGTTTCCTCACAGGAGGATCGCTTGGTACTGGGAACCAAATTGTTACTAACAGTGGAAAATGAGTCTTTGTAAAATAATCAGATGATAGCTAGGTAAGCAAACAAGTTTATTTAAACTATATTAGAAAAAAACTTTAAGCAAAATCCACTCTTTCTTTAAGAAATATCAGTCATATTTATAACTTACTCCAATGTTTTAAAATTGTCAATCTTAAAACGTGGAACTTCTCAATTAAGTGCAACTCAGCCCTCAGGGTTTAGTCCATGTCTCTTCACGTATGTGTGTGCACATGGAGCAGATGTGTGAATGCATAAGTACCTTCTTGTACTGGAAGCTTTGTTTCAAGAAGGCTTAGCATAAAAATATTAATTTATAAAACACAATATTAGAGGCAATTATTCCCACCATTACAGGTCTGCTTTTGGTTTCAAAATAATTTGGTGAGTTTAGGTGGGAAGCTCCCTGATATATTTAAATACTTCTGTTAACAGATTTGGATCCACACTTACTTCTCAGTGAGTCACACCTGGCAAATACTGGTCTCAGGTAAAGTTATGTGTTGGATCCTGTCCTGTTTATGTCAGTACATTGTAATTCATTTGTTTTACAAATTTTATAAATTACACCAACACGCTTATCCACAAAACTCTAGAAAGTAATTTAATTTAGTTTGGTAAATCCACACACTGTGACTGGTTTTCCGTTTTTTCTTCATCTTTTTTTGTTGCAGAAGCAGATGTGTTTTTCTTCTTTGGTTCAAGTTATGCTTTCAAATAGCTACAGTGTGAAACTATACCTCCCAAATACTATATCATCGGGCAAAATCCTATGGAAGAAAGCCAGATGTTGGTTTCCCATTTCGTCTAGAATAAAATCCAAATGCTTCACAGGACATGAAGGAATGTGTCATCTGCCATCTGCAGCCTCTTCTCAGGCAACACAGCCATCCCCACTCTCCAGCCAGGCCTCCTTTCACTTGGGGTCCACGAAGACACTGAGCACTTTACCACTTCAAGGCTTTGAAAATGCTGGTTCCTCTGTCTGGACCCCTCTTGCCCATCTCCTTGTGTGCCTGGTTTCTTCTTGCTTTTTGTGCCTGGTCTTACATGTCACCTCCCCAGAGTGGCCTTCCCTCACCATCTAAAGTAGAGCTCTCCTTGGAAAAGGGCAGAAACTCAGCTATAAGATAAATGGGGTCTGAGGATCTGATGTATAACATGGTGCCTCTAGTTGATAACACTGTCTTGTGTAATTGAAACTTGCTAAGAGTTTAAGTTCTACTTAAAGTAGATTTAAGTTCTACTTTATTGTTCTCACCAAAAAAAGAAAAAAATGTAAATATGTGGGGTGACGGATGTGTTAATTAACTCGATGGGGGCAATACTTTCACAATATATACGTATATCAAACATCACGTTGTACACTAAAAATATCTTATGATTTAATTTGTCAATTATATCTCAATAAAGAAGGAGAAAAATTAAAAAATGAAGTAGATCTCTCCCCTCACCTCCCCCATCCACTCTGTTACAGTCCCTGTTTAATTTTCTTCACATCCCTACCACAGGCTATGATTGTGACATTTATTTATTTTTCTGTTTGTGGTCTTTCTCTTCCCACTGAAATGTCAATTCCTTGAGGTCAAAGGCCTTTGTTCAT
Source organism: Diceros bicornis minor (assembly GCF_020826845.1). Lineage (NCBI taxonomy): Eukaryota > Metazoa > Chordata > Mammalia > Perissodactyla > Rhinocerotidae > Diceros > Diceros bicornis. Next base: position 14,124,903 of record NC_080753.1, on the reverse strand, counting down.
CTTGGTCAGCACTGTATATTCACACCCAGGGTAACGCTTCATATATTAGGACTCAAGAAATATTTCCTGAGTCAGTGAAGAAAGGGGAAAGGCTTTGGCCTGCTATTGAGGAGACCCGGCCTCTAGGCTGATTCTCCCATTGAGCAGCCGTGTGATCCTAGACAAATCCCAACCTCTGTGGACCCCAGTTATTCTTCTAAAATAGAGAGGAAGACTCGATGTATTGAGGTAAAGATGGCTGCCAAGTTTGGAAGCTGGATTCTTCCTTCCTCATTTTCTCACAACAGTACTGGTACAACCAGTATTTAGGACAATCTCAGGAAAATATGGATAGGTCTTGAGGTAGAAGAACAGGGTCAGGATGGTGTAATAACAGAATTTAATCGGCTTCAGTGCATCCACATTCAGATGTGTGGTGCCCAGCCTTCACCTACAACACCTAATAGCCACCATCCTGCTAGGTAGGAGATGTTTCTCCACGACTGCTGACTGCTACCACCCTCTTCCACATCTTCCCCGGTGTTAGGGTGAGGAAACTATAACCTGAGGACATGGGATACAGAACAGAAAAAAGCATCATTTCGAGAAGGACCCCTTATTGGAATGCTAGTGTTTGTTGAGTTCAGGGTGAAGGCGTCACGATGGAGAAGACACTGCTGGACGGGTAGGGGGTGGTGGTGTGGAGAACATTTCAATGTAAGAAGGAAGGGAGCACAGAGAAGTGGCATAGTGGCCATGCCACTCTTGAGGCTCCTCCACATTGCCCCGCCAAATACTGCATCCGCTGCCCAACATCAGACTCCAGAACCTTTCAGAACCTTGGGCACAAGCCTGAGCTCTGCAGGAGGGAGGGCTGTCAGTCATGGTTTGTTATTTATTTTGTGAAAATTCTCACCTTTTGGAATGAAGCAGGATTGGATGGGATGAGTGTGACCCCGTGCTGGCAAGAAAAGGACATAAATCACCAAACTAAGAAAAGGGAGCCACAAGACAGCATGAGCACCAGAGTTCGGTGGAGGGTGGGGGGCTCTGGCAGAAAGTTGCTGATGGAAAAGGAGATTGGGTTGGATTTGCAGTAAAGAGGTTAAAGGGGACAGAGCTGAGAAAAGACCTTTGAACAAATAGGACAAATATGGCAAATTGTTAATTGGTTAAGAAACAAAAGTTCCCAATTTCGGAGAGGACGGAGAGCTGGAGTGCAGACTTCTGAGTTCTGGAAGTGACAGGAGAGAGGGAAGGAAATAGCAAAAGAAAAGACCAGCCGGGGATCAAGAAAGGCTATTTTGATTTGCTTTGGAGGGTTTGTTGGGTTTTTCTGAGGGGTGGACATGAAGGTGACTGAGGGGGTTAGGACAGGAGAGAGCTGAGTCTGTAATTAGAAGGAAACACGGCAGAGGAGAGAGAAGCAGGCAGGCAGCATGGCGGGCAGAGGAACTGTGTGGAACACTATCTACATGATGAATTTGTGGAGTATATTTCTTCTGTGAGTTTTATTACTATATTTGGTGTATAATTGGCATGTAATAAAGTGCACGTAATTTAAGTGTACAGTTGGATGCATTTTGACATATGTGTACACCTGTGAAGGACCCCCACAATCAGTACAGTGAACATAGCCTGTCCTCCAGCCCGGTCGGAGCCCCTTCCTCCTGCCCCTCTCTGTACCACTTACCTGCTTCTTGTCACTATAAATTAGTTTGCATTTTCTAGAATTTTATATAAATAAGACATCCAATAAATGCTCTTTTTTGTCTGCTTTCTTCCACTCAGCATAATTATCTTGAGATTCATCTATGTTGTTGAGTGTCTTCATTCCTGTTTGTTGCAAAGTGCTTGTCCCACCTTCCTGTGGCCTCTGTAACAAATGACCACGCACTGGGTGGCTTAAACAACAGAAATGTATTCTCTCACAGTTCTGGAGGCCAGAGGTCTGAAATCAAGGTGTCGAGAAGGGTCCTTCTGGAGGCTTTAAGGGAACATCCGTTCCACGCCTCTCTGCTGGCCTCTGCCGGCTGCAGGCAAGGCTTGGTGTTCCTTGGCTTGTGGATGTATCACTTCAACATGTCACAGAAATAGACAGTGGGAAAGAAGACTGAAAAGAGGGACTGACGGGTGGAGGTAAAGAGATGAGGGAGTAAGAAAGAAGTGGAATAAACTGGAAGATGTTAAGGAAAAGTGTGGAGAACTTTCCACCTCAGCCTTTCAGTCAGCACTTTTTAGTTGGTCTTTTGGTGATTTATTCCAACACAGATTTAAGATTTACAAGACAAAGTAATTTTCCTGTTCCAGAAAACAGATTGCTCTGACCTGAACAGGAGGCCCAACTTACTCTGAGAAGTTGGTCTGAGAATAGGTTAGCTCTTCTGTCGCGAGGACACTGTGAAGAAGATGTGGCAAGGAATTGAGCCCTCTGCCAACACTGATGTGAGTGAGCCATCCTGGAGGTGGACCCCATCCCCAGTCAAGCTTCCAGATGACTGCAGCCCCTGCTGACGGCTTGACTGCAACCATCCGAGAGATCTGACCCAGAACCACCCAACTGAGTTGCTCCTAGAGTCCTGGCCGTCAGAAGTTGCATGAGGTGGTAAATATTGGAGGCAAGATGAATCAAAGTCAACACCGATTGTAGTAGTGCTGACTCATGGCTGCTTTGCACAAGCAGCTCTGGTTGGCAGAATGTTTCTAATACATCTTTGCTCTTCAATAAGATTTTGAGTAACTGACATGTAATACTTCAAATCTTGACCCAATTCCCCCGGTACAGAGAAATTAATATTTAAACATTTTAATTTTATATAAATATATAAAATCTCTCGGTGAAAATGGTGGATGATGTAAGGATTAAATACCAAATGTAAATTACTTTACAACAAAATATTTATGTCTTTATGTCACCGATTACCCAGGAACAATTTTCAAAATATTTAACATCTAGTATGGTAAATATGAATTTATATATAAATAAGCATATATATCAAAAATTAAAACATATTTCCATTTATTTTCTAACTAAACGATGTACAGCATAAAAATGGATAAAGCCATACTGCAAACAGGTCATGAATCAATGTGATAATTTCCATCATCTGTGATTTCTATATACTGTCCCTGTGTTCTGGGCTGTTTGGGTTGGCAGTGGGGACCTTCCTCTACAAAGGCCGTCAACTCCTGTAGGGATGGCCCTCTCCTGCACCTATGACTCTCAGAGCACTCTCAGGTCCCTCTACTGCTTTCTGCCCTTGTTCCTTTGAGAGTAGGGGAGGGAGAGGCCTCCCGTTGTGTCTAGCCCCACAGTCTTTCACCATGTTTTGAGGTGTCTTAACTCAATCTCCAGCTTTGTAAATAGCCATTTCGTTAAACTCTCCTCAGCCACCCTTTCTGAGATAAGGTGATATCTTATTCTCCTTGTATTCACAGCACCAACCACGATGAGGTAAATGTTACGAAGTTCACTTCACAATAATAAAAAGAGATTATAAATATATATTATAAACTGGGGAAGGCTGAGTGTGATGAGGTTAAGAACTTCTGTTCCAGAGCCAGGGTATGAGAGTGTATTGTTGGAGGGATGTATAAAAAAGATCTCTCCTCATAAATCCCTTGAGGAGTCTAGAGCTGGAGAAAGAGCAGCCAAATGTGTACAGGGAACTGGAAGCCTCCTAGAGGACAGCTTGGCACATTTTGGTTGGGTTGAGTTGACCTAACACTGAGTAGACATAAAAGACACAAGCCATGTGTCCCTTGTCTCTGTCTGCCTCACCGCAGCCAACGTGGGAAGTTGACGCTATGAAAATGGACAGTCAGGACCAGGACCCTGGGCTCAGCCTCATAGATTCTGGATTTCCTGGGGGAGCCCAAGTTATGGGCTCAGTATGTGGCTGAAGCTAGAAATCGCTCTATCCCAGCCTCTCCCGCACAGTGACGTGCCAGGGGGAAATGACTACATATCTTAATCTGTAGTCTGAATTCCCAGGCCTGAGTGACAACAGTGAGGGAAACCTCCTCTTCCTTCCCTCTGCGGCTGTAGAGCATGAAGACGCTGCTGCTGAAGTGGACTAACGGTGACCAGTGTTTCGACTGAACCTCCCCAGCTCAGCGAGTCCATGAGACAACAGGACTCCAGGTGGCAGAAAGGGCAGCGAAGACCAGGTGTAGCAGCAGAGGACTGGGGATTTTCTATCGGTCTCAGGGCTACTTGACTCCTTGGTGGAGTAAGCCCCTGGTTGTTGGATTTAACATGGGAAAGAGACTCCTGGGGGGAGAAAGCTCTTACTCCTCTGAGATGGATGCTTGAGTAACTTAAATATTTAAAAGATGTGATTTTATTCTCTGAGTGCATCAGGCTGGTAGTGTAGGGTGTGTGGCTGCACTTCAGTGGCTCTCTATTTTTCTTAGGACAAAATCCAAACTCCTTGCCGTGGGCTTCAAAGTCCTGAGGATGCTGGGCCTTGTTCCCTGATCTCACCTCCTCGGCGCTCCTCTCACCTTACCTGTTAACGCTCCACTCAGACCCAGTGACTCCTCTTTCCTCAAATACACCATACTCAGTCTCTCTCTCTAGGCCATTGACCCTGCTGACCGCCTGCCTGGATTCCATCCCTGCTGCCCAACCAAAGTTCCACCCCCTTCCGTAACGGCAAGTTGTCTCCCCTTCAGGTCTCACGGCAGACACGTCTCCCCTCCTTGAGAAACGGTGACTCGCCCACAGATTCCAGCAAAGGTACCCTGATTAGCTTTATGCCCAGCAGTCTCTCATCCTATAGCATGGTGCTGTAGACTAAATTGTGTCTCCTAAAAACAGGATATGTTGAAGTCCTAACTCTGGGTACCTATGAATGTGACTTTATCTGGAAATAGACTCTTTGCAGATGTAGTCAAGTTAAGATGAGGTCCTACCATATCAGGGTGGGCCCAATGCAATTCCTGGTATCTTTATAAGGAGAAGGAACTTTGGGTAGAGACACGCACAGAAGTATGCCCTGTGACAGTGGAGGCAGAGATTGGAGTTATGCATCTACAAGCCAAGAAATGCCAATGATTGCCAGGAACCACCAGAAACCAGGAAGAGGCAAGGATGGATCCTTCCCTGCAGCCTTCAGAGAGAGCACGGCACTGCTCACACCTTGATTTTGCTCTAAGATCCTCTAGACCTGAGAGAAAATCAATTTCTACTGTTTTAAGCCACTGAATTTGTGGTCATTTGTTTCAGCAATGCTTCGTACTTGGTATCCATGCTTTAGGATTAGAATTACCTATTTTTTTCTTTTCTCACTAGAGTGAACTCCATGAGGACAGAGACTATATCTGGCTTGTTCGTCATTATTTACCCAGCTCCTGGAACACTGAATATTACATGTTAGATGTAAATAAATATTAGTTTCATAAAACCACAGAAAAACAGGTTGATTACCTGAAGAAAATGGTTTTCTAAAAAAAAAGGAGAAAAAGATTTTAGATTGTGCGTCAGAAAGACAGCAAAATACAAAAGGAAAAGACTATTTTTGTGTAACTGAGAATGTCAGATGAAAACTTCTGCTTAGCTGTTTTTGATGAGTTATATGATAGCTGTTATATGGCAAAATTTTGAATAGATCACAGCTCGTGAAATTTCTCTCCTTTTATCTATTGTTGAGTCCCATAGACCTCCTAGGAGGAAATCGTAATTTCATATTTGATCAAAACAAATAGATTGCTTTGCAACTAAACCTACGTAATTGATTTTTAATTAAATTAGCGTTTAAACTTTGGAATAATTTATTAGTCTCACAATAGCCAGGATCTACATTTAGGCCAACTACTTCATTGCTGGAAAATTTCAGAAGATTGGTCCTGCATGTGCTGGGGGCCATGCCTGCTCTGTTAAAACTTCCAAACCTTCCTTGCTTCTTCTATAGCTTTCTCACCCAGTGGAGGCTTCCTCTGGCTGCCAGGCTGCAGAAACCTCTTCACGGTGGGGACGTTGCTGATCCTGGTTTTCAGGGCCTGCAATGCACAGGAGCACAGCCTCAGAGTGGAGCCAAAGACCAACCCCATCATTAGCACAAGCCAGGGAATCTGAGACCCTCCTAGACGAGGACCCACTAGGTCTCCTCCATCAGCACCAGTGTGAGGCTGGGGAACAGACACCCAGTGAGTCATGAGGATAAGAGGAAGAAAATCTAGCTCACTAGCACTTTCTTCCCTCTCTTCTTCCCTACACACTCATCCTGTGGATTCATGGCTCTTGTGCAATGCGCGGAAGAGGATGTGTCTGTCAGATATCAACACAGATACAGTCTCCAATCAGGAAAAGAAAAGATATAGGAAACGTGGGCTGGAACTGAAGAAAGAAAATATACAAGGGAAAGCATGAGGCCAGTCAAAACCAATTTACCCATCGAGAGAGAGAGGCAGGGATAGAGGGGAGACTGTGCAGAGAGAAACACAATGTCTGAAAGTAGGAGCAGGAGCCAAGGGGAGGAGACCTGCTCACAGACTCAGGTGTGGAAAGAGAAGGACACACCTGGATCAAGGGAATCGCAGAGAAAAGAGGACAGAAACCATCATGGAGCAGGGGCCTGGGAGAGAGAGGCTGACCCTGGGTCCCTCTCCTTGTAAAAGAAAAATTCTTCTTCTTGGGGCAACATTCACTCAGATCTCCTCAGCATAACAAGATTCTTTTCATGCATCAGACCAGGGCCCAGCAGCCAATTTTGGAGACCTGAGGGCAGCAAAGGCCTGGACAATAATGGAGACCCAGGAGTCCAAATAGTAGATTCCAAGATGGGAGATGATGGCCTTCCGTCCTGAGGGCTGTGAAAGAGATCACCTTCAGCAGAGGGAAGTTGGCCAGAAGGCTGGGGTCAAGCTCTTCAACATAGTAGAGAAGTTCAACCAGCTGAATGTCAGCCCTGCTCAGCGTGTTGCCAACCAGGTAGTCTTGACCATGGCTCTTAACACCTAGTGAATTTGAGGAATCATGTCATGAACACAGGCACAGTCAGGCTGGGCCCCCTGCTCCTCCCGGGTCTCTCCAGTCTGAATGTCCCCCTCTGCTGCCTCCCGGGCGGATGTGGAGCTTCAGACCTTCTCCACCGGCCCTGACTCAGTGAGACGGAGGGAAGAGTGGACTCTGCTGTTCTTCCTCCGTCCTCAGTTGATGCCCAGGCTACCATGTCCTTTTCTGTTGGGCCCCTAACCCTAAAGTATGCAGCCCTGAGTCTTCAGGACATTGCTCTTCATCTGTCTCACCCTCTCTCTCTCTGTCTCCACACTTTACTTTCTCCTCTCTTCTTTAGGCAAAGACTCCATCTTCATGATAGCCTTCTTTAATCCTGTGCAGACTATTTCAGAGTCTACCTTTCTCCTTTTTCTGCTCTCAATTTCTGGTCTATCTCTCTGGGACCTGAAATAAACTCAGGTCAACTTGAACTCGCCATCTTCCTTACAACATTGGCTCTGACTTCCACTGCAGTTGTGTCCGTCAATAACATTGGTGGAGTATGTTCTAATTTGCATGCTGAAGTGTCGGGGGGGGACTACACTGATGTGTGCGGTGTACTTTAAAATGCGTCATCAAATATCATGCTTGACTAGAGGAGAGGGATGGGGCCATATATAATTAAGCAAACATCGTAATAAAATGTTAGTTTTTAAATCTAGGTGATGGGTATATATGAGTTCATTGTACATGTCATTCAACTTTTATGTATGTTTGAATTTTTCATAATAAAATATTGGATAAAATGTGGTGTTTCTTAAAAATATTGCAGCAATATGGAAATCACAAAGTAAAAACACAAATGACACACATGGTGCCACCAACTAAAGATTATAACATTGTGGCAAATACCGTTGCAGACTATGTGTGCATGTAGAAATTGGATAAAAAATAAAGAATATAATGAAGCATCAAATGCCATTTTGTGATATACATCGTTCATTTATGTTGTCACAGGGCTCTTTGATTTCACAGTATCGACGTCCTCAAACTGCAGTGACTGAGGAGCTTGTCATCATGTGAATCTGCCTAAACTGTCAGCACCACAAGGGCCAGGAGAGTGGATGTTCTGATTAGAATTCAATTCTTTGGTCCTTGAAGAGTACTTGACAGACTAGCAATGAATGGATATTTGTTGAATGAATAAAAGAATGATTTAATGCTTTATGAAGATGAGGGGGTCAGTGTTAATCCTTTTATTTATATGTAAGCCTCCTGTATCTCTTAAAATCATTTTTTGGTGCATGATTTCTATTCAGCATGCTTTCAGGTAGTTTGGATCTTGAAATGTTCTCCTTTGCCTTCAAAGAGAAACGTTAACTCAGATAGGTACTATGTATAATGATGGAACTTATTTCCTTAGTTTTGTATGACTTCTGTAAAATTCTAAGAGCCATGTTCCCCAAATTTGTAGATTATTTCCCCTTAACATCTCTTCATCTATCGCTTCCTCTCCATCTACTGCCCCCATCTCTGTTTAGATACATCTCACTCGTTCCCTGAAACACTACCACATTCTCCCCATGGGCAGCTGGTCTCATGTCTCCCTACACATGGTACCAGAATGTTTTCTGATGTATTGCTTTCATCGTGTTCCTCTTGGAGCAAAAGCCCCTGTATGGTGCTCTGCAGGATCTACTCCAATCTCTAGTCTGGCCCTCAAAGCCTTCCACAGCTCAAGCTCTATGTCCATGAAATTCCATTGAATAGAGAATTCCATATTGGGTCCCAGTCAACTGAAATTTTGTTAAAAATTATAACTTGGGTAAAACTAGTACAATTCTTCCTGACAGTGGATTTTTATAAAATGCCTTGAGAGTCAGGTACACCAACAACTAGGATTCAGCAAGCCTCACTGGAAGTGAAGGTCAATGCCCAGGGAACGCTCAGGCACTCTTTCTTTTTCTCCTCTAATCTCAGTGCCCCCAGGGTGCTGAACAGCCCACTTACTTTCTCAAACGCGGTGAAATAACGATTTGTTGTTTTCTCTTTGATCTGGGTAATCTTGGCGTCTTTTTGATCATGTGGGCATCCGGGCAAAAGCATGATCATTTCATTCAAATCTGCCACACCTTCTATGTACATATCAATCCTGAAAGACAAATATGACCAAAGTGTCAAATGTCTCCTGCCTTACATTTTATAGTTTAAAAATGTAAAAGAATCAGGAATCAGGAAGTGGCAAAGGAATTCACCACCACTGGGTGAATTTTTATAGGCCAGTCATTCATCTGTCATTTTTACTTAGTTTTCATATTTCATTCTAGACCAAGCTGTCAAGGTAGATATATGTCTAAAATTTTTGTTACACACATGACCAGATATAAGGACCGAGATCATCGGTGGTCATCAAGTCACAGGTGTGAGAGGCATTGGAGGAATCACTGCAAGTAACCACTGAGGCTCTCTTGGGTTTCCATCTCTGCTGGGTTTTGTTCTGCGACAAACTCAGTGTAAGTCACACTGCTAAAGACCTGTCACTAAGTCACCTCCACAGAGAGTCCCTGGCACAGCCCTCTCAGTCATGGCCCTCTCCCTCTCATCCTGTTACACCACCCAGGCCCACTTAATGCCCAATGTTGGCAGTTCTTCCAGTGATTTCCCATAGAATGTGGTTCCACAGCCCTCTCCATGCACTGTTGCCCAACTCTGGCCATGTTTGCATTTCTCAAGACCCCACCGAAATATGCTCCAAAATGGTGGAATTCTTTATACACTTCCCACCAGTGCGTATCCCAGACGATTTTTTTTTATTGGTCCCAATGGGGATTCCTATAAGAGGCTTTTTAAATAAAAGCTTTATTGACGTCTAATTCCGCTACCATAATGTCACCCTTTTCAAGTGTACAATTTTGTGACTTTTAGTAAAGTCACAGAATTCCATACCTGCACCACACTCTGAATATTTTCATCCCTCCCAAATGAACTGCTGTATGCTTTCACAGGCATTCAATACTCTTCCTTCCCTCCAGCCCCAGGCAACCACTGAACTACTATCTGTTTCTGTGGATATGAATGTTCCGGATATCTCATAACATGGAATCATACAATATGTGCTGTTTGTGTCTGGTTTCTTTTTTGTAACATGTTGTGCCAAGGGTCATCCATGTTGTAGCCTGTATCAGGACTTCATTTCTTTTCATGGAAAAATAGTATTCCATTGTATGGATATACCACCTTTTGTTCATCCATTCATCACTTGATGGACATGTGTACTGTTTCCACTTTTTGAAGATTATGAACAGCATTGTCATGAACATTTGTGTACCAGTATTAGTGTGGATGTATTTTCGATTCTCTGGGGTATATACCTAGTAGTGGAACTGCTGAGTTATATGTTAACTCTACATTTAACTTTTGAATAACTGACACGGTTCCTTACATGGTTTTAATTTTAATAATGTGGTCCTGTCACAACAGGGAGCAGACCTCCCAGATGCGGATGTATCGAATAAATCTGCTGCTTCATTCCTGTATCAAAATGCTCTATGTAAACCTAGCATCTTAGGCTCAACCTCTGCTAACCCTCGTTAAATGGCCTGTCCATGTAACTGGTCATAACATAGGTTCGTGAACATCATTGTGGTAAATTCTGGAATCAGCTCATTTGGGTCCTTCCCTTCCCCAGCCTTATCCTCCAGACCCTCAGGCACTTTGTCCCTTGTCTCTAGCTGTGGGCTGGTGTCCAGCTCCTACAGGCCTGATCACCTAGAGTCATGACTCCACCATCCTCCTGGCTTCTTAGTTTATCAGGGTTTGGAAACCTCTGTCACTGTGCCCTATCCATGGGCCACATCCTCTTCTAATCTCACTTGCTTAAGTCCACTGCAAGTTTCCTGTCCCTCATCCTCCAAGGTCTCTGCTGTACTGGACCTCAGTCTATACCACCAAGGCCACACTGCTGGTGGTCATGATCCTCGTGTCACAGTCCTGCTCCCTCAGGGAAGGACCTAAATTGTTGCTATTAATTCTTGATGAAAGAGCAGGAAAAATACCGTATAGGGCTCTCTCCTTTATGTCTTTCCCGTAGAGGTTGTATTTGGCGGCAATGTAGCTGAGAATGGCTCTGCTCTGCGCCAGCTTCATCCCATCAATTTCCACCATTGGCACTTGCTGGAACATCAGACTCCCGTCTTTGAAAGAAGAGAAGAAAAAGTACCATGAAATCTTTTATGGATCACATTCTTTGAGGATGAAAAACTATTTGTTGAAATGATTGGAGATATAAAATGAAACTAAAATTACCGAGTAACTCTTTACAAAAAGAGCATTTGTTTTTAGCTTCCTATAGTTCTTCTTTTTCTTCTCAATCTGTCTTTTGCTTTTTAACCTGTTATTTCATTTATCTTTTTATTTCCCATACAGATACATATAGGGCCCTGCATTTTTTGTGTTCTATTTCTCTTCGAGGATATTTTAGGAAGTTGGAAGAAACTGCAACAGGACCACCAGCCATTTGTCATTTCATTTGGGAAGTTCTGAAAATAAGTCTGTGAGGTTCCTGGCATTAAGGCCAGTAGTAAGAGAGATTTCTACGGAGGGTGTTTTGTACACTCCTCAAATCCCACCACTGGAGGGTGTGTGCAGGGGGCCCTGTGTTCCCCACCCCACTGCTGCTGGCCCTTGCTCTTTCTCTCCCTCCTCACAGGCTCACTTGGCCTTCCAACTAAGTCAACACCATCTTGTTATCTGAGTCTACAATACTGTGGGGACTTCACCTTGTCAACCCATCAGAAGAGAATTCAAGACAACTGTGGGGCCTGTTTTTCCTCTTTCACTCTAAAGCGTGTGTTCGATGTCCTTGCTGGGAGGGCTGTGGGGTCCTGAGTTGCTAGAGCTCAGTCATTGGGCGGAAAAGCAGGAGAGGCAAAGAGAGGGATCCACAGGGCCTGGGGGATGGTCCTGGAGCAACTACTCAGAGAGTTCCAGCCCTTCCTGCCCTGAGGGAGTTACCGAAGCTGCTCAAGGAGCCCCAGCCCTGACATTTGCACCACTTCCCTCCCTCTCCCTGGCCCCCAGCTCCCAGGGGACACACACATAGGCATTGCCCGGGGTTAAAACCCCAACACATGACTTCTACTAGATACTCTCATCAGAGGCAACTAGATACTTGGTCTTACCATTTCTCAGCTTTTCCAAGTCTTTCGAAGTTTCTATAAATTTCTCTTCAAACTGGAAAGGAGAAACAGTCAATGAGTTCTTGTTCTTTCATTCTGCAGCATTATAGAACTTTTACACTTGAATGGCCCCTGTCTGGTGCATGGTGAGGAGAAGGGAGATTCCTGAGCTTGGCAGGGAACACAGAGGAGCGTGATCAGGGCCACTGGGAATTGAGATGAGAGGCGTCAAGGCAAGACCATGGGTTGCCACAGGTAGCAGCTCACTCTTGCAGTTTCAATTCACCTCCACCCTCTTTCCAGCTCTGTGCATGGTTAGGTGGTGACTGGGGAGGGGATGTCATGCAGGGAAGGGACCGGGAAGATCTTCCTGTTGTGGAGTTTGAATGTCTCGGGAAAGCCTGTCTCTCCACGTGAGATCAGGACAGGACATTGTGTGTCCCCGGCATGCGGTATGCCAGGGGGCAGTGACCCTCTGAGATGCTGCCACCAGGGGCCTCTGCTGTCGTGGACACCAGCCCATCCCACAAGGCCCCACTCAGGGTAGAATGAGTGCTGGGGGCTGCACAGCTTTACCTCTTTCAACCCAGAATTTGCTCTCCTGGAAAACAGTGGACATGTCAGGTTAGAATTCCCAACTTAAGGAAGGAAAAAGACTTCCCAAACTAGTTAAAAATTTTTTTTCTAATCAAAAAACTTTGGTTTCTGATATGACTCCCTGGGCTTGAACATCATTTCTTGCATGTGGTGACCTCTTGACCTTGGGCACATCACTGAATCTCTCCCTGTCTCAGTGTCCTCATCTATAACGTGGGTACTGTTTTGGTACCTGCATTATAGGTTGGTGTGAAGCTTAAATCAGTAAGGTATGCAAAGGTCTTACACAGTTCCATGTACACACTAAGTGCTCAATAAAAATAAGCTGTCAGGGTTTTAAAGTTGGTTGTTTCATCATAGCATTGTTTTTTTTTTTTTTAACTTAAAGCAATTTAACAATGGTGAACATATACTCTGTGTTGACCTACATTCAGGATTCAAACTTTGGTGTATATTACCCCTTCTCCTGAGGCAAGTCTCTGTGGTTGGAATGGCAGCCAACAGCAAGCCTGTCTCAAACTGAGCAGAAACTCTGAGTGGTTGAGGGATTAGAACACAAACATGAAAATCAGTAATTATATAATCATGCAGTTTACTTAATCAGCAGAATCTATCAAACCAAAAGTCAAAAGAGACAGATATTAGGAAAATGGATTTCAGTGTTGATACAATTTGGTTCCAATCTTGACTCTGCCTCATAACAGCTGTGTGATCTGGGCACAGTCACTTCACATCTCCAGGCCTTAGTTTCCTCACCTATAAAATGGAGGTAGAACATTTTCTTAAGCAGAATATGTTGTGCTTTAAAATGCATGTTATAGGGGGCCGGCCCGGTGGCGCAAGTGGTTGGGTGCGCGCGCTCCGCTGCGGCGGCCCGGGGTCCGCTGGTTCGGATCCCGGGCGCGCACCGACGCACTGCTTGGTAGGCCATGCTGTGGCGGCGTCCCATATAAAGTGGAGGAAGATGGGCACAGATGTTAGCCCAGGGCCGTCTTCCTCAGCAAAAAAAGAGGAGGATTGGCTGATGTTAGCTCAGGGCTGATCTCCTCACAAAAAAAAAAAAAAAAAAAAAAAAAAAAAAAAAAAAAATGCATGTTATAGGACCTGGCCCATATAAACCATGTAATAACTAGTAGTGGTGTTTGCAGTGGCTATGATAGTTTAAAGGGGTTCTTGATGGTGAAAAGTGTGGGAATTTGGGGGCTTCTAACTTATCCAGTGGAACAGTTTATTGTGGGTCTACATGACTCCACAGGGTCAGACTATACAGACAGTGAGGTGTAGGTGCAACAATTCATAAAGCACCCAGTTCAAGACAAACTTAAGGGATGGTGGTGGTCTTCATAGCAGGGTGGCTGAGGTGGGGTGGGGTTGGCTAGTGAGATGGTGTTTGTGAGGCTAGTGGAGACGGATGGGATGGTGAGGGTCAGCCTTTGGACACAGAGAACCCAGAAGCCCGGACCAAGAGCCTCTAGTATGTCCTTGCCCCACCACCCTCTTCAGTCAAGCTGGTATGGAGAAGAGGAAGCCTGGATGCTCTCAGCATCTCCCCCTGCTTCCCCCTACTGTGCTGAGCTCATCCTGCCCACGGGCTCTGAACACATCCCCCAAACCTGATGCTGGACACAGTGAAAACGAGTTATTGGTTCATAGAGGGAAACGACCTGGAATGGCACTATTTGGATGATTTGTGTACTTGTTTCTTTACGAAATTGAGAGAGGACCAGGCTAAAGTCCCATGCACCCATGGAGCAATGGAGAAAGTGTAATCTCAAAGCTTCAGTAACCATGGTGTTATGAAGCTGAAGGGAGCCCACTAGAAGTTCCCCTCACAGGACGCCACTTCACCTGGAACCCTCCTTTTCTGCTCCCACCTGAGGGACAAGATGTCCTGAGTCTGTCCATACTCCCCCCCCCACCACCCGGAAAACCCTCCCAGAGTTGCTGGCCCCGCTGATCTGGACTGAGAAGCGTTTTTCTCAGTGACACCTCTAGAGGACAGCACGCAGCAGAGTCCCAGGGAAACCTACCAGGTAGGAATATGGCACTTTGACACTATAACTGCTTGGGTGTCCTCCTAGATGCTCCCTCCCTGCTTCTAATCACCTCTTTATTTGTGTGGAACCTCACTAGAATGTAAGCTGCCTGAGGACAGGGCCTGTGTCTGTCTTATTCATCCGTGTGTCCCCAGGACATAGCAGAGAACTTGGCTCTTAAATGTTCTCAACAAAATCACTGCTGAGTGAATGTATTACATCTTCACAGGCAGTTTGTTACAATCCGTTCCTCCCCACATTTGTGGTTACGTCTTAACTTTACCTATATTCTAATATGGTATATTTTTGTCGTTTTGTTATGGAAATTTCTAGCATGTACAAAAATAAATATAAAAGTACCAAGATTCTCCTTGCATCCTTCACCCAGCTTCGATAGTTATCAACTCGAGCCAGTCTCCTGTCATCTATATGCCCACCACTCTCCCTCTGTTGTAGTAATTTGAAACAAATCAGAAATATCATATATTACATCTTTAAATACTTCAATGTGTTTCTATAAAACATAAGAATTATTTAAAAATAACCACAGTACATTATTACACATGGAAAATTAGCAATAATTCTTTAATATTATCTAATCTGCAATCATGTTCATGTTCCAATTGTTGCATAAATGTCATAAATGATATTTTACAGTTAAATCCAAATAAGGCCCACACAGTGTGATTACTTTCTTACTTATATTATTTATGATCTTTGATGGCAAAATCTTTTTTTGTGTGTGTGAGGAAGATCACCCCTGAGCTAACATCCATGCCAATCCTCCTCTTTTTTTTTGCTGAGGAGGACCAGCCCTGGGCTAACATCTATTGCCAATCCTCCTCCTTTTTCTCCCCAAAGCCACAGTAGATAGTTGTATGTCGTAGTTGCACATCCTTCTAGTTGCGGCCTCAGCATGGCCGGAGAAGCGGTGCCTTGGTGTGCTCCTGGGATCGGAACCAGGGCCGCCAGTAGCGGAGCACGCGCACTTAACCGCTGAGCCACGGGGCCGGCCCCCAATGACAAGAAATGTTAATAATGTATTAGGTCCAATCTGTTCATCTCTTAATAACTGAATTTTATTTTTAATGCAAAACTCTTGAGAGGTCATTTAGTAAGGACAGTCTCCTAGCTTCTGTGAGAAAGGACTTTGATAGTCAATTTTAGATCCAACTTAAGATGACAGAACTCAGAACCCACCTCTACTCCAGCTGCAGCCAGGAGCCACCGGATGGACTCCATTCTGCCTCGTGCATTGAGGTAGTGAAGCTTGGGCTTCCCTGCCATGACGCCGTCTCCTGCTTCCTCTGAACCTGAATGAATGAATGAATGAATGAACAAATGAATGAAACCACAGAAGCAAAAATGCACTTTATGATTCATGGTTAACAGCACCAACGATGCTGAAGAAGGTCTGACTCCTTCATGGCAGAGTCGGAAGAATCTCTGGAACGTCTTCCTCAGCCCAAATTCTCACCCTCAGAGCCAAGCCCAGGAAATGGCACCAAACCACTCTCCAGTCTCCACTGGGTGAAGTCTGGTGGTCTTGGCAACCTAATAGGTGACAGTCGGTGGTGGGCATGCGTGCGTGGGTATTAGGGAGAGGGGAAGGATTAGAGAACAATTATTTGTTGAAAACCTCCTCCTAACCATCCTGACCAAATGCTTAACCCCTTTGGATACATTATATCTTTAATCTTCATAACAGCCCCATGAGATAGGTTTTATTATGCTCATTTTTCAGTTAATGAGACCGAATCTCAGAGGTTAAACAACACGTCTACAGTCCCGCTCCAGGAAGTGGTGGACATGGAAATCGACCCCCAGGGTAAAGGGAGGGCAGGGCTGGACCCCACATAGATGCAGGCCCTGGGAGCCTGTGAGGGGCTTTGACACCAGAGGACTTCGCTGACAGCGAGGAGGAAGAGCGAGCAGAGTTAACACTGCACTTGTTCAAAGGCTGAAATTAAGGCTCCGACTCGCTTAACTGTAGCTCAACAGACCCTAATTCTTCCCACAGACACAGGATGCGGATTCCTTACATTTTATGGAATTCTACACTCTACCTCTTCTTGGTGCATTGTTTAATCTAGAAAAAGGGATGTTACTGCATCAACTTTACAGTATATTGAGTGGAACTAACATTTGTTCAATGCCTGTCATACGATGAGCATGCTCGCAAATTTATCTCCATTTAATCCTACAAAAATCACCTGAGGTGGGTCTGTTATCACTCTCCCTTACAGCTGGGGATACTGAGGTTTCTAGAGTAACTTGCTCAATGGAGGTGGTGGACCTGGGATTCAAACCCACTTCTATGTGAAACCAAAGTCTGGGATTCATTTTCTATCTTAGTGTTTTTCAAAATATGCATGACACTCCTTCAGTGGATTGTGAAATCCACCAATTTTTCAAATGAAATGGAAGACAATAGAAACTCTCCGAGTGTCTTCCACGCAGACGAGGTTAGGATCATCTCAGGAGCTTCAGCTTCAGTCAGATATGTGTGCACGTGTGGATGTGTGCACACTCATTTGATCAACTGATGGTGAGAGAGACATTGGTTGTGTCCAGTCATCAAAATTTGAAAGCCCTTGTTCTACCCCAGGCTGCGTGGGTGGTCGACATAGAGGAAACCAGAGGATGAAACTCGACGGCTCCAACAGTGGACATGGTTAGTTCTCTCATGGGTGTGAATGGAAGCACACGGGACTGGTTACAAGCGGGAGTCCCAAAGCCAGGACTGAGGGAGGAACAGTTGCATTTTATATTCAAATTCCAGGCTCTATTTAGAAAACATGAAGATTCTTCCTGTAAAATTTTATTGTTGTAGAGTTTGGGACAAAATATACTTCTCTTTACCCAATGGATGTATCTCCCAAAAAGTGTGTTTGACTTGAATTTTACATATCAAAATGTTATCAATATCCATATTTTTAATGGGGGACTAATAATCTAACCTTCAGAAAGTAAAAAAATCCTTTGGAAACATACTTAATCAACCATCTGTCTTGTAATTGGAGATATTGGAGATTGTGCTTTCTCATCACGGGAGGTGGAGGTGCTGGGACTGAGCAGAATGGAGAGGAGACTAAGGCCGGCACTGAGGCGGGAAGTGTGTGCTGTGGACTAGAGTTCACACCGCCAAGTGACTCACACCTCACACTCAGCTCCTTTCCCTTTCACTGAGGATCCTGTTACAAAGGGAAAGGAACTCTTATCTTAGATAATATGTTATCATAACTCTCTTCCTCATAAACAACTTTCCTCACCTCCCCACTAGGAGGTTTCCAAAGGCCTGGTCCAGACTGGGGCAAAGGTTATCCTAAAACTTTGGTCAGTGGAAAATGAGAACTAGAGAGATTCGATGAATTGCCAAAGTCACACACGTGTGCTCCTGATTCACACTCAATATCCAGCAAGTGTGTCTACCCTCGACCACAACCCCGGGAAGTAGCTTCTAATATCCTGTTCTAAAGAGGAGGAAACTGAAGGTCAAAGACGTGCAGCGGCTTTCCTAGGCTCACACACTGTGTCCTCTGATTTCAGGGCCACGTCATTTCAGGTTTCACCCCACCATGGAACACTCAGGGTCTCTGTCTGTGCTTCTCCCTGAGACTCTTGTTTATTTTTCCCATTTGGAATCCATTAGCCCACTCTCGGTCGAAGCGGAGGGAGAGAGGGAAACAGGGAATTCCTGAGTTCCTTTCTGTTAGCTGATTTTTAGGGGCTTAATAAGAAGAAGCACTGATACAAAGTAAAGTCATGCTTTACTTTGACATCCTAAAAATTTACTAGGAGTGAATTGAGGACTAGTGTAACTACACTTTACCTTAATAGGGGAGTAGGCTTCTATTCCTCCAAAGGCCTCTATCCTATGATAATCCCAGGAATGAACTAAAGGAGTGAGGTCTGGGAGTCCTAACCACAGCTGGTCTCAGCAGAGACAAGGAGACTTGGAACCGATCCCAACTCCTTTCCTCAGGAGCATCAGAACCTTGGGCAGGTGATTGCATCTCTGCACCGTTATTTTCTCTTCTGAAAATAAAGTTATCTCTACTTTTGAGGCCTGTTGAGAAAGTTAAATGAGATAACGTACATAAAATTCATCCAAGGGATCAACCAATGCAAGCTGCCTCCTGCTCCCAGGTCCTAGGAGATGAGTGAGTTGAACATATTGGGTAACACTTGTGTCTCCTTTCTCTTTCTGTGTGCCAATCTGTCTATCTATGTATCTATGTATCTATCTATCTATGTATCTATCTATCTGTCTATGTATCTATCTATCTCTTGACAAATAGAGTTCCAGTAGGAATAAGATTAGATATAGTGTGTATATATACATATGTCTCTCCACATTCTTTTCAAAAGTCATATAAAGGTTCTTTTTATTTAGCTCGTGTGGTAAGATTAGTGACGTTCACTGATTACCTAACCTGGATTGCAGGATGTTTTTGGCGATGGTTCAGCATTCTGGCACGTTATTAAACACAGCTTTGCGTAACCCCAACACTGCAGCAGATCCCTGGTTCAGCCCCTGGACCCTGCACTCCGTGCGCCTTTCTCCTCAGGCCTGCCCCACAGCCCCTCCCTCCCTGATCCGGGCACTCTGGACTCCTTCCTGTGCCCGGGCCCCCCTTGCATGGGTCCAGCCATTGGAACAGGAGACCCACGGCTTCTCTCTCCAGCTCTTCACAGCCCTCGTGTGGCTCTCACTGCCGACACGTGATGAAAAGGATCACGTCTCTCCAGCATCTTCTTGCTTACCTGGAAACACACACATATACTGATCCTTGTCTGACACCCCATTTCTGGTTAACATATAGATATATTTCCTTCTTTTTTTTTTTCTGAGGAAGATTCGCACTGAGCTAACATCTGTTGCCAATCCTCCTCTTTTTTCTGAGGAAGGTTGGCCCTTGGCTAACATCCGTGCCTATCTTCCTGTACTTTATATGTGGGACGCTGCCACAGCATGGCTTGATAAGCGGTGTGTGGGTCTACACCGGGATCGAACCTGAAAACCCTGGGATGCCGAAGCAGAGCATGTGAACTTAAGCACCACGCCACCAGGCCTGCCCCCCGCCCCCCGGCCCCCCGCATCTTTTGAAGGAAGAATAGGAAAAGTAGAGTGAAATGTTTTATGATTCACACTTTGGGGATGAAAAACTGTTGAAATGAGTGAAGATATAAAAGGAAACTAAAAATTATTAC
This sequence comes from Diceros bicornis minor, assembly GCF_020826845.1. Taxonomy (NCBI): domain Eukaryota; kingdom Metazoa; phylum Chordata; class Mammalia; order Perissodactyla; family Rhinocerotidae; genus Diceros; species Diceros bicornis. Next base: position 14,104,960 of record NC_080753.1, on the reverse strand, counting down.
CTGGAAACATTTCAGAGGAAATAGCATTTGTTTTTAGCTTCCTATAATACTTTTTCTTATCAGTCTGCCTTTTGCTTTTAACCTCTTATTTCATTTATCTTTTCATTTCCCATACAGGTGCATGGTAGGTCACTGTATTTTTTGCATTGACTTCTCTTCATGGATATTTGAGGAAGAAGTGGGGAGAAACTGCAACAGGTCCACCAGCCGGTTGCCATTTCAGTAGGGAAGTTCCCAAAACAAGTCTGTGGGGTTCCTGGCGTTAAGGCCAATAGTAGGGGAGATTTCTCTGGATGGTGTTCTGTATGCTCCTCAAGCATGTGCAGGGGGCCCTGTGTTCCCCACCCCACTGCTGCTGGCCCTCGCTCTTTCTCTCCCTCCTCACATGCTCCCCTGGCCTTCCAACTAACTCAACACCATCTTGTTATCTGAGTCTATAATATGCTAGGATGTCACCTTGTCAACCCGTCAGAGAAAAGAATTCAAGTGTACCGCTGGGCCTGTTTCTCCTCCCTCCTCTCACGTGTTCAGAGTCCTTGCTCTGAGGGCTGGAGGAGCTTGAGCTGCTACAGCTCAGTCATGGTGGGGAAAAGCAGGAGCAAGCAGAGAAGGCACCACCAGACACTGGGGATGGTCCTGTAACAAATACTCAGAGACCTCCAGCGCTTTCTGGCCCTGAGGGAGTTGTAAGAACTTCTTAGGGAGCCCCACCCCTTCTGTTTGCAAAGCCACTCCTACAGAGTTCAGGGGCCAAGGGTTCCATGCTAGATTAGAAGAAAACTGATAAGTCGTCCTTTATCACAAAAGAAATGGTTAATATGTTCCTTTTGAATGTTGGCAATCAAAGGTTAAAGTAAAAATTTCATGATGTTCGGACACTTTCTTCAAGTCAGTGGGACTGGGTTTTGCAGAAACTTACTGTGAGGCTTTCATGAATTGGATGCAAGGATGAAGGCAGATGAGAAACCTCTGCCATAAGCATAGCAGGGAGCTGATGTCAGTAAGGGGCAAGCTTCAGCTATTGCCAACAATGTTTCTTCATCTCTACCCTGTAGGGGGCGGTAAGGTGGCCTCCTAAAAACATAGGTCCATGTCCAAATACCTGGAACCTGTGTTGTGACATTACTTGGAAAAAGGGTCTTTGCAGATGTAATTGAATAAAGGAACTTGAGATGAGATCATTCTGGATGATCCTGTTGGACCCTAAATCCAAGAACACGTATCCTTAGAAGAGTTGAGAAGACACAGACACACAGAGGGTGAGGGGAGGTAAAGACCGAGTCAGAGGTTGAAGTGACCTGGCCATGAGCCAAGGAAGCAAAGAATGCAGAAAGCCACCAGGCGCTGGAAGAGGCAGGAAGGATTGTCCCTTAGAGCCCCCGGAGAAGGCAGCTCAGCTAACACCTTGACCTTGGTAAACTTAGTGTGTTATCTTAAAGGTAAGGACTCCTTTTTAAACATAATCAGACTATTCACTTATCACACTAAAGCTTTATAATTCCCTCACTTCAGTAAATATTAAGCATTCTAATTTCCCCCAAGGTCCTTGAATATTTTTTACAGTTGGTTTATTTGCATCAGGATCCAAGCAAGGTCCACACATTGCATTTGAGTGATGGGAATAAAGATATTCTGAAGACATGGGTGAGCGAATACAGACATCAGGCAGGTGGGAGTGTGGGGGGAAGTGTGAGGAATTCCCAGAGCCCAGACTCAAACTCGGAGGTCACCGAGGTGTGTGTGGAGTTGTGTACGGTGTTTTCACCGTTGGTGAGGGAGCCCTGCGGACACCACAGGGCCATGTCCCCACACCAGGCACTCACAGGACAGTGGGGGAGGCGCAGTGGCTTCAGGTTTCTGAGCTGCTCATGGGGCTCTCTGGGAGCCCAGGGCAGAGCCCAGCTCTCACTGGGAAGCACCAAGGGGAGGAGTGGAGCGTGGCCGGTGGGGAAGGAGCTGCCAGGCAGGGCTAGCAACTGTGCCCAGGCAGGAAGGCCAGGGCCCCGCCTTGCCCAGGAGTGTGATGGGCTGGAGGTGGGTGTGAGGAGGGATGTGAGGAGGCCTCCCTGCAGGTACAGGAGTCACTGAAGGAGATCAAGAAGGTGGAGAGACTCAGAATTGAGCTTGAGGAAATCCGCTCTGGCTGTGAGTAGAGAACAGACCAGAGTGAAGTCAAGCCTCATTCAGGGAGCCCTGTGTCTGTGTCCCCCTGCCCCATCCCCCACTGTGGGGACCCTCACACTAAGGGGAGGAGAACTCCAGGTGCCAAAGCCCACCTTTTCTGAGAGAGTGTTCATAACTCGCACTGGGTGTGGCTAAAGCTAGAAATCACTTCTCACTCAGGCACTCTGGCTGAGAACAATGATTTCATATATATTCATTTACACATAATTCATACATATAATCTGACATCTGTGTTCAAATTGTTGGCAATAGCTGAAGCAGGGGGATGGGTACATTGGATGGGTACCATACAATGTTTAGGACATACTTATACTAAAAAATGATTCACTGTTTGTCTGAAATTCACATTTAATAGGCTGTCCTGTATTGTATCTGTGACCCAGTATAAAAACTACTTTAGAGACCCGCTTGCGCCTTACTGACAGCAGCTCCCTGCTGCTCATGGCAGAGGTTTCTCATCTGCCTTCGTCCTTTCATCCAATTCATGAAAACCTCACAGTAAGCTTCTTCAAAAAGCCATTCCCCACTCACTGGCAGAGAGAGTTCAAACGTCCTCAAATTTTTTGTTTAATCATTTCATTGTCAACCTTGAAAAGGAACATATTAACCAATTGTTTGATCATACGAAGATGACTTGTCACCTTCTTCTAATCTAGCATGGAACCCTTGGCCCCTGAACTCTGTAGGAGGGGCTTTTCCTTAACTGGTCTCTACCCTTGTCACAGGGAGGAGTTATTCCATTATACAAACAGCTATAAACACCTGAGGGGTTGGCATTGAGTTGCTGAGCCACGTGGGAGACAGACTTTAATAAGGTCAGTACTGATTTTGTAAATCTTCATACATTGCCTCACATCCTCACCTCTAGGTCACCAGAAAAATACTTTAAAATGTGTCCTCAGCACAAGAAAAATCTGTTTTAGACTCACATGGTGCCTTCTTGCTGTGCTTAGGGGTCAGTTCAAGAGTTGTTTATTCAACTACTGTTGGAAACACCTTTACAGAGTGTAAAAATGAAGAATTTAGGAAACCAGGGCATGAGAATTTAGATGCAGGAAAAATTAATGATAGGAGGAGAACAAAGAATGATACCATTTTAGACAATCTGAGAATAAGAAGAGTTCAAGAGAGAGTGTGGGTGTTTGTGCTGAGGTTACTTTCTCTGTAGAAGTGGTTGACACACAGCAGTTGTGAGCTGTGATACTGTAATACTATGTCGGCTGTGAAAATTTAATATTGATTGATTGTAATAGGAATAAATTAGTCCGAAGGTCAGCAGAACTCGATTCTAGTTCAGCCTTTGCTGGATTAGCTCACTGGCACGTTTCCTCTCTCTGGAGTTCAGCCAACTCAGGGCAGCCCGACAGCGGCTGGAGGTTTCCCAGTCTGGTCCTGTGGACACTGTGGCCGGGCAACGCCTTGTTGTGGGGCTGTCCTGTCCATGGACGTTTTTGTGTTTTAGTTAAAAAATGTTTATCATAGAAATGTACATTTAATTAGTTTTAAGAAATATGGTTGAGAGTAGTCTTAAGATATATTTTCTCACATTTGCAAACTTTACACCTTTAAGATATCTGCAATGATAGTTTATTTACAAGTGTTACAAGAAATCATCATTTCATCCACACTCTACTCGCACTTTTTCTTCTCATTTCACTCTGTACTTGTAGAAAGAACACCATGTTTGGGTCAAGTTCCATGCCAGTGCTGGGGGCAACCGTAAAGTCGAATGAGAGATACAAATGGGTAGAGAAGAATTATTCTGTTGTTCAGAAATCTATTTTTCAAAACAACTTTATCCTGGGGACATGACACAGATATAAGAGCCAGACCCAACACACCATTAGGTATTTCCAACTAAATATCCAATCAGTGCGTCTGTTAGGATGACATGGTGGATGTGAACTGAAGGTGGATGAAATGCAGAATGACTGAGGGTGGATAAGAAGCATTCACATGCACATCGAGGCATCACCCCACTCCACATCAGAGGCATCTCTGCTCTCTACGCAACGGGTGTAGCACTCTCACTCCAGCTTTCAAAAACGAAAAATGTCACCAGAGATTTCAATATGTTGTCTGGGGCAGAGGGGACAAAATCACCTCCAGTTAACAGACCCTGGATGACACGACTTCTCAAACTCTCCAACTCAGGAAGTCTTGATGGGAAAACTAGAGAATCACAGGAGCATACATTAAGTTCTGAAAAAGCACAGGAATTCACCTAAGTAGAATGGAGAAGTCATTCAAATAAGAACGTAAGAGTCTATCATGCTGTAAGTATTAATATTGGGGGAAAAAAGGAAAGGTCTCACACAGGAGAGACGGACAGGTGCAGGGAGATCAAGTGAAAATCCTGGAACAGTCCAAACACAACAGAATTCACCAGAAAAACTCTAGTACCTATGGGAGAAGACATTGAAATGGCAATGAGGAAAAGCAATAGGCAAGATGCTACTGAGAGCAAGGTTTGACAGGGATGAGGCGGGGTCCTCATTTGAAGGGGAGGAAGGCAGCCACGTGGGGTAGAGAGGCACAGAGCTTGGGGACTAGGTGCTGCCTGGGAGGCAGGAGCGCCCTGGGCCGCGGAGCAGCACCCTCAGCTTCCTCAGCCTGGCAGCTCCTCACCTTGTGCTGACTTGCTTGGCTGAAAGAATCGTGATTCTTGAGTTGGAACCACTCAAAGAGAGGTCCCTGCTGGGGCCTTGTGCTCTATCTTCTGTCCACAAACCTGTTTTTCTGACTAGACTTAAAGCCCTGTAGGTCAGGGAGCATATCAGGCTCGGATCCTGTTCCCCACCAGCCATCATTTCTTAGCACTGGAAACTGCTCCAGGAGTGTTAGAAGGAAGTTTGAAGGAAACTTTTTAGAAGGAAAAAATACATCTACATGGAAACCAGAAGCAAGGTGTCAGAGAAGGATCAGTGAAATGGGTTGTTGCCGGGTAAGCGAGAGGATGCTGGAGAGACGTGACCATTTTCATTGAGTGTCGACAATGAGACACGCACGAGGGCTGTGAAGAGCTGGAGAGAGAGGCCGTGGGTCTCCCGTTCCAGTGGCTGGATCCATGCAAAGGGGGCCCGGGCACAGGAAGGAGTCCAGAGTGCCCGGTTCAGGGAGGGAGTGGCAGCTGGGGTGGGCCTGAGGAAAGTCACGTGGGGTGCAGGGTCCTGGGACAGAACCAGGAATCTACTGCAGTGTTGGGTACACAAGCCTGTGTTGAGTGATGTGCCAGATATCCCTGAACCTTCACCAAAAACTTTCTGCAGCCCAGGTTAAGTAATCAGTGAATATCACTAATCTTCCCGTACGAGCTAAATAAAATGAGACTTTCTAAGACTTTTGAAAATACTCTGTATATATACATAAAAAATATATATATATTTTATGTGTAATCTTATTCCTACTGGAGCTCTATGTGTCAAGAGATAGCTAGCTAGCTAGACAGATATACAGACAGAGAGATAGATTGACACACAGATGGATATAAAAGAGAAGACACATGTGATACCCAGTATGTTCAACTCACTCATCTCCAGGATCTGAGAGCAAGAGGGAGCTTGTATTAGCTGATCGCTATAATGAATTTTATGCACATTATCTCATTTAACTTTCTCAACAGCCCTCAAAAGTAGAGATAAATCTACTTTCGTAAGAGAAAATTGCAGTGCAGAGATGCAACCACCCACCCGATGTTCTGATCCTCATGAGGAAAGGAGCTGGGATTGGGCTCCAAAACTCCTCTCTGTTGAGACCCACTGTAATTAGGACCCCCAGACCTCACTGCTTTTCTTTACTCCCACGATTATCACAGATAGCGGCCTTTTGAGGAATATAAGCCTACTCCCCTGTTACGGTATAGTGTAGTTGTACTAGTCCTCAATTTACTCACAGTAGATTTTTAGGATGTCAAAGTAAAGCAAAGCACACTATTATCAATGTTTCTTCTTATCAAGCCCCTAAAAAATCAGCTAACAGAAAGGAACTCACAAATTCCTTGTTTCCTTCTCTCCCTCCCCTTCAACCGATAGTGGGCTAATGGATTCCGAATGGGAAAAAGAAACAAAAGTCTCAGGGAGACCCACAGAGAGCGCCTGAGTGTTCTATGGTGGGGTGAAACCTGAAATTACGTGGCCCTGAAATCAGAGGACACAGCGTGTGAGCCTAGGAAAGCCGCTGCACGTCTTGGACCTTCAGTTTCCTCCTCTTTAGAACAGGATACGAGAAGCTACTTCCCGGGGTTGTGGTCGAGGGTAGACACACTCGCTGGATATTGAGTGTGAATCAGGAGCACACATGTGTGACCTTTGGCAATTCATCGAATCTCTCTAGTTCTCATTTTCCACTGACCAAAGTTTTAGGATAACCTTTGCCCCAGTCTGGACCAGGCCTTTGGAAACCTCCTAGTGGGGAGGTGAGGAAAGTTGTCTATGAGGAAGAGAGTTATGATAACATATTATCTAAGAGAAGAGTTCCTTTCCCTTTGTAACAGGATCCTCAGTGAAAGGGAAAGGAGCTGAGTGTGAGGTGTGAGTCACTTGGCGGTGTGAACTCTAGTCCACAGCACACACTTCCCGCCTCAGTGCCGGCCTTAGTCTCCTCTCCATCCTGCTCAGTCCCAGCACCTCTTTTTCCTGTGATGAGAAAACACAGACTCCAATATCGCCAACTACACCACAGATGGTTGATTAAGTGTGTTTCCAAAGGATTTTTACTTTCTAAAAATTAGACTATTGAGTCCCCCATTAAAAATGTGGATATTGAAGACATTTTGATATCTAAAATTCAAGTCATACACACTTTTTCAGAAATATATCCATTGGGTAAAGAGAAGTATATTTTTGTCCAAAACTCTACAACAATAAAATTTTGCCGGAAGAATCTTCATGTTTTCTAAACAGAGCCTGGGATTTGGATGGAAAATGCAACTGTTCCTCCCTAAGTCCTGGCCTTGGGACTCCCGCTTGTAACCAGTCCCATGTGCTTCCATTCACACCCATGAGAGAACTAGCCGTGTCCACTGTGGGAGCCGTTGAGTTTCATCCTCTGGTTCCCTCTATGTTGACCACCCACGCAGCCTGGGGTAGAACAAGGGCTTTCAAATTTTGCTGACTGGACACAACCAATTTCTCTCTCACCATCAATTGATCAAATGAGTGTGCACACATCCACACATGCACACACACGTGACTGAAGCTGAAACTCCTGAGATGACCCTAACCTCATCTCCATAGAGTGACTAGGAGAGTTTCTATTGTCTTCTATTTCATTTGAACAATTGGTGGATTTCACAATCCACTGAAGGATTGTCATGCATAATTTGAAAAACACTAAGACAGAAAATGAAGCCTAGACTTTGGTTTAATATAAAGTGTGTTTGAATCCCAGGTCCACCACCTAAATTGGGGAAGTTACGCTAGAAACCTCAATATCCCCGACTGTAAAGGGAGAGTGATAACAGAACAGACCCACCTCAGGTGATTTTTGTAGGATTAAATGGAGATAAATTTGTGAGCTCGCCCATCGTATGATAGACATTGAACACATGTTAATTCTATTCCATTACTGTAGTTGATGCAGTAACATCCGTTTTTCTAGATTATAAAATGCACCAAGTAGAGGTAGAATGTAGAATTCCAAAGACAGGCAGGAATCAGCATCCTGTGTCTGTGGGAAGAATTAGGATCTTTTGAGCTATAGTTAAGCGAGTCTGAGTCCTAATTTCAGCCTTTGAACAAATGCAGCTTTTAACTCTGCTCCCTCTTCCCCCTCGCTGTCAGGGAAATCCTCTGGTTTCAAGGCCCCTCACAGGCTCCAGCCCTGCCCTCCCTTTACCCTGGGGGTGGATTTCCATGTTCACCACTCACTGGAGTGTGACTGTGGGTTTGTTATTTAACTAACCTCTGAGCCGCCTTCTCAACTAAAAAATGGAGACAATCCCAACAATTTCATGGGGCTGTTATGAAGATTAAAGATATAATGTATCCAAAGGCGTTAGTATTCAGTCAAGATCGTTAGGAGGAGGTTTTCAATAAATATTAGTTCTCTAATCCTTCCCCTCCCCCTAATACCTACACACGCATCCTAACCACAGACTCTCACTTGCCAAGACCACCAGACTTTACCCAGCGGAGACTGGAGAGTGGTTTGGTGCCATTTCCTGGACTTGCCTCCTGAGGGTGAGAATTTGAGTCCAGGAAGACATTCCAGGGACTCTTCTGACTCTGCCCTGAAAGAGGCAGACCTTCTTCACCATGGTTGGTGCTGTTCAACCAAGTATCATAAAGTACATTTTTGCTTCTGTGGTTTCATTCATTTGTTCATTCAATCATTCATTCAGGTTTAGAGAAACTAGGAGACTACATCATGGCAGGGAAGCCCAAACTTCACTACTTCGATAGACCAGACAGAATGAAGGCCATCAGGTGGCTCCTGGCTGCAGATGGAGTAGAGGTGCGTTCTCAGCTCAGTCATGTGAAGTTGGATATAAAATTGACTATCAAAGCCCTTTCTCACATAAGCTAGGAGACTGTTCTTACTAAATGACCTGTGTAGGCTTTGGGTTCACATTGTCTTCTGGGTGTTTTATCATATTTTGTTCAGATATAACTCTAAAGCAGCAATACATACCAATTGAAATTTAAAAAATAATTATAAAGGAATGCACCAGATTATCTCTTCTCTCTCATAATCTACCCTCTGTTATCTATCTGTCTCAGCATGGATGGGATCTCATAAACATATTATTGAGTGTAAAGAGGAAAACAGAGAATGATATATACAGGGAATCATTTATACAAATTATTTCAAAAGGGACACAAGTCAATGGTTGGTGAGCACACATATAAATGTAAAAATATAAAGGCTAGACTGATTGGATAGAGGTTACTTAAGTGGAGATGGGTGTGATTGAATTTCATTAATTAATTCATTCATTAATTTATCTGTTAATGTTTTATTTTTAAAAGATTATATGAATATATTAGCTGTGGTTTGTTTTTTAAAGACTGAAGGCAAATATGATAAAATATTAATAATTGTTCAATCCAGGTAGTGGGATCATGTTTATTGCATATTCTTTGTAGTTTTCTCCACACATTTTCAAAATTTTAATTTAAAATTTTTAATTATTCAAAACAAAGGGATTTTAGAAAAAAATGATGAATTTTCATGAATATTTTTTGCTTTATTAATTACTTTTTATATAGATAGCTTTTTTCTGGGAACAGTTTCATAGGTCTCTTCAGATTCTAGTATAAAACATGTTATCTTCTCCTAAAATTTCTTCAAACATCTGCATCACCAGATTACATAAATGGTACATTTCAGTAAATATTTAAAAAGTAAACCGTGTTCTAAGCTGCATTCATAATAGGTATCCACATTTCTAGAGAACAAATGAACTTGGTGCCTCTACCAAGGCTGAAATATGGTGTAGAGCATCCTAATGAATATCAGGTCACCAGGGTTACTTGCTAATTTCATGTTAAACCATGGTGCAGCTGGCCATAAGTTTGAAGAAAACTCCCTGTCCTTTCATCTTTGGATCTAAGAGACCATTTAGGAGTGACTAAAAAACATTGTGTGTGTGGGCTACAGAGGAGGCTAATCGCCTTATATTCACCATTAACGTGTACACAGACACAGATATTTGTTTTTGAAAAATCTTCATAAACTTCAATAACTAAACTTTTAGTATGTTGAGAACAGAATTTTAAAAATTTATTAAAGTGTAAGACAGTTGTATTTTTGGTAGTGAATGATATGTTCTTACATGAGTAGCTCTGAGACTGTTCTACACATTTAAAGAAAATTACCTTTTTCTGAATATTTTTGAGACAAATGTAATCAAATGAATGCAATATTCGGTTGATCAGAGTGAAATGAAAAGAAGCCGTTTGATAGAATGAGTCTTCCTTAGTCGATAATTATTTGCCTCCTCTTGGATGGGCTCAGTATCAACAACCAGTTATCACAGTATTTGGGCAATTATTGAAAAGAACTAACTAATTTACTCACAGCCCAACATCTAAAGAACAGGTGGTAAAAACTGCTTTTTGTTTGGGGATCATGTAAAGAATTTTCTACAACTGCTCCCTAAGTAAGTGCTCAGTGACCTGGAGACAAAAATAATACGAATAAATCCAGCGTCTTACCTCTACCCCTGCTGCGGCCAAGAGCCACCAGATTGTTTCCATTCTGCCTCTTGCATTGAAGTAGTGAAGCTTGGGCTTCCCTGCTGCACTTAGGGATTCCTGAAAGTCAGCAGAGAGAGACTGATTAAAACTCTTCTGCACAGAGAGAGAGAGAGAGAGAGAGAGAGAGCAAGCATACAAACTTACAGACCAGCACAAGTTAGACCAGAAAGCCGTGGACTAGCAATTTTTGCTAAAAATCAAAGCTATTCCTCAGCTCCAAGCCTACTGTGTTCTGTGTTCTTTCGCACAAATGGAGTTTATCCTCACAAACTGGTGTTCTAAAAACTTAATTAAATAACTGATACATTTAAAAAAATTGATAGAAAGAGGACAAGAGTGAGGAAGCCAGACAGATGGAAGGAGTTTAGGAGTACAACTCTGACCAGCTTTTCCTCCCCCGGCAGGTGGCAAGTTTTTAGCATTCTAATTTTTTTTCTTTTTATCTGTACAGACCCTCCTCACTTCTCCCGCCAGGATGAGGATGAGAGTGAGATTAGGGGAGGATGAAATACCTCAATTTCCAAAATTAATCTGCATATTTTAATTCTGGCATCCTCTGAAGCCTACAGACATCAATCAAGAGGATTTTCAATGACACACAGGGATTTAAAGCAAAAAAAAAAAAAAATTAAACGAAAAGTGCAGTTAGGCAAAGTGGGTCTTTTCACACTTTCTTTCTCCTCTGAAAATGAAAATATCTTTTTTAGAAGCATAACCTCTGCTCATTTTGAAGACGTTAAAATCGTATAGAAGTGAAAAGCCCTTCTCCACCACCCCAATGGAGCTTATGGGGAATGAGGAGTAGACTTGGTGGGTGACAGGCTCTGGACATTCAGAGGCAGCTTGAGGGCCCTGGAGATGGGGCCCCTGAAAGCAAGGGGGGCTGTGGAGAGGGTGGGTGGCTTTAGGAGTAGCAGGAGTGCGTGTCTTCACAGTATGAGCGGGAGCTCACTTATTTTGGAGCACATCACCTGGCTCACTTTCTAAAGCAGCTCTTCTACACATGGAGAGCTCAGCAAAATCAACGAAGAAAGACAGACAGATAGAGAATATCACCATTGGAAACCAGAATGAAAAAAAATGCTCTAGGCCAGTAGTTTTCCAACCCTACATGGTGCTTATTAGAATCACGTGAGGGGCTTAAAACACTTGCAGTGCATGTGCCCGTGTGCACGCACACACACACACTCTGCCTGGGCCCCACCCAGAGATTCTGATAGAATTGATTTGGAATAGGACTCTGGCATCAATGTGTTTTAAAATCTCTCTGGGGGATTCTAATGTGCAGCCAACATTGAGAACAATGATCTGGAAAATGATGAGATCAGCTGCTAAAACTATTAATAGGGATTTATAATGAAAGGGTCATGCTGACCACCCTAAATGTCTAACATCACTCAAAGTGGGACAGCCGGAAGTGAGGGTCTTCCTGATGTGATGCAATAGAAAGGATGCCTATGAAGACTTGTTGCCAAAATAATTGACACAGAATTCAAGCAAGCCTCTCGGTACAAACTTACAGGAAACACAGGAAACAGAGGAACACTTCCGGGATGCAATTAGCAAGATTTGTAACTTGAAACTCAGCAGACTTGCTATTCAGAGAGTGGTCCCCAGACCAGCAAGTGGAGATCACCTGCGAGGTTGTGAGAAATGCAGCATCGGGCTCCACCCCAGGCCTACCAAATCAGAATCTGTATTTTAAGGTCCCCAGAGGGCACTGTACTCCAGGTCAAGTGGCTAACACCTTTCAGAGAACTCTCTACTCTTATATTTCCATAAAAGGAAATTTTAAAAATTGCGTGAAAATCGAAGAGGCAGGGGAACCTACAGGGTAAAGGGATTTAAGAGATTCTTCAAACAAATGCGATGTGTAGACATTTTTTGCATTCTGATTCTAACACAGCAATTATTTTAAAACTAGATGATACAATGGGGAGAATTTGAACCTAACATTTGCTAGCAGGGAATTACTGTTACTTTTTTAGGTATGATAATGATATGGAATTTTTCCAAAAAGGATCCTTATCTTTTAGAGACTCATATCAAAGTATCAAAGTACCTTACAGAAGCAGTCAATGAGCAAATTAAACTTTTTTGTCTAGGTTTGACCTTCTGAAAATACGTCTCTGAGCCCCAGTTTCTTCCTTTATAAAATGGAGATGGTAACACCAAATCTCACGGGTGTTTGAGAGTTTTACATGAGAGAAAGAGTGTAATGTGTTTAGCCCTCAGTGAATGATGAGTGATGGTAAGTGGTCCATATGTGTGGGTGGAGGGAAGAGGGAAGAAACTAAAAAGAGCAGGAGCCATCATCTTAGCGGTGAGATAGCTGGAGAGACAGTGGCAGGGACAGGAGGGAGATTGGGAGTTCATAGGAAAGAGGTGAGAGTTCTCTGGGATCCCCTGGGATCCAAGGAACAGGCCAGGGAGAGGCTGCCAGGCTGAGTAGCAAGGAAGATATGGCTGAAGATGGCTCTGACAGAGGGTCTAGACACCCCCTGAGGTGAGGCTCATCTCTGTTGTGCAGAGCCGGGCAGAGCAGCCAAGCCATCTGATGGTGCACAGAGCTGGGAACTGCTCTTCCCCTCTGTAGGAGTGCACGGACTTGTGGACAGCTATGCAGGACCCGAATTTGAGCTTCTGAGAAGCCTTTCCGTGGGAGGGGCAAATCTGTGGGAAGTCTATGAGATGAGGCTCGAGCCAGAGAAATACTGTAGGGTTGGTGTTGATGTCAACCAACTATCCCCCCATGCTGGATGGCCTGGAAAATACCGATTACATTTTAGAGGCCTGTGCCCCCACCTAGACTGGAAGCCCTCAATGACCATGGTCTTTGGTCTTTTATCTTCAATTCCTAGAAGTGCCTGGCTCCCAGGAGGATCTCTGTGGTGGGATGGTGGGTGAGTGGATGGGTGGATGGGTGGATGGATGGATGAATAGATGAACAATCTAGCTAATAGCCAGGACTGTTTGGATAATAGAGGTGACTAAACTTCCTGAGTCAAGGCTCTTCATAGGAAAAAAAGAGACATTACTAGCAGATGTCATAAGAATGTGTCATTCACTCATCCAACAGCTATTTGTTGTATGCTCTACATAGCAGGCACTGTGCTACACACTAGAGGCACAATAGTGAGCAAGGCCAGACTGATCCCTGCTCTCATGAAGGTAACAGTCTAGTTGCCTGCTATGGATCAGTCTGAGGTCACATAATTGTATCATAAAAACAAGGACCAGGGGCTAGAAGCCCATGGAGCTCTACCTCTCTCTGTCTCATCTCTGCTCCCCTCTGTTCATTTCTTTTCACACGGTGGGAAACGTGACCATTGTCAGCTCCTGAGTTTTATGTGTTAGAGCTACAGCCACTGAGAGGGACCTGATTAAATCTCTTGACCCCAAATCCAGAAACACAGGACAAGGAGCTCCTCAGCTCAGCTGGGGTCTGGAGCCTGCTCCTTAGGGACTCATCACCTGTGAGGAGGGGGAGGAATGGGATTATGGTAGAACAATGAAATCCTGTGGGAGCCACTAGGATGGAGAGAGAAGAGGCATAGTTCCCAGTTGTTTCTGTTTCAGGGAGGTGTGGGGATGGCAACCCTCCACAGAGATCAAGAGAATGATGGGAGGGGTGGATCAAAGTGACATCCTGGGTCAGCTGAGGAAGAGGGCTATGAGGTACGAAGCCTTGTGCCTCCTGGAGGACTGTGGAGACGCAGGGCCGTATGCCTCCAGGCAAGTGTGTTATGAAGGTCAACAGACAGACCTGGGTTTCAATCCCAGCCTTGCCCTTTACTTTCTAAGAAGTTACCTAACCTTTGAATCTTACTTTTTTTTTTGGTGAGGAAGAGTGGCCCTAAACTAACATCTGTTGCCAATCTCCCTCTCTTTGCTTGAGGAAGATTGTCCCAGAACTAACATCTGTGCCAGTATTCCTCTACTTTGTATATGGGATGCCACCACAACATGGCTTGATGAGTGGTGCATAAGTCCATGCCCAGGGTCTGAACCCAGGAACCCCGGGCCACCGAAGCGTAGCACGTGAACTTAACCACTACGCCACTGGGCCAGCCCCATGAACTTCACTTTCTTTACCTGGGAAATAGGAATGATCATACCCCATAGTATTAATGTGAGCATTAAGTGGGATAATGTTCTCAAAGGGCTCAGCAAGTGACAGGCAGAGAGTAAGCATCCAGTAACTGGTGTTATTGTTATGATGTAGGACAAAGGCTCCATCTACAGGGGTGTTTACGTCCCAAAGTGATAACCTCTCTTTATGGTGATGCTGGCCCAGCCGATTGTGTTTTGTCAACATTGTGTAGGATGGATCAGCTTTGATGATGTTCTCAGTAAAGACCCCAAGTCAGAGTTAGAGCATGTGGTCATTCTGGGCACTGAGGAAAGAAGTTCTTAAATTTTTGCTGAGTGAATGTCTTTGAGGCGTTCCCTGATGTACAGAGCCTTTTCTGGTAATTAATCAAAGCCAAAAATGATAATAAATGCCAACCATGGTTGTGCTACAGAACCCCACCCCCAAGCCGTGACTGAATTGACCACGACATGGAGTCTCCTGACTCAAATGAAACCCAATCAGTCTTCAGCCTAGGAAGTTAGCGTTGAGACTCTGGGGCAGCTCTGTGTGTGACTGGAGTGAAACATAGACCCTCAGGGATGGTGGGACCGCCATATTTTGTCACACAGAGTGAGCAATAGAGAAGACTAATCGGTAAAGAGATCAAAATAAAGCCAGTGGGTGGAGAGAAGTAAAGAGATTGAAAGAGAGTACCGAGAGATGTCATTTCAGTGTGTTACTGTGCTGAATTGAGAAAAGCCTGAGGATCAGCTCTTCCTCTGATCAGGAGAGCATGTCTCATCACGGTGTCCGCCAGCGCCTGCTCAGGAGAAAGGAACAGATCCCACTCATTCGTCAATGGAATTGCTGTGCTCCCTTCTGCAAGGTCTCCCTCCATGTCTGAGTACCTGCTCCCGAAATGGTGTTTGACACACAATAGTGTGTGCACCATCTGGGCTGATTCCTCTCCCCACCCACCTACCGCTCCTGTATTGTTATAGTCCCAGCATCTCCAAGCCCTAAGCTTACCTAATGTATGAAAATTATATTGTTTTGCAAATCAGTTCTTTATTTTTTTCTCTTTAATAAATTGAAACCCATTCCTCTTTGTAAGAGACACAAAAAACACCTCACTCACATGTAACATGTCATACCCTTGGGTGGGATAATGTTTTGAGACAACCAAGGATTCTGGACACTGTACCTCCATCCTAGTCACCATGTGTCCTTTACTTATCATCTCTCTATGAATTCTGAGTTCAGTGAAAGGCAGAGGAACAAAGATGCCGAGACTTTAGAGTTGCAAAAGCCTGGATTTTGAGTGTAAAAGAGCATAAAGTATATGCCATATTCTGATTATCTATTGCTGCAGAACAAACTACCCCAAAACTTAGCAGCTTAAAACAATCATTTAATCTTGCAGTTTGGGAATTTGGTGAGTTTAGGTAGGAAGCTCCCTGACTATATCTTAAATAATTCTGTTAACACGTTTTGATCCATACTCCCCCACTCAGTGAGTCACAGCTGGCAAATAGTGGTCTCAGGTAAAGTTATCTGTTGGCTCCTGTCCTGTTTATGTCGGTACATTGTAATTCATTTATTTTACAAATTACACCAACATGTTTATCCACTAAACTCCAGAACGGTAATTTGATTTAGTTTGGTAAGTCCACACACTGAGACTGGTTTTCCGTGTTATCTTCATCCTTTTTTGGTGCTGAAGCAGATGAGTTTTTCTTCTTTAGTTCAAGTTATCCTTTCAAACAGCTATAGTGTGAAACTGCACCTCTCAAATACTATATCATCCAGGCAAAATCTTAGGGAAGAAAGCCAGACCTTGGATTCTCATTTCATCTAGAATAAAATCCAAATGCTTCACAGGACGTGAAAGAGTGTGTCATCTGTCATCTGCCGCCCCCTTCTCAGGCCACACCACCAACCCCACTCTCCAGCCAGGCCTCCTTTCGCTTGGGGTCCACGAAGACACTGAGCACTTTCCCACTTCAAGGCTTTGAAAATGCTGGTTCCTCTGTCTGGAACCCTCTTGCCCATCTCCTGGTGTGCCTGGTTTCTTCTCACTTTTTACTTCTCATCTTACATGTCGCCTCCCAGAGTGGCCTTCCCTCACCAGCTGAAGTAGAGCTCTCTTTGGGGAAGGGTACAAACTTTCAGCTATGTGATAAGTAGGATCTGAGGATCTGATGTATAACATGGTGCCTCTAGTTGGTAACAGTGTCTTGCATAATTGGAGCTTGCTAAGAGAGTACAACTTAAATGTTCTCACCAAAAAAAGAAAAAAATGTAAATATGTGGGGTGACGGATGTGTTAATTAACTCGATGGGGGCAATACTTTCACAGTGTATACGTATATCAAACATCACGAGGTGCACTTTAAATATCTTGCAATTTTCTTTGTGAATTATACCTCAATCAAGAAGGAAACAATTAAAGAAGGAGAGCTCTCCCCTCACCTCCCACATCCACTCTCTATTAGAGTCTCTGTTTAATTTTATTCACATCCGTATCACAGGCTATGATTGTGACATTTATTTATTTATCTGTTTGTGGTCTTTCTCCTCCCACTAAAACGTCAATTCCTTGAGGTCATTCAGCACAGTATCTCCACACCCAGGGTAACACTTCATATATTAGACTCAAAAAATATTTCCTGAGTCAGTGAAGAAATGGGAAAGGCTTTGGCCTGCGATTGAGGAGACCCAGCCTCTAGGCTGATTCTCCCATTGAGCAGCCGTGTGACCCTAGACAAATCCCAACCTTTATGGACCCCAGTTATTCTTCTAAAATAGAGAGGAAGACTTGATGTATTGAGGTAAAGATGACTGCCAAGTTTGGAGGCTTGATTCTTCCTTCCTAGTTTTCTCACAACGATACTGGAACAACCAGTATTTAAGACAACCTCAGAAAAAATATGGATAGGTCTTGAGGTAGAAGAACAGGGTCAGGATGGTGAAATAACAGAATTTAATCAGCTTCAGTGCATCCGCAGTTCAGATGTGTGGTGCCCAACCTTCACCTACAACGTCTAATGGCCACCTTCCTGCTGTGTAGATGATTCTCCACCATACTGACTACCACCACCCTCTTCCACCTCTCCCCAGTGTTAGGGTGAGGAAACTATAACCTGAGCACATGGGATACAGAACAGAAAAAAAGCATCATTTCCAGAAGGACTCCTTATTGGAATGCCCACTGTTGAGTTCACAGTGAAGGCATCATGATGGAGAAGACACTGCTGGACTGGTGCAGAGCAGGGGGGAGAACATTTCAAGTAAGAAGGAAGGGAGGGCAGAAAGGTGGCATAGTGGCCATGTCGCTCATCCAGTTGCTCTACCGAATGTTGCATTCCCTGTCCAACGTCAGACTCCAGAAACTTTCAGAGCCTTTCGTCACAAGCCTGAGCTCTGGAGGAGGGAGGGCTGTCAGTGATGGTTTGTTATTTGTGTTGTGAAAATTCTCACCTTTTGGAATGAAGCAGGATTGGATGAGATGAGTGTGACCCCGTGCTGGCAAGAAAAGCACATAAACCACCCAACCAAGAAAAGGAAGCCACAGGACAGCATGAGCACCAGAGTTTCGTGGAGGGTGGGCGGCTCTGGAGAAAGTTGCTGATGTTAAAGGAGATTGCAGACGCATTGGGCCTGAATTTGCAGTAAAGAAGTCAAAGAGGACAGAACTGAGAAAAGACCTTTGAACAAGTAGGACAAATACGGCAAATCGTTAATTGGTTAAGATACAAAATTTCCCCACTTTGGAGAGGACGGAGAGCCTGAGTGCAGACTCTTGAGTTTTGAAAGTGACAGGAGAGAGGGAGGGAAATAGCAACAGAGAAAACCAGCCAGCAATCAAGAAAGACCGTTTTGATTTGTTTGGGAGGGTTTGTTGGGTTTTTCTGAGGGGTGGACATGAAGGTGACTGAGGGGGTTAGGACAGGAGAGAGCTGAGTCTGTAATTAGAAGGAAACACGGCAGAGGACAGAGAGGCAGGCAGGCAGCATGGCAGGGAGAGGAACTGTGTGGAACACTATCTACACGATGAATTTGTGGAGTTTATTTCCTCTGTTGGTTTTACTACTATATTTGGGGTATAATTGACATGTAATAAAGTGCACGTATTTAAGTGTACAATTGTATGTGTTTTGAAGAATGTGTACACCTGTGAAGGACCCCCACAATTAGTACAGTGAACATGGTGTGTCCTCCAGCCCTGTCGGAGCCCCGTCCCCCTGCCCCTCTCTGTACCACTTACCTGCTTCTTGTCACTGTAAATTAGTTTGCATTTTCTAGAATTTTATAGAAATAGAGCATCCAATAAGTGCTCTTTTTTGTCTGGTTTCTTCCACTCAGCAGAATTATCTTGAGATTCATCTATGTTGTTGAGTGTCTTCATTCCTGTTTGTTGCAAAGTGCTTGTCCCACCTTCCTGTGGCCGCTGTAACAAATGACCATGCACTGGGTGCCTTAAACAACAGAAATGTATTCTCTCACAGTTCTGGAGGCCAAAGGTCTGAAATCAAGGTGTCGACAAGGTTGGTTCCTTCTGGAGGCTCTGAGGAAACATCTGTTCCATGCCTCTCCCCTGGCTTCTGCTGGCTGCAGGCAAGCCTTGGCATTCCTTAGCCTGTGGATGTGTCATTCCAATCTATATCACAGAAATGGACAGTGGAAAAGGAGACTGAAAAGAGAGACTGATGGATGGAGGTAAAGAGATGAGAGAGTAAGATAGAAGACATGGAATAAACTGGACGGTGTTAAGGGAACTTGTGCAGAACTTTCCACCTCAGCCTTTCAGTCAGCACTTTTTAGTTGCTCTTTTGGTGATTTATTCCAACACAGATTTAAGATTTATAAGCAAAAGTAATTTCCCTGTACCAGAAAACAGATTGCTCTGACCTGAACAGGAGGACCAACCTACTCTGAGAAGTTGTTCTGAGAAGAAGTTAACGCAGTGGCTGAGTACGAGATGGCGCACTTTCTGGAGCAACAGGACCTCCCTGATGACTAACAACTTAAGTGCCTTTAGGAATCTATGTCACTGTGGTACACAGCCTGGGCCATTCTTAGGTGACTTCCCACAATTGCAAATGAAACTGAGCCCAACCTACTTAACCTTTCCTTCCTTTTCTAGAGCTCAGACAAAGCCTACTGTCCCACTATCTGCCCCTTTTTGAAGCAAAACTCAAGAGGGCAGTCAGTAGCTGCTGTCCCTACTGCTCATTTCCCATTTTCTTCTCAACCCACTGTAGTCAGGCTCCCGCCCCACCAGTCCACAACAGCTGCTCTCACCAAGGGCAGCAGTGGCCTCCGTGTTACCAAACTCAACATTCACTCTTCAGTCCTCACGCTCCTCTCCCTCTTGATGCTGCCATATTTTCCTGTCTCTCCCTACTTCCTTGTCGCCTCCTCCTCAGATTTCTTTGCTGGTTCCCTCTCTACTTCCCTTCTCCTCTCCAACTGCTCTCTCTCCTACATGATCTCCTAAATCAATCACTATCATCAGAAGTGTGCCTTCCAATGCTGTTTCCATCTTGCTCTCCCTTTGGATCACTTACTCTGGGGGAGGCTAGTTGCTCTGTCATGAGGACACTGTGAAGAAGCAGGCATGGCAAGGAACTGAGGCCTCAGTCAACACTGATATGAATGAGCCTCCTAGAGGTGGACCCCATCCCCAGTCAAGCTTTCAGATGACTGCAGCCCCTGCTGACGGCTTGACTGCAACCATCCGAGAGATCCTGATCCAGAACCACCCAGCTAACCACCCAGGACTCCTAGAGTCCTGGCCCTCAGAAGTTGCATGAGGTGGTAAATATTGGAGGCAAGATGAATCAAAGTCAACACCGATTGAAGTTGTGCTGACTCATGGCTGCTTTGCACAAGCAGCTCTGTTTGGCAGAATGTTTCTAATACATGTTCCCTCTTCAAGAAGATTTTGAGTAATTAATAAGTAATGGCTCAAATCTTGACCCAATACCCCTAGTACAGAGAAATTAATAGCTACACTCATTTCAATTATATGTGTATAAAATCTCTCCATAAAAATGGTGGATGGTGTGAGGATTAAATACCATCTGTATATTAGTTTGTAACAAATTATTTATGTGTTTATGCCACAGATTATCCAGGAACAATTTTCAAAATATTTAACATCTAGTATGGTAAATAGAAATTTATATATAAATAAGTATATATATCAAAAATTAAAACATATTTCCCTTTATTTTCTAACTAAACCATGTAAAGCATAAAAATGGATAAAGCCGTACTGCAAACAGGTCTTGAATCAATGTGATAATTTCCATCATTTGTGATTTCTATAAACCGTCCCTGTGTTGTGGGCAGTTTGAGTTGGCAGTGGGGACCTTCCTCTACAGAGGCCGTCAACTCCTGTAGGGGTGACCCTCTCCTGCACCTATGACTCTCAGAGCACTCTCAGGTCCCTCTACTGCTTTCTGCCCTTGTCCCTTTGAGAGTAGGGGAGGGAGAGGCCTCCCGTTGTGTCTAGCCCCACAATGCTTCACCATGTTTTGAGGTGTCTTAACTCAATCTCCAGCTTTGTAAATAGGCGTTTCATTAAACTCTCCTCAGCCACCCTTTCTGAGATAAGGTGATATCTTATTCTCCTTGTATTCACAGCACCAGCCACAATGAGGTAAATGTTACGAAGTTCACTTCACAATAATAAAAAGAGATTATAAATATATATTATAAACTGGGGAAGGCTGAGTGTGGTGAGGTTAAGAACTTCTGTTCCAGAGCCAGGGTATGAGAGTGTATGTTTGGAGGGATGTGTAAAAAAGATCTCTCCTCATAAATCCCTTGAGGAGTCTAGAGCTGGAGAGAGAGCAGCTAAATGTGTACAGGGAACTGGAAGCCTCCTGAGAGGACAGCTTGGCACATCTTGGTTGGGCTGAGTTGACCTAACACTGAGTAGACATAAAAGACACAAGCCATGTGTCCCTTGTCTCTGTCTGCCTCACCGCAGCCAACGTGGGAAGTTGATGCTATGAAAATGGACAGTCAGGACCAGGACCCTGGGCTCAGCCTCATAGATTCTGGATTTCCTGGGGGAGCCCAAGTTATGGGCTCAGTATGTGGCTGAAGCTAGAAATCGCTCTATCTCAGCCTCTCCCACACAGTGACGTGCCAGGGGGAAATGACTACATATCTTAATCTGTAGTCTGAATTCCCAGGCCTGAGTGACAACAGTGAGGGAGACCTCCTCTTCCTTCCCTCTGCGACTGTAGAGCATGAAGACGCTGCTGCTGAAGTGGACTAATGGCGACCAGTGTTTCAACCGACCCTCCCCAGCTCAGCGAGTCGATGGGACAACAGGACTCCAGGTGGCAGAAAGGGCAGCGAAGCCCAGGTGTAGCAGCAGAGGACTGGGGATTTTCTATCGGTCTCAGGGCTACTTGACTCCTTGGTGGAGTAAGCCCCTGGTTGTTGGATTTAACGTGGGAAAGAGACTCCTGGGGGGGAGAAAGCTCTTACTCCTCTGAGATCTATGCTTGAGTAGCTTAAATATTTAAAAGATGTGATTTTATTCTCTATGTACATCAGGCTGGTAGTGTAGGTTGTGTGGCTGCACTTCAGTGGCTCCCTATTTTCCTTAGGACTAAATCCAGGCTCCTTGCTGTGGGCTTCAGAGTCCTGGGGACGCTGGACCTTGTTCCCTGATCTCACCTCCTCAGTGCTCCTCCCACCTTACACGTTAATGCTCCACTCAGACCCAGTGACTCCTCTTTCCTCAAATACACCATGCTCAGTCTCTCTCTCTAGGCCATTGACCCTGCTGACCTCCGGCCTGGATTCCATCCCTGCTGCCCACCAAAGTTCCACCCACTTCCCTAACCACAACTTGTCTCTCCTTCAGGTCTCACGGCAGACACGACTTCCCTCCTTGAGAAACTGTGACTGACCCACAGATTCCAGCAAAGGTACCCTGATTAGCTTTATGCCCAGCAGTCTCTCATCCTATAGCATGGTGCTGTAGACTAAATTGTGTCTCCTAAAAAGAGGGTATGTTGAAGTCCTAATTCTGGGCACCTATGAATGTGACTTTATCTGGAAATAGAGACTTTGTAGATGTAATCAAGTTAAGATGAGGTCCTACTGTATTAGGATGGGCCCAAATGCAATTCCTGGTATCTTTATAAGAAGAAGGAACTTTGGGTAGAGACACACACATAAGTATGCCCTGTGACAATGGAGGCAGAGATTGGAGTTATGCATCTACAAGCCAAAAAATGCCAAGGATTTCCAGCAGCCACCAGAAACCAGGAAGAGGCAAGGACGGATCCTTCCCTGCAGCCTTCAGAGAGAGCACGGCCCTGCTCACACTGTGATTTTGTGCTAAGAGACTCCAGACCTGTGAGAAAATCAATTTCTAATGTTTTAAGTCCCTAAATTTGTGGTCATTTGTTTCAGCAACCCTAGGAAACTGATAGACAAGGTATGCATGATTTTGGATTAGAATTACCTATTTTTTTCTTTCTCTCACTAGAGTGAACCCCAGGACTAGAGTGAACCACTGTCCATGAGGACAGAGACTATATCTGGCTTGTTCGTCATTATTTACCCAGCTCCTGGAACACTGAATATTACATGTTAGATGTAAATAAATATTAGTTCCATAAAACCACAGGAAAACAGGTTGATTGTCTGAAGAAAAGTGGTTTTCTAAAAAAAAAAGGAGAAAAACGTTTTAGGTCATGGGTCGGAAAGACAGCCAAGTACAAAAAGAAAAGACTATTTTTGTGTAACTGAGATTGTCAGATGAAAATTTCTGCTTAACTGTTTTTGATGAGGTATATGATTGCCGTTATATGACAATTTTTCAAATAGATCAAAGTGTCTTTGAAACTCTGTCTCCTTTTATTTATTATTGAGTCCAATGGACATCGTGGGAGGAAATCATAATTTCATATTTGATCAAAACAAAATAGATATCTTTGCAACTAAATCAGCATAGTTGATTTTTAATAAAATTAGCATTTAAACTTCAGAATAGTTTATTAGTCTTGCAATAGCCAAGATCTACATTTAGGTCCACCACTTCATTGCTGGAAAATTTCAGTAGATTGGTACTGCATGTGCTGGGGGCCATGCCTGCTCTATTAAAACTTCCAAACCTTCCTTGCTTCTTCTATAGCTTTCTCACCCAGTGGAGGCTTCCTCTGGCTGCCAGGCTGCAGAAACTTCTTCACGGTGGGGAGGTTGCTGATTCAGGTTTTCAGGGCCTGGAATGCACAAGAGCACAACCTCAGAGTGGAGCCAACGACCAACCCCGTCATTAGCACAAGCCAGGGAATCTGAGACCCTCCTAGACGAGGACCCACTGAGTCTCTTCCATCAGCACCAGTGTGAGGCTGGGGAACAGATATTTTACAGTTTGTTTAAATCCAAATCCAAATAAGGCCCACACAGTGTGATTAGTTTCTTAACTTTATTTTACTTGTTTACGCTCTTTGATGACAAGAAATTTTGAGAATATATTAGGTCAAATCCGTTCATCTCTTAATATCTGAATTATTTTTAAAATGCAAAACTCTTGACAGGTCATTCAGTAAGAACAGTTTCCTATCTTATGTGAGAAAGTACTTTTACAGTCAATTTTAGATGCAACTTAGGATGACCAAACTCAGAACCCACCTCTACTCCAGCTGCAGCCAGGAGCCGCCGGTTGACTTCCATTCTGCCTTGTCCATCGAAGTAGTGAAGCTTGGGCTTCTCTGCCATGATGCAGTCTCCTGGTTTCTCTAAACCTGAATGAATGAATGAATGAATGAACAAATGAAAGAAACCACAGAAGCAGAAATGCACTTTATGATACATGGTTGAACAGCACCAACGATGAGGAAGGGGATCTGCCTCCCTTATGGCAGAATCAGAAGAGTCGCTGGAATGTCTTCCTTGGCCCAAAATCTCACTCTCAGGAGCAAACCCCAGGAAGTTAGACTAAACCACTCTCCAGTCTCCACTGGGTAAAATCCAGTGGTCTTGGCAGGCTAATATTGAGTGTCAGTCGAAAGGATGCTTCCGTGGTTATTAGGGGGAGGGGGAAGGATTAGAGACGTAACATTTATTGAAAACCCGCTCCTAATGATCATGACCGAATGCTAACCCCTGTGGATACATTATAACTTTAATCTTCATAACAGCTCCATGAAATAGATGTTATTATCCCCATTTTTCAGTTAATGAGGCTGAGGCTCAGAGATTAGTTAAACGACACAACCACAGTCACACTCCAGGGAGTGGTGGACATGGAAATCCATCCCCAGGATAGAGGGAGGGCAGGGTTGGACCCCACACAGATGAAGGCCCTGGGAGCCTGTGAGGGGCCTTGACACCAGAGGAGTTCTCTGACAGCAAGGGGGAAGAGGGAGCAGAGTTAACACTGCATTTGTTCAAAGGCTCAAATTAGGGCTCAGACTCGTTTAACTGTAGCTCAACAGATCCTAATTCTTCCCACAGACACGGGATGCTGATTCCTGCCTGTTTTTGGAATCTACATTCTACCTCCACTTGGTGCATGATCTAGAAAAAAGGATGTTACTGCATCAACTTTACAGCATATGGAGTGGAACTCACATTTATTCAAAACCTGTAATACGATGGGCGAGCTCACAAATTTATCTCCATTTAATCCTACAAAGATCACCTGAGGTGGGTCTGTTATCACTCTCCCTTTACAGCTGGGGATACTGAAGTTTCCAGAGTAACATCCTCAATGGAGGTGGTGGACCTGGGATTCAAAACCACTTCTTTGTGACATCGAAATATAAGCTTCATTTTCTGTATTAGTGTCTTTCAAACTCTGTGACAATCCTTCAGTAGATTGTGAAATCCACTAATTTTTAAAATGGAATAGAAGACAATAGAAACTCTCCGAGTGCCCTCTGTGGAGACGAGGTTAGGATCCTCTCAGGAGTTTCAACTTCAGTCAGATGTGTGTTGCACGTGTGGATGTGTGCACACTCATTTGGTCAACTGATGGTGAGAGAGACATTGGTTGTGTCCTGTCAGCAAAATCTGAAAGCCCTTGTTCTACCCCAGGCTGCGTGGGTGGTCAACATAGACGGAACCAGAAAATGACACTCAGCGGCTCCCACAGTGGACACGGCTAGTTCCTCGTGGGTGTGAATGGAAGCACACGGGACTCATTACAAGCGGGAGTCCCAAAGCCAGGACTGAGGGAGGAACAGTTGCATTTTCCATCCAAATCCCAGGCTCTGTTTAGAAAACATAAAGATTCTTCATGCAAAATTTTATTGTTGTGGAGTTTTATTGTTGTGGAGTTTGGGACAAAAATATGCGTTCCTTTACCCAATGGACATATCTCTGAAAAAGTGCATCTGATTTGAATGTTAGATATCAAAATTATTTCAATATCCATATTTTTAATGGGGAACACAAAAGTCCAAGCTTTAGAAAGTAAAAAATCCTTTCGAAACATACTTAATCAACCATCTGTCTTGTAGTCGGAGATATTGGAGTTTGTACTTTCTCGTCACGGGAGATGGAGGTGCTGGGATTGAGCAGAATGGAGAGGAGACTAAGGCCGGCACTGAGGCGAGAAGTGTGTGCTGTGGACTAGAGTTCACAGAGCCAAGTGACTCACACCTCACACTCAGCTCCTTTCCCTTTCACTGAGGATCCTGTTACAAAGGGAAAGGAACTCTTCTCTTAGATAATATGTTTTCATAACTCTCTTTCTCCTAGACAACTTTCCTCACCTCCCCACTAGGAGGTTTCCAAAGGCCTGGTCCAGACTAGGGCAAAGGTTATCCTAAAACTTTGCCTTGTCAGCAGAAAATGAGAACTAGAGAGATTCGATGAATTGCCAAAGGTCACACACGTGTGTTCCTGGTTCACACTCAATATCCAGCAAGTGTGTCTATCCTTGACCACAACCCCGGGAAGTAGCTTCTCGTATCCTGTTCTAAAGAGGAGGAAACTGAAGGTCAAGACGTGCAGCGGCTTTCCTAGGCTCACACGCTGTGTCCTCTGATTTCAGGGCCACGTCATTTCAGGTTTCACCTCACCATGGAACACTCAGGCGCTCTCTGTGGGTCTCCCTGAGACTTTTGTTTATTTTTCCCATTTTGAATCCATTAGCCCGCTATCTGTTGAGGGGGAGGGAGAGAGGGAAATAAGGAATTCGTGAATACCTTTCTGTTAGCTGATTTTTAGGGGCTTGATAAGAAGAAACTTTGATAAAAGCATGCCTTGCTTTACTTTGACATCCTAAAAATCTACTGTGAGTAAATTGAAGACTAGTACCATTACACTTTAGCTTAACAGGGGAATAAGCTTATATTCCTCTAAAGACGTCTATCCATGATAATCCCAGGAATAAACTAAAGGAGTGAGGTCTGCAGGTCCTAATAACAGTGGGTCTCAGCAGAGAGATGGAGACTTGAAGCCCAGTCCCAGCTCCTTTCCTCACAAGGATCAGAACCTCCGGCAGGTGGTTGCATCTCTGCACCGCAATTTTCGCTTCTAAAAATAGAGTTATCTCTACTTTTGAGGGTTGTTGAGAAAGTTAAATGAGATAATCTGCATAAAATTCTTCCATAAGGATCAGTAAATGCAATCTCCCTCCTGCTCCCGGGTCCTGGGAGAAGAGTGAGTCTCAACACACCGGGTAGCATCTGTATCTTCTTTCTTCTATCTCTGTCAATCTGTCTGTCTCTCTGTCTATCTATCTATCATGGTCTGTCTATCTATCTCTCTATCTCTCTATCTATCTCTCTATCTATCTATCTATCTATCTATCTATCTATGTATCTATCTCTTGACAGCTAGAGCTCCAATAGGTATAAGATTAGGCATAGTATGTATATATTTCTCCAGAATTTTTCCAAACGTCATATAACGACTGTTTGTTTAGCTCATATGGTAAGATTAGTGACGTTCACTGATTACTTAACCTGGATTGCAGGAAGTCTTTGGGGAAAGTTCAGGGAGGTTTGGCACAATATTAAAAGCAGCCTAGTGTACCCAACCCTGCAGCAGATCCCCAGTTTGGTCCCTGGACCCTGCACCCCAGGTGCCTTTCTCCTCAGGCTCACCGTGCTGCCACTCCCTCCCTGAACTGGGCACTCTGGCCTCCTTCCTGTGCCCAGGCTGCCTTTGCAGGGGTCCAGCCATTGGAACAGGAGATCCACGGCTTCTCTCTCCAGCTCTTCACAGCCTTCTTGAGGGTCTCAATGTCAACACTCAATGAAAATGATCATGTCTCTCCAGCATCCTCCTGCTTACCTGGAAACACACACATACACTGATCCTTCTCTCACACCCCTTTCTGGTTTACATGGAGGTATATTTCCTTCTAAAAACTTTCCTTGAAACTTCTTCCTAACACTCCTGGAGCAGTTTCCAGTGCTAAGAAATGATGGCTGGTGGGGAACAGGATCCGAGCCTGATCTGGTCCCTGACCTAAAAAGCTTTAAGTCTAGTCGGAAAAACAGGTTTGTGGACAACAGACAGAGCATGAGGGGCCCAGCAAGGACTTATCTTTGAGTGGTTTCAACCCCAGAATCACAGTGCTTTTAGTAAAGCAAGTCAGCGCGAGGTGAGGAGCTGCCAGGCTGAGGAAGCTGAGGGCGCTGCTCCGCAGCCCAGGGCGCTCCTGCCTCCCAGGCTGCACCCAGTCCCCAAGCTCCGTGCCTCTCTACCCCACGTGGCTGCCTTCCTCCCCTTCAAATGAGGACCCTGCCTCATCCTTGACAAACATTGCTCTTGGTAGCATCCTGCCTAGTGCTTTTCCTCGTTGCCATTTCCATGTCTTCTCCCATAGACACCAGAGTTTCCCCATGAATTCTGTTATGTTCCGACTGCTCCAGGGTTTTCACATGATCTCCCTGAGGCTCTCCATCTCTCCTGTATGAGACTTTTCCTTTTTTCCCCCAATATTAATACTATAACAGAGCATGGTTGACTCTTACATTCTGATGTGAATGACTTGTCCGTTCTAGCTTGGCGAATTCCTGTGCTTTGTAAAATCTCATTCTGTGCTCCTGTGATTCTCTAGTTTTCCCATTGAGACTTCCTGAGTTGGAGAATTTGAGAAGTCAAATTCTCGTAAGAGTCTCTTAAGAGTCCAGGGACTCTTAACGGGGGGTGATATTGCCACTCTTGTCCCAGAGGACACTTGGCAATCTCTGGAGATATTTTTGGTTGTCAAAATCAAGAGGGAGGGTGCTACATCCAGTGGGTAGCTAGCAGAGATGCCTCTGACGTGGAGTGGGGCGATGCCTCCATGTGCATCTGACTCCTTCTTATCCACCCTCAGTCATTCTGCATTTCATCCACCCTCCATTTTTCATCCACTGTGTTGTCCTAACAGACACATTGATTGGATATTTAGTTGGAAATACCTTATATTTGAGTGCAGTTGGCTATTTTATCTGTGTTATCTTCATAGGATAATTTTTTTTGAAAAATACATTTCTGAAACATGGAATAATTCTTCTCTATCCTTTTGCATCTCTCATTCGACTATGCGGCTGCCACTAGCACTAGGATGAACTTGACCCCCACACTGTGTCTTTTCTATAGCTACAGAGTAAAATGAGAAGAAAAAGTGAGAGTCAAGTATTGATGAAATGATGATTTCTTGTAAGCATGTAAACAAACTATCATTGTAGATATCTTAAGGTTGTAACGTTTGCAAATTTGAGGAAAATATATGTTAACACTATTCTTAAGTACACTCCTTAAAACTAATTAAATGTACATTTCTATAATAAATACTTTTTAACTAAAAAGAAAAAGGAAAGGAGAACAGACAGGACAGCCCCACAACAAAGCATCGCCCGGCCACAGTGTCAACAGGGCCAGACTGAGAAACCTGCTTCAGCCGATGTCTAGTTGCCCTGAGTTGGTTGAACCACAGAGAGAGAAGGAGACTTGCCAGTGAGCTAATCCAGCAAAGGCTGAACTAGAATCGAGTTCTGCTGACCTTCAGACTAATTTATTCCTATTATAACCAGTGAATTTTGAGTTTTCACAGAGACTATTACAGTATCACTGTTCACAACTGTTGTGCATCAGCTACTTCTATGGAAAAAGTAACCTCGGCATAAACTCTCACACTCCCTCCTATACTGGTAATATTCTCGGATTGTCTAAAATCGTATCATTCTTTTTTCTCCTCCTATCATTAATTTTTCTTGCATCTAAATTCTCGTGCCCTAGTTTTCTAAATCCTTCATTTTCACATTTTTGTAAAGATGTTTCCAACAGCAATTGAATAAACAACTCTTGAACTGACCCCTAAGCACAGCAAGAAGGCACGATGTGAGTCTAAAACAGATTTTTCTTGTGCTGAGGACACATTTTAAAGTATTTTTCTGGTGACCTGGAGGGGAGGATGTGAGGCAATGTATGAAGATTTATAAAATCAGTACTGATCTTATTAAAGTCTGTCTCCCACATGGCTCAGCAACTCAATGTCAACCCCTCAGGTGTTCATAAGCTGTTTTTGTAATGGAATAACTCCTCCCTGTGACACAGGTAGAGATCAGTTAAGGAAAAGCCACTCCTACAGAGTTCAGGGGCCAAGGGTTCCATGCTAGATGGGAAGAAAAATGACAAGTCATTCTCTTATCACAAAAAAATTGGTTAATTGTTCTTTTGAAGGTTGGCAATTGAATGGTTAAACAAAAAGTTTCAGGATGTTTGGACTTTCTCCTCCAGTCAGTGGGGTATGACTTTTTGAAGAAACTTACTGTGAGATTTTCATGAATTGGATGCAAGGATGGAGGCAGATGAGAAACCTCTGCCATGAGCATAGCAGGGAGCTGACGTCAGTATACTGCAAGCAGGTCTCTGGAATACTTTTTGTATTGGATAGCAGATAAAACACGGGACAGCCCATCAAATATGAATTTCAGCTGAATAGCAAATAATTTTTAGTTTAAGTATGTCCTAAACGTGTATTGTACCCACCAATGAACCCATTCCCCTGCTTCAACAATTGACAACGGTCTTTCTTCATCTATACCCCGTAGGGGGTGGTAAGGTGACCTCCTAAAAAGATAGGTCCATGTCCAAATACCTGGAACCTGTGCTGTGACCTTTTGGAAAAAGGGTCTTTGCAGATGTAATTGAGTTAAGGACATTGAGATGAGATGGCTCTGCATTATCCTGATGGGCCCTAAATCCAAGAGCGCATACCCTTATAACAGAAGAGAAGACACAGACACACACAGAGGGTGAGGGGAGGTGAAGACAGACTCAGAGGTTGAAGTGACGTGGCCATGAGCCAAGGAAGCAAAGAATGCAAAAAGCCACCAGAAGCTGGACGAGGCAGGAAGGATTCTCCCATAGAGCCCCCGGAGGAAGGCAGCCCAGCTGACACACCTCCACTTTGGGCTTCTAGCCTCCAAAAGTGTGACAGAATACATTCTGCTATTTTACGCCACCCAGTTTGTAGTAATTTTGTAGAAACCACAAAAAACCAATATAGACCCACCTACTGTCCCCACTACCAAGGGATTATTTTGAAACAAATCCTAGACAGCATGTCACTAAATCTATCAAAAACTTAATATGTTAATCTCTGAAAGGTAAGGAGTCTTTTTCTAAACATAATCAGACTACAGTCCTAGCACACTAAAGTTTTATAATTCCTTCATTTCAGTAAATATTCCACATTCTAATTTCCTCCAATGTCTCCTGAAGATTTCTTAACAGTTGGTTTTTTTGCATCAGGATCCAAGCAAGTTCCACACACTGCATTTGACTAATGGAAATAAATATTCTGAAGACATGGGTGAGTGACTACAGATGTCCGGTAGGTGGGAGCGTGGGGGAAATGGTGAGGAATTCTGAAAGCCCAGACTAGAGCCCTTAGGTCACCGAGTTGTGTGTGGAGTTGTGCGCCATGTTATCACCATTGGTGAGGGAGCCCTGGGGACACCGCAGGGCCATGTGCCCACACCAGGCGTTCACAGGACAGTGGGGGAGGCACAGCGACCTTCAGCTTTCTGAGATGCTCATGGGGCTCTGTGGGAGCCCGTGGGAAGCAGCGAGTGTGGAGTGTGGCCAGGGGGGAAGGAGCTGCCAGGCAGGGCTAGCAACTGTGCCCAGGCAGGAAGGCCTCACCCATGAGTGTGATGGGCTGGAGGCGGGTGTGAGGAGGGGTGTGAGGAGGCCTCCCTGCAGGTACAGGAGTCACTGAAGGAGATCAAGAAGGTGGAGAGACTCAGATTTGCACTTGAGAAAATCAACTCTGGCTGTGAGTAAAGAACAGACTAGAGTGAAGTGAGGCCTCAGTCAGGGAGCCCTGTGTCTGTGTGCCCCCTACCCCGCCCCCCACTGTGGGGACCCTCACACTAAGGGGAGGAGAACTCCACGTGCCAAAGTCCACCTTTTCTGAGAGAGTATTCATCATTGGCCCTGGGTGGGGCTAAAGCTAGAAATCACTCCTCATTGGGCACTCTGGCCCAGAACAATGATTTTATGTATATTCATTTACACATAATTCATACATATAGTCTGTATCTTGGAAGCCTGGGCCTGAGGGACACTAAGTGACCTGAGAGGAAGGCTCATACCAGGCCCCACAGAGCACTAAGCAACAGAGCGATGATGTGCCAGGGTGCTCGGGGACTGGAAGGGACAGAGGGTCCCCTAAGAGCAGAGCTCGGCTCTGTTTTGTTCTTTATTCCGTCCCCACCACCTAGAACACTAAAGAGTCCATAGGGGACATAATAGCAGTTCAGACACGCATTAAAAAAAAAAGTTTTTATTATCAGAAGGAAAATGTTTCTCAAAGAAAAAATAAAATTTTTTTAGCCATTACTGAGAAAGGTAGGTATTTGCCTGTGAATACCTGAGAGTGTCAGGTATGAATTTCCGCACATGACTGTTTGTTGGCTATGTGACAGATGTTATATGACAATGTCTGGAAAAGATCAAGAAGACACAAAGTCTGTATTTCCCATTTTTATTTCATTTTTAATTCCAAGCAAGAGACAGGATAGAAGGAGATTGAAAATCTGATTTCATATTTGATCCTAATGAAAAGGAATAAATTGTAATGAAATCTGCTCATAGGCGTTGTATTATTTAATCAACACTAAAACCTTGGAATAGTTTATTAGTCTCACAATAGCCAGGATCTACATTTAGGTCAACCACTTCATTTTTGGAAAACTTCAGAAGATAGGTCCTGCATGTGCTGGGCAGCCATGCTGGCTTTATTATAACTGGAAAATCTCCTTCACTTTTAAAAGACATTTCTCATCCATTGGAGGCTTCCTCGGACTGCCAGGCTGCAGAAACTTCTTAACAGTAGGGAGGTTGCTGATTCTGGTTTTCAGGGCCTACAATGCACAAGAGCACAGCCTCAGAGTGGAGCCAAAGACCAACCTGTCATTAGCACAAGCCAGGGAATCTGAGACCCTCCTAGATGAGGACCCACTGAGTATCCTCCATCAGCACCAGTGTGAGGCTGGGGAACAGACATCCGGTGAGAAATGAGGAAAAGAGGAAGAAAATCCAGCTCAATAGCACTTTCTTCTCTCTCTTCTTCCCTACACACTCATCCTGTGGATTCATGGCTCTTGTGCAATGCAACGAAGAGGATGTGTCTGTCAGATACCATCACAGATACAGTCTCCAATCAGGAAAAGAAAAGATATAGGAAAATTGGGCAGGAACTGAAGACAGAGAACATAAAAGGGGCCTTTTGACATGAGGCCGATCAAAGCCAATTTACCCATGGAGAGAGAGAGACAGGGAGAGAGGGGAGACTGTGCAGAGAGAAACACAATGTCTGAAAGTAGGAGCAGGAGCCGAGGGGAGGAGACCTGATCACAGACTCAGGTGTGGAAAGAGAAGGACACACCTGGGTCAAGGGAATCGCAGAGAAAAGAGGACAGAAACTGTCATGGACCAGGGGCCTGGGAGAGAGAGGCTGACCCTGGGTCCCTCTCCTTGTAAAAGACAAATTCTTCTTCTTGGGGCAGCATCCACTCAGACCTCCTCAGCATAACAAGATTCTTTTCATGCCTCAGACCATGGCCCAGGAGCTAATTTGAAGACCTGAGGGCAGCAAAGGCCTTGATAATAATGGAGACCCAAGAGTCCAAATATTAGATTCCAAAGTGGGAGATGAGGGCCTCCCGTCCTGAGGGCTGTGAAAGAGATCACCTTCAGCAGAGGGAAGTTGACCAGAATGCCGGGGTCAAGCTCTTCGACAGAGTAGAGAAGTTCAACCAGCTGAATGTCAGCCCTGCTCAGCGTGTTGCCAACCAGGTAGTCTTGTCCGTGGCTCTTCAACACCTGGCGAATTTGAGGGATCAGGTCATGAACACAGGCACAGTCAGGCTGGGCCCCTGCTCCTCCCGGGTCTCTCCAGCCCCACTCTCCCCCTCTGCTGCCTCCCTGGGCGGATGTGGAGCTTCAGACCTTCTCCACCGGCCCTGACTCAGTGAGAGGGAGGGAGGAGTGGGCTCTGCTGTTCTTCCCTCGCTCCTCAGCTGAAGCCCAGGCCACCATGTCCTTCTCCCCTTCCCACGTCACTGGGCTCCTGCTGCACCTTCCTCTGGGCCAAGGGCTTAGCATCTGCTGTGCCATGTGTCTGTCAGCCCCACACTCTAAAGCGAGCAGCCCTGAAACTTCAGGCCATGGCTCTTTCTCTTTCTCACCCTCTCTCTCCATCTCCACACTTTTCTTTCTCCTCTCTGCCTTGGGAAAAGGCTCCATCTTCATGACAGCCTTCTTCACTCCTGAGCAGACTATTTTAGAGTCTACCTTTCTCCTCTCGTCAGCTTTCCTCATTTCCTCATCTATCTCTCTGGGACCCGAAAGGAACCTGAACTCACCATCTCCCTTTGGAGCCCTCTCAACATTGGCTCTGACTCCTACCCCACCTGTGTCTGTCAATGACATTGGTGGAATATGTTCTAATTTGCATGCTGAGCGTCTAAGGGTGACTGTGTTGATGTCTGCGTTTCCTTTAAAATGCACCATAAAATGATATGCTTGATTGGAGGAGACTGGGAGGGGGACATATATGGTTAAGCAAACATGATAATAAAAATTAACTCTAGGTGATGGGTAATTAGGAGTTCATTATACATATCTTTCAACTTTTGTGTGTGTTTCAGTTTTTCATATAATATATTGTACAAAATATGTGGTGTTTATTAAAAATATTATAACAATATGGAAATCACAGAGAAAAAAGGGAAAAAACATACATGGTACCACCAACTGAAGATTATAATGTTGTGTCAAATACCCTTTCAGCCATGTATGCATATAGCAGTTGGATAAAAAATAAAGACTATAATGATGCATCAAATGCCAGTTTGTGATATGCATCTTTCATTTATGTTGTCACAGGGCTCTTTATTCCTGAGGATGGATGTCCTCAAACTGCAGTGACTGAAGAGCTTGTCACCAGTGAATGTGCCTAAACCCTCAGCACAAGGGCCAGGAGAGAGTATTTTCCTATTAGTATCAAATTCTTCACTCTTTGAATAGGACCTAACACACTAGCAGTGAATGCACGTTTGTTGAGTGAATGAAAGAATGATTTAATGTTTTATGAAGATGAGAGCGTTAAACCTCCTGTATCTCTTACAATCATTTTTTGGTTTATGATTTTTATTTAGCAGTATTTCAGGTAGTTTTGATCTTGAAATGTTCTCCATGACCTTCAAAGAGAAGATATGTACTATGTATAGTGATGGAACTTTATTTCCTTAGTTTACATAACTTTCCTCAAAAATCTAAGAGCCATGTCCCACAAATTTCTAGATTATTTTCCCTTAACATCTCTTCATCTATCTCTTCCTCTCCATCACACTGCTCCTGTCTGTGTTTAGATACATCTCATTCATTCCCTGAAACACTACCACATTCTCCTGATGGGCAGCTGGTCTCATGTCTCCCTACATATGGTACCAGAATATTTTCAGATGTATGGCTTTCATCATGTTCCTCCTGGACCAGAAACCTCTGTATGGTGTTCTGTAGGATCTGCTCCAATCTCTAGTGTGGCTCTCAGAGCCTTCAATTCCATTGAATAGAAAATTCTAGATTGGGTCCTAGCAAACCAAAGTTTTGCTGAAAAATTATAACTTGGGTAAAACTGGCACAATTCTTCCTCATGGTGGATATTTATAAGATGCTTGAGAGTCAGGTACTCCATTAACTAGTATTCAGGAAGGCTCACTGGAAGTGAAGGTCAATGCCCCAGGAATGCCCAGGCACTCTTTCTCTTTCTCTTCTAACCTCAGTGCCAGGACACTAAACAGCCCACTTACTTTTTCAAATGCAGGGAAATAACGATTTGCTGCCTTCTCTTTTATCTGGGCGATCTTGGCACCTTTTTCATCAGGTGGGGTTATGAGCAAAAATATGAACATTTCATTCATATCTGCCACACCTTCTACGTACATATCAATCCTGAAAGAAAGAAATGACTAAATTGTCAAATGTCTCCTGTCTTAGATTTTATAGTTTAAAAATGTAAAAGAATGGGGCATCAGGAGGTGGCAAAGGAATTCACTTCCACTGGGTGCATTTTTATAAGCCAATCATTCAGCTACGATTTTTACTTATTTTTCACGTTTCATTCTAGAACAAGCTACCAAGGTAGATATATGTCTAAAATTTTTGTTACACACATGACCAAACATAAGGACCGAGAGCATTGGTGACCTGCTCCGAGTCACAGGCATGAGAGACACTGGTGGAATCACTGCAAGTAACCACTGAGCCTCTAGCTGGGGTTTGCCGTCTCTGCTGGGGTTTGTTCTGTGCACAAACTCAGTGTGATTCACACGGCCAA
Source organism: Diceros bicornis minor (assembly GCF_020826845.1). NCBI lineage: Eukaryota > Metazoa > Chordata > Mammalia > Perissodactyla > Rhinocerotidae > Diceros > Diceros bicornis. The sequence goes on along the minus strand of NC_080753.1, from coordinate 14,068,668 downwards.
AGACCAGTCACCTAAGTCACCTCCAAAGAGAGTCCCTGGTACAGCCATCTCAGTCATGGCCCTCTCCCTCTCATCCTGTTATACCACCCAGGCCCACTTAACGCTCAATGTTAGAAGTTCTTTCAATGATTCCCCATAGAACACTGTGCCACAGCCCTCTCCATGCACTGTTGCCCAACACTGGCCATGTTCGCATCTCTCAAGACCCCACCTAAATATCCCCTGAAATGCTTCAATTCTTTATACACTTCCCACCAGTGCCTATTCCTAGTTTGTGTGTGTGTGTGTTCCAAGCAGGGCTTCCTATAAGAGCTTTTTAAAATAAAAGCTTTATTGACATATAATTCCGCTACCATGATGTCACCTTTTTCAAGTGTACGATTTTGTGATTTTTGGTAAAGTCACAGATTTGTGCCATCAACACACTCTAATTCCAGAATATTTTGAACCCTTCCAAATCAAATGCCCTATGCTTTCACAGGCATTATACATTCTTCCCTCCCAACAGCGCCAGGCAACCATTAAACTACTTTCTGTTTCTACGGATATGAATATTCTGGATATTGCATAGAATGAAATCATGCAATATGGGCTGTTTGTTCTGGTCTCTTTTATGTAACATAATGTTGTCAAGGTTCATCCATGTTGTAGCCAGCAACAGGACTTCATTTCTTTTCATGGGAAAATAATATTCCACTCTATGGATATACCCCGATCTGTTCATCCATTCATCACTTGATGGCCATTTGTATTGTTTCTACTTTTTGAAGATTATGAACAACACTGTTATGAGCATTTGTGTACAAGATTTAATGTGGATATATTTTCGATTCTTTCAGGTATATACCTAGTGGTGGAATTGCTGAGTCATATAGTCATACGGTAACTATTTTTCACTTTTTGAATAAGCCCTTACATGGTTTTAATTTTAATCATGTGGTCCATCACAACCAGGAGGAGACCCCCCCCAGATATGGTTGTATTGAATAAATCTGATGCTTCATTCCTGTATCAAAAAGCTTACTGTAACCCTGGCAATTTGGGCTCAACCTGTGCTAACGCTTGTCAAATGCCCAGTCAATATAACTCAGTCATAAATTAGGTTCCTGGTCATCATTCTGGTAAATTCTGGAATATGAGAAGCAGCTCATTTGGGTCCCACCCTTCGCCAGCCTTATCCTCTAGATCCTTAGACACTTTGTCCCTTGTCTCTAGCTGAGGGCTAGTGTCCAGCTCCTAAAGGCCTGAGTACCTGGAGTCATGACTCCACCAGCCTCCCGGCTTCTTAGTTCATCAGGGTTTGGAGACCTCTGTCACTGTGCCCTATCCATGGGCCACATCCTCTTCTATAATCCCACTTGCTTGAGTCCACTGCAGGTTTCCTGTCCTTCATCCTCCAAGGTCTCTGGACCTCAGTCTATACCACCAAGGCCACACTGCTGGTGGTCTTGTGCCCCCTGATACAGTCCTGCTCCCTCAGGGAAGGACCTACACTGTTCCTATTAACTGTTGATGAAAGAGCAGGAAAAATACCGTACAGGGCTCTCTCCTTTATGTCTTTCCCATAGAGGTTGTATTTGGCGGCAATGTAGCTGAGAATGGCTCTGCATTGCACCAGCTTCATCCCATCAATTTCAACCATTGGCACTTGCTGGAACATCAGACTCCCATCTTTGGAAAGAAGGAAAAAAAAAGGAGAGTGAAGTGTTTTATGGATCAAACTTTCAGGATAAAAAACTGTTTGTTAGAATGACTGAAGATATAAAAGGAAACAAAAAATTATTATGTGGAACATTTCAAAGGAAATAGCATTTGTTTTTGGCTTCCTGTAATCATTTTTGTTATCAATCTGTGTGTTACTTTTTATCCTATTATTTCATTTATCATTTTATTCTCATTCAGGTACATGGGAGGTCACTGTATTTGTTGTGTTCGATTTCTCTTCAAGGACATTTAAGGAAGAAGTTGGGAGAGGCTGCAACACGGCTACCAGCTGGTTGTCATTTCAGTTGGGAAGTTCCCAAAATAAATCTAGAGGGTTGCTGGTCACCTACCATTAGTAGGGGAGATTTCTCCGGAGGGTGTTTTCTATGCTCCTCAAATACCCCCATTGGAGAGTGTGTGTAGGGGGCCCTGTGTTCCCCACCCCACCGCTGCTGGCCCTCGGGCTTTCACTCCCTCCTCACAGGCTCCCCTGGCCTTCCAACTAAATCAACACAATTTTGTTATCTGAGTCTACAATACGCTAGGACATCACCTTGCCAACCTGTCAGAGAGAAGAACTCCAGGTAAGTGCGGGGCCTGTTTCTCCTCTTTGCTCTATTACATGTATTTGAGTGTCCTTTCTGGGAGGGCTGTGGGATACTGAGCTGCTAGAGCTCAGTCACTGGGCAGAAAAGCAGGAGAGGCAAAGACAGGGATCCACAGGGCCTGGGGGATGGTCCTGGAGCAACTACTCACAGAGTTCCAGCTCTCCTGCGCTGAGCGAGTTACCAAAGCTTCTCAAAGAGCCCCAGCTTTGACATTTGCACCACTTCCTTCCCTCTCCCTGGCCCCCAGCTCCCAGGGTACACACACATAGGCATTGCCCGGGGTTAAAACCCCAACACATGACTTCTACTAGATACTCTCATCAGAGGCAACTAGATACTTGGTCTTACCATTTCTCAGCTTTTCCAAGTCTTTCGAAGTTTCTATAAACTTCTCTTCAAACTGGAAAACAGAAACAGTCAATGAGTTCTTGTTCTTTCATTCCACAGCATTATAGAACTTTTACACTTGAATGGCCCCTGTCTGGCACGTGATGAGGAGAAGGGAGATTCCTGAGCTTGGCAGGGTACGCAGAGGAGCGTGATCAGGGTCAACGGGAATTTAGATGAGAGCCATCAAGAAAGAGCATGGAGGCCGGCCCAGTGGCGTAGCGGTTAAGTGCACGTGCTCCATTGAGGCGGCCCGGGTTCAGATCCTGGGCATGCACTGAGGCACCGCTCATCAAGCCATGTTGTGGCGACCTCCCATATAAAGTGGAGGAAGATGGGCACGGATGTTAGCTCAGGGCCAGTCTTCCTCACAAAAAAAAAAAAAAGAAAGAGCAGGGTTACAGCAGTGACAGCTCACTCTTGCAGTTTCAATTCACCTCCACCCTCTTTCCAGCTCTGTGCATGGTTAGGTGGTGACTGGGGAGGGGATGTCATGCAGGGAAGGGACCGGGAAGATCTTCCTGTTGTGGAGTTTGAATGTCTCAGGAAAGCCTGTCTCTCCATGTGAGATCAGGACAGGACATTGAGTGTCCCCCGGCATGCGGTATGCCAGGGGGCAGTGACCCTCTGAGACGCTGCCACCAGGGGCCTCTGCTGTCGTGGACACCAGCCCATCCCACAAGGCCCCACTCAGGGTAGAATGAGTGCTGGGGGCTGCACAGCTTTACCTCTTTCAACCCAGAATTTGCTCTCCTGGAAAACAGTGGACATGTCAGGTTAGAATTCCCAACTTAAGGAAGGAAAAAGACTTCCCAAAGAGTGTCTTTCTTTCTAACCCAAAAACGTTGCTTTCTGATATGACTGCCTGGGTTTGAACATCATTTTTTACATGTAGTGACCTCTTGACCTTAAACACATCACTGAATCTCTCTGTGTCTCAGTGTCCTCTTCTATAAAATGGGTATAGTTATGGTACCTGCATTATAGATTGGTGTGAGGATTAAATCAGTAAGGTATTCAAAGGCCTTTAAATAGTACCGTGTATACTCTAAGTGCTCAATGAACATAAGTTGTCAGGATTTTTAAAAATAGTTGCTGTTTTATCATGCCATACTCTTTTTTTTTTAATTTAGGGCAAACCTAACGTTGGTGAACACATCCTCAGTCCTTGACCTACACTCAGGATATGCACCTTGGTGTATATTATCCCTTCTCCTGTGGTTGGAATGGCAGCCAACAGCAAGCCTGTCTCAATCTGATCAGAAACTCTGAGTGGTTGCGGGATTTTAATACAAACATGAAAATCAGTAATTATATAATCATGCAATTTACTTAATTGACAGAATCTACCAAACCAAAAGACAAAAGAGACAGATATTAGGAAAGTGGATTTCAGTGTTGATTGGATTTGGTTCTACTCTTGGCTCTGCCTCACAGTAGCTATGTGATCTGGGCACAGTCACTTCACATCTCCAGGACTTAGTTTCCTCATCTATAAAATGGACGTAGAACATTTTCTTAAGCAGAATATGTTGAGTTTTAAAATGCATATTATAGGACTCAGCCCACATAAACCATGTAATAACTAGTAGTGGTGTTTGCAGTGGCTATGATAGTTTAAGGGGGGTCTTGATGGTGAAAGTGTAGGAATTTGGGAGTTTCTAACTTGTCCAGTGGAACAGTTTATTGTGGGTCTACACGACTCCACAGGGTCAGGCTAGACAGACGGTGAGGTGTGGGTGCAGTATTCATAAAGCACCACTTCAAGACAAACATAAGGGAATGTGGTGGTCTTCACAGCAGGGTGGCCAAGGTGGGGTGGAGTTGCCTAGTGAGATGGTGTTTGTGAGGCTAGTGGAGACGGATGGGATGGTGAGGGTCAGCCTTTGGGCACAGAGAACCCAGAAGCCCTGACCAAGAGCCTCTGGTAAGTCCTTGCCCCCCAGCCCTCTTCAGTCAAGCTTGGATGGAGAAGAGGAAGCCTGGATGCTCTCAGCATCTCCCCCTGCTTCCCCCTCCTGTGCTGAACTCATCCTGCCCAGGGGCTCTGAACACATCCCTGAACCCAAACCTGATGCTGGATGCAGTGAAAACAGGCTATTGATTCATAGAAAGAAAACAATCTGGAATGGCACTATTTGGATGTTTTCTGTGCTCGTTTCTTCATGAAATTGAGAGAGGACCAGGCTAAAGCCCCATGCATCCATGGAGCAAGAGAGAAAGTGTAATCCCAAGGCTTCCGCAAACATGGTGTTATGGGGCTGAATGGAACTCACTAGAAGTGCCTGTCACAGGACACTGCCTCACCTGGAACACTCCTTTTCTGCTCCCACTTGAGGCACAAGATGTCCTGAGTCTGTCCATGACCTCCTCCCCAGGAAAACCATCCCAGAGTTGCTGATCCCTCTGATCTGGACTGAGAAGTGTTTTTCTCAGTGACACCTCTAGAGGGCAGCACTCAACAGAGTCCCCGGGGAAACCTACGGTTTTTCCACTGGGAATATGGCATTTTGACACTGTAAATGGTTGAGTGTCCTCCTAGATCCTCCCTCCCTCCTTCTAATCACCTCCTTGCTGTGTGCAACCTCCCTAGAATGTAGGCTGCCTGAGGACAGGGCCCATGTCTGTCTTGTTCATCCTTGTGTCCCCAGAACCTGACACAGAACCTGGCCCTTAAAGGTTCTCAACAAAATCACTGCTGAGTAAACATATTACATCTTTCACAGCCAGTTTGTTACAATCCATTCCTCCCCACATTTGTGGTTATGTCTTAACTTTAATTATATGATATTCTAATATTGTATGTTTTTTGTCCTTTTATTAATGAAATTTCTAGCATGTACTAAAATAAATATAAAAGTACAAATATCCTCCTTGTACCCTTCACCTTTGATAATTATCAACTCAAGCCAGTTGCCTGTCATTTATACGCCCACCACTCTCCCCCCTCATAAAAATTTGAGACAAATTCTAGATGTCATGTATTTCATCTTTAAATGCTTCAAAGTATCTCTAAAACATAAGAACTATTTTAAAAAAAACCTCAGCGCATTATTAAACCTAAAACATTAACAATAGTTATTATTACCTAATATACAATCATGTTCACGTTTAATTTTTACAAAAAGGTCATAAATGATATTTTACGTTTAAATCCAAATCCAAATAAGGCCCACACATTGTGACTAGTTTCTTAACTTTATTTTAATTTTTTATGCTCTGATGACAAGAAATTTTAAGAATATATTAGGTCAAATCTGTTCGTCTCTGAATTACTCAATTTTTTTTTAATGCAGAACACTTGACAGGTCATTTAGTAAGAACAGTCTCCTAGCTTCTGTGAGAAAGGACTTTGATAGTCAAATTTTGATCCAACTAAGGATGACCAAACACAGAACCCACCTCTACTCCAGCTGCAGCCAGGAGCCACAGGATGGAATCCATTCTGCCTCGTCCATCGAAGTAGTGAAGTTTGGGCTTCCCTGCCATGATGCAGTCTCCTGGTTTCTCTAAACCTGAATGAATGAATGACTCACTGAATGAATGAATGAAACCACAGAAGCAAAAATGCACTTTATGATTCGTGGTTGAACAGCACCAACGATGCTGAAGAAGGTCTGCCTCTTTCATGGCAGAGTCGGAAGACTCTCTGGAATGTCTTCCTCAGCCCAAATTCTCACCCTCAGGAGCCAAGCCCAGGAAATGGCACCAAACCACTCTCCAGTCTCCACTGGGTAAAGTCTGGTGGTCTTGGCAACCTAATAGGTGACAGTCTGTGGAAAGGATGGATGTATGGGTATCAGGGGGAGGGAAAGGATTAGAGAACTAATATTTATTGAAAACCTCCCCCTGAGGATCCTGACCGAATGCTAACCCCTTTGGATACACTATATATTTAATCTTCATATCGGCCCCATGAAATAGTTCAGATTGTCTCCATTTTTCAGTTAAGACCAAGGCTAGGAGGTTAGTTAAATGACATGTCCACAGTCCCACTCCAGGGAATGGTGGACATGAAAATCCACCCCCAGGATAGAGGGAGGGCGGGGCTGGACCCCACACAGATGCAGGCCCTAAGAGCCTGTGAGGGGCCTTGAAACCAGAGGACTTCACTGACAGCGAGGGGGAAGAGGGAGCAGAGTTAACGCTGCATTTGTTCAAAAGCTGAAATTAGGGCTCAGATTCGCTTAACTGTAGCTCAACAGATTCTAATTCTTCCCGCAGACACAGGATGCTGATTTTGGAATTCTTCCATGTTTTGGAATTCTACATTCTACCTCCACTTGGTGCATTTTATAATCTAGTAAAAGGGATGTTACTGCATCAACTTTACAGTATATGGAGTGGAACTAGCATATGTTCAATGTCTGTCATAAGATGGGCGACCTCACAAATTTATCTCCATTTAATCCTACAAAAATCACCTGAGGTGGGTCTGTTATCAATTTCCCCTTACAACTGGGGATACTGAGATTTCTAGAGTAACATCCACAATGGAGGTGGTGAACCTGGGGGTTCAACCCACTTCTATGTGAAATCAAAGTCTAGGCTTCATTTTCCATCTTAGTGTTTTTCAAAGTATGCATGACAATCCTTCAGTGGATTGTGAAATCTACTAATTTTTCAAATGAAATAGAAGACAATAGAAACTCTCCGAGTGCCCTCTGTGGAGACGAGGTTAGGATCATCTCAGGAGTTTCAGCTTCAGTCATGTGTGCAGGCACGTGTGGATGTGTGCACACTCGTTTGGTCAACTGATGGTGAGAGAAACATTGGTTGTGTCCAGTCAGCAAAATTTGAAAGCCCTTGTTCTACCCCAGGCTGCGTGGGTGGTCGACATAGAGGGAACCAGAGGATGAAACTCAACGGTTCCCACAGTGGACATGGCTAGTTCTCTCATGAGTGTGAATGGAAGCACACGGGACTGGTTGCAAGCTGGAGTCCCAAAGCCAGGACTGAGGGAGGAAGAGTTGCATTTTCTATCCACTTCCCAGGCTCTGTTTAGAAAACATTAAGATTCTTTCTGCAAAATGTTATTGTTGTGGAGTTTGGGACAAAAATTTACTTCTCTTTACCCGATGGGCATATCTCTGAAAAAGTGTGTATGACTTGAATTTTAGATATCAAAATGTTTTCAATATGCACATTTTTAATGGGAGACTCAATAGTCTAACCTCTAGAAAGTAAAAAATCCTTTGGAAACATAGCTAACCAACCATCAGTCTCGTAATGGGAGATATTGGAGTTGGTGCTTTCTCATCGCGGGAGGTGGAGGTGCTGGGATTGAGCAGAATGGAGAGGAGACTAAGGCCGGCACTGAGGCGGGAAGTGTGTGCTGTGGACTAGAGTTCACAGAGCCAAGTGACTCACACCTCACACTCAGCTCCTTTCCCTTTCACTGAGGATCCTGTTACAAAGGGAAAGGAACTCTTCTCTTAGATAATATGTTATCATAACTCTCTTCCTCATAGACAACTTTCCTCACCTCCCCACTAGGAGGTTTCCAAAGGCCTGGTCCAGACTGGGGCAAGGGTTATCCTAAAACTTTGCCTGGTCAGCAGAAAATGAGAACTAGAGAGATTCGATGAATTGCCAAAGAGCACACAGGTGTGTTCCTGATTCACACTCCATATCCAGCGAGTGTGTCTGCCCTCGACCACAACCCCGGGAAGTAGCTCCTCGTATCCTGTTCTAAAGAGGAGGAAACTGAAGGTCCAAGACGTGCAGCGGCTTTCCTAGGCTCACACGCTGTGTCCTCTGATTTCAGGGCCACGTCATTTCAGGTTTCACCCCACCATGGAACACTCAGGCGCTCTCTGTGGGTCTCCCCGAGACTCTTGTTTACTTTTCCCATTTGGAATCCATTAGCCCACTAAAGGTTGAAGGGGAGGGACAAAGGGAAAAAAGGAATTCGTGAATTCCTTTCTCTTAGCTGATTTTTAGAGCTTGATAAGAAGAAACATTGATAACAGCGTCCCTTGCTTTACTTTCAAATCCTAAATATTTACTGAGTAAATTGAGGACTACTCTCTATATTTTACCTTAACAGGGAAGTAGGCTCATACTCCTCGAAAGGCATCTATCCTATGAAAAATCCAGGAGTAAACTAAAGGATTGAGGTCTGGGAGTCCTAATCACAGAGGATCTCAGCAGAGAAAAGGAGACATGGAGCCCAATCCCAGCTCCCTTCCTCACCAGGATCAGAGCCTCAGGCGGGTGGTTGCATCTCTGCACAGTAATTTTCTCTTCTGAAAATAGAGTTATCTCTACTTTTGAGAGCTGTTGAGAAAGTTCAATGAAATAAGGTGCATAAAATTCATTATAGGAATCAGCAAACGCAAGCTCCCTCCTGCTCCCAGATCCTGGAGATTAGTGAGTCTGAACACACCTGCTGCACCTGTATCATCTTTCTTCTATCTGTCTGGGTGTCATTCTGTCTGTCTGTCTATCTATCTTCTATCTCTTGACAGATAGAGCTCCAGTAGGAATAAGATTAGATACAGTGTATATAAGTATATATACATGTATATATCTCCAGACTTTTTCCAAATGTCATATAAAAGCTCTTTCTAAATATCTAGTGTGGAAAGATTAGTGATGTTCACTTATTAATTAACCTGGATTGCAGGAAGTTTTTGGCGAAGGTTCAGAGTTCTGGCACATCATTAAACAAAGCCTTGCATAACTCCAACTCTGCAGCAGATCCCTGGTTCTGCCCCTGGACCCTGTACCCCATGTGTGTTTCTCCTCAGGCCTGCCCCTGCAGCCCTTCCCTCTCTGATCCGGGCACTCTGGCCTCCTTCCTGTGCCCGGGCCCCCTTTGCATGGGTCCAGCCACTGGAACGGGAGACCCACGGCTTCTCTCTCCAGCTCTTCACAGCCCTCATGCAGGTCTCACTGTCACCACTTGATGAAAATGATCACGTCTCTCCAGTGGCATCTTGCTTACCTAGAACACACACATTTCTCTGGTCCTTCTATGACACCTTGTCTCTGTTTATGCGTAGGTGTATTTCTTTCTTTTAAAAAATTTCCTTCAACCTTCCTCCTCACACTCCTGGAGCAGTTTCCGGTGCTGAGAATTCATGGCTGTTTGGCAACAGGATCCGAGCCTGATCTGGTCCCTGACCTACAGGGCTTTAAGTCTAATCAGAAAAACAGGTTTGTGGACAACAGACAGAGCACAAGGCCCAGCAGGGACTTCACTTTGAGTGGTTCCAACTCAAGAATCACGATTCTCTCAACCAAGCAAGTCAGCGCGAGGTGAGGAGCTGCCAGGCTGAGGAAGCTGAGGGTGCTGCTCTGCGGCCCAGGGCGCTCCTGCCTCCCAGGCTGCACCTGCCTCCCAGGCTGCACCCAGTCCCCAAGCTCCGTGCCTCTCTACCCCACGTGGCTGCCTTCCTCCCCTTCAAATGAGGACCCCGCCTCATCCCTGTCAAACTTTGCTCTCGGTAGCATCCTGCCTAGTGCTTTTCCTCATTGCCATTTCAATATCTTCTCCCATAGGTACCAGAGTTTTTCCCATGAATTCTATTACGTTCTAACAGCTCCAGGATTTTCACATGATCTCCCTGAGGCTCTCCGTCTCTCCTCTATGAGACTTTTCCTTTTTTCCCCCAATATTAATACTATAACAGAGCATGGTTGACTCTTACATTCTGATTTGAATGACTTGTCCATTCTAGCTTGGCGAATTCCTGTGCTTTGTAAAATCTCATTCTGTGCTCCTGTGATTCTCTAGTTTTCCCATCGAGACTTCCTGAGTTGGGGATTTTGAGAAGTCATGTCGTCCAGAGACTCTTAGCAGGGGGTGATTTTGTCCCTCCTGCCCCGGAGGACACTTGGCTATCTCTGGAGATGTTTTGTGTTGTCAACACCAGGAGAGAAGGTGCTACTTCCATTGGGTAGAGAGCAGAGATGCCTCTGATGTGGAGTGGGGCAATGCCTCAATTTTCATCCAATGCTTCTTACCACTCTAACTCATTATGCATTTTATCCAACTTCATTTTTTATCCACCATGTTATCCTATCAGACACATTGATTGGATATTTAGTTGGAAATATGTTATATTTGTTCAAGTTGGCTACTTTATCTGTGTCATCTGCCCAGGATAAAGTTTTTTTAAAAAATTCATTTTTAAAAAATAGAATAATTCTTCTCTCTCCATTTGCACCTCTCATTCCACTCTGTGGCTGCCAATTGCACTAGGATGAACTTGACCCCCACACTCTGTTCTTTCTACAAGTACAGAGTGAAATGAAAAGGAAAAGTGAGAGTAGAGAATTGAGGAAATGAAGACTTCTTGTTAAATGTGTAAACAAACTATTGTTGTAGATGTCTTACAGACGTAAAGTTTACAAATTTGAGGAAATATATATGTTAACACTGCTCGCAAGTATATTCCTTAAAACTAATTAAATGTACATTTCTATAATAAATATTTTTTAAATTATTTTATAGAGGTCATAATAGTTTAAAAATATTGTGAAATTTCAGGTATACATTATTATTTGTCAGTCACAATATATATGAGCCCCTTTACCCCCTATGCCTACCTCCCAGCCCCTTTCCCTCTGGTAACCACTAATCTCTTCTCTTCGTCCATGTGTTTGTTATAATAAATATTTTTTAACTGAAAAAAGAGGACAACGGACAGGACAGCCCCATAACAAGGCATTGCCCAGCCACAGTGTCCATAGGACCAGACTGAGAAACCTCCAGCCGTTGTCTGGTTGCCCTGAGTTGCTTGAACCCCAGAGAGAGAAGGAGACGTGCCCGTGAGCTAATCCAGCAAAGGCTGAACTAGAATCGAGTTCTGCTGACCTTCAGACTAATTTATTCCTGTTACAGTCAGTCTTAATATTGAATTTTCACAGTGGACCTAGTATTACAGTATCATAGCTCACAACTGCTGTGTGTCAACCACTTCTACAGAGAGAGTAACCTCGGCACAAACACCCACACTCTCTCTTGCACTGGGCAGATTCTCAGATTGTCTAAAATCGTATCATTCTTATTTCTCCTCCTATCATTAATTTTTATCGTATCTAAATTCTTGTGCCCTAGTTTTCTAAATTCGTCATTTTCACATTTCTGTAAAGGTGATTCCAACAGCAATTGAATAAACAACTCTTGAACTGATCCCTAAGCACAGCAAGAAGTCACGATGTGAGTCTAAAACAGACTTTTCTTGTGCTAAGGACACATTTTAAAGTATTTTTCTGGTGACTTAGTTTTGAGGATGTGAGGCAATGTATGAAGATTTATAAAATCAGTACTTACCTTATTAAAGTCTTTCCCCGACTTGGTTCAGCAACTCAACGCCAGCCCCTCGAGTGTTTATAAGCTGCTTTTATTAGGGAATAACTCCTCCCTGTGACACGGGTGGAGTCTAGTCAAGGAAAAGCCACTCCCACAGAGTTCAGGGCCAGGGGTTCCACGCTAGATGGGAAGAAAAATGACAGGTCATCCTCTTATCACAAGCAACTAGTTAATATGTTCCTTTTCAAGGTTGGCAATTAAAAGATTAAACAAAAAATTTCAGGATATTTGGACTCTCTGGCAGTCAGTGGGGAATGGCTTTCTGAAGAAACTTACTGTGAGTTTGTCATGAGTTGGATGCAAGGACGAAGGCAGATGAGAAACCTCTGCCATGAGCATAGCAGGGAGCTGATGTCAGTGAGGGGCAAGCAGATCTCTGGAATACTTTTTACATTGTGTCACAGATAAAATACAGGGCATCCAATTAAATGTGAATTTCAGAGAAATAATAAATAATTTTTTTAAGTATATCATAAAAATTGTATGGTATCCATCCTATGCACCCATTCCCTGCTTCAGATATCGCCAACAATTTTTTTCATCTCTACCCCGTAGGGGGTGGTAAGGTGGCCTCCTAAAAATATAGGTCCATGTCCAAATACCTGGAACCTGTCATGTGACCTTACTTGGAAAAAGGATCTTTGCAGATGTACCTGAGTTTAGGAAGTTGAGATGAGATCATTCTGGATTATTCTTGTGGGCCCGAAATCCAATAAAACGTATCCTTATAACAGAAGAGAAGACACACACACACAGAGGGTGAGGGGATGTGAGGATGGAGTCAGAGGTTGAAGTGTCGTGGCGATGAGCCAAGGAAGCAGAGAATGCAAAAAGCCGCCAGAAGCTGGAAGAGGCAGGGAAGGATTCTCCGCTAGAGCCCCCTGAGGAAGGCACTCAGCTGACACCTTGACTTTCAGCCTCGAAAAGTGTGAAGGAATACATTCTGCTGTTTTAAGCCAGCCAGTTTGTAGTAATTTGATACAGCAACCATGAGAAACTAATATATACTCTCATCTATGGCCCCCACTACCACGGGATTATTTCAAAGCAAATCCTAGACAGCATACCACTTCATCTATTAAAAATTTACTATGTTAATCTCTAAAAGCTAAGGACTCTTTCACTAAACATAATTAGACTAGTCTCCTATCACACAAAAGTTGTTTAATTCCTTCATTTTATTAAATATTCAGCATTCTAATTTCCCACAATGTCTCATGAAACTTTCCTTAGAGTTGGTTTACTTGCATCAGGGTCCAAGCAAGGTCCACACATTACATTCGAGTGATGAGAGTAAATATATTTTGAAGACATGGGTCAGTGAATACAGAGGTCAGACAGGTGGGATTGTGCGGAGAATGTGAAGAATTCCCGAAGCCCAGACTCGAACCCTTAGGTCACCGAGGTGTGCGTGGAGTTGTGCGCGGTGTTATTACCATTGGTGAGGGAGCCCTGGGGACACTTCAGGGCCATGTCCCCACACCAGGCGCTCACAGGACAGTGGGGGAGGCACAGTGGCTTCAGGTTTCTGAGATGCTCACGGGGCTCTGTGGGAGCCCAGAGCAGAGCCCAGCTCTCCCTAGGAAGCACCGAGGGGAGGAGTGGAGTGCGGCCAGGGGAAAGGAGCTGTCAGACAGGGCTAGCAACTGTGCCCAAGGAGGAAGGCCAGGGCCCCGCCTTGCCCAGGAGTGTGATGGGCTGGAGGAAGGTGTGAGGAGGGGTGTGAGGAGGACTCCCTACAGGTACAGGAGTCACTGAAGGAGATCAAGAAGGTAGAGAGACTTGCACTTGAGGAAATCCACTCTGGCTGTGAGTAGAGAACAGACCAGAGTGAAGTGAGGCCTCAGTCAGGGAGCCCTGTGTCGGTCTGCTCCCTGCCCCACCCCCCACTATGGGGACCCTCACACTAAGGGGAGGAGAACTCCAGGTGCCAAAGCCCACCTTTTCTGGGAGAGTATTCATCATTGGCCCCGGGTGGGGCTAAAACTAGAAATCACTCCTCACCCAGGCACTCTGGCCCAGAATAAGGATTTTGTATATATTCATTTATACATAATTCATGCATATAGTCTGTGTCTTGGAAGCCCGGGTCCGAGGGACACTGAGTGACCTGAGAGGAAGGCTCATGCCCAGGCCTCACAGAACACTAAGCAGCAGAGGGATGATGTGCCAGGCTGCTCCGGGACTGGAAGGGACAGAGGGTCTCCTGAGACCAGAGCTCGGCTCTGTTTTGTTCTTTATTCTGTCCCCACCTTCTAGAACATTAAAGAGTCCATAGGGGACATAATAGCTGTTCAAACATGCATCAGAAACAACATTTTTATTACCAGAAGGAAAATGCCTCTCAAAGAAAAGAAAATTTCTTTAGCCATTATGGAAAAAGGTAGCTATTTTCCTGTGACCACCTGAGAGTGTTAGACATGAATTTCTACACTTGACTCTTCGATGGCTATGTGACAGATGTTACATGATAACGTCTCCAAAAGATCAAGAAGACACATAGTCTGTATTTCCCGTTTTTATTTCATTTTTAATTCCAAGCAAGAGACAGGATAGAAGGAGATTGAAAATCTGATTTCATATTTGACTCTAACGAAAAAGAATAAATTGTAACAAAATCTGCTCATAGGAGTTATATTATTTAATTATCACTAAAACCTTGGAATAGTTTATTAGTCTCACAATAGCCAGGATCTACATTTAGGTTAAGCACTTCATTTTTAGAAAACTTCAGAAGATAGGTCCTGCATAGGCTGGGCAGCCATGCTGGCTTTATTATTACTGGAAAATCTTGATTACTTTTTCAAAACGTGTCTCATCCCCTGGAGGCTTCCTCTGGCTGCCAGGCTGCAGAAACTTCTTCACGGTGGGGACGTTGCTGATTCTGGTTTTCAGAGCCTGCAATGCACAGGAGCACAGCCTCAGAGTGGAGCCAAAGACCAGCCCCGTCATTAGCACAAGCCGGGGAATCTGAGACCCTCCTAGATAAGGACTCACTGAGTCTCCTCCATCAGCACCAGTGTGAGGCTGGGGAACAGACACCCAGTGAGCCATGAGGATAAGAGGAAGAAAATCCAGCTCACTAGCACTTTCTTCCCTCTCTTCTTCCCTACACACTCATCCTGTGGATTCATGGCTCTTGTGCAATGCAAGGAAGAGGATGTGTCTGTCAGATATCAGCACAGATACAGTCTCCAATCAGGAAAAGCAAAGATATAGGAAAAGTGGGCTGGAACTGAAGAAAGAAAATATGAAAGGGAAACCACAGCCCAATGAAAACCAATTTACCCACCAAGAGTGAGAGACAGAGAGAGAGGGGAGACTGTGCAGAGAGAAACACAATGTCTGAAAGTAGGAGCAGGAGCCGAGAGGAGGAGACCTGCTCACAGACTCAGGTGTGGAAAGAGAAGGACACACCTGGGTCAAGGGAATCGCAGAGAAAAGAGGACAGAAACCATCATGGACCAGGGGCCTGGAGAGAGAGGCTGACCCTGAGTCCCTCTCCTTGTAAAAGACAAATTCTTCTTCTTGGGGCAGCATCCACTCAGACCTCCTCGGCAAAACAAGATTCTTTTCATGCCTCAGGCCAGGGCCCAGGAGCTAATTCTGGAGACCTGAGGGCAGCAAAGGCCTGAACAATAATGGGGACCCAAGAACCAAATATTAGATTCCAAGATGGGAGATGAGGACCTTCCGTCCTGAGAGCTGTGAAAGAGATCACCTTCAGCAGAGGAAAGTTGGCCAGAATGCCAGGGTCAAGCTCTTCGACAGAGTAGAGAAGTTCAACCAGGTGAACGTCAGCCCTGCTCAGTGTGTTGCCAACCAGGTAGTCTTGTCCGTGGCTCTGCAACACCTGGCGAATTTGAGGGATCAGGTCATGGACACAGGCACAGTCAGGCTGGGCCCCCTGCTCCTCCCGGGTCTCTCTAGCCGCAATCTCCCCCTCTGCTGCCTCCCTGGGTGGGTGTGGAGCCTCAGACCTTCTCCACCGGCCCTGACTCAGTGAGAAGGAGGGAGGAGTGGGCTCTGCTGTTCTTCCCTCGCTCCTCAGCTGAAGCCCAGGCCACCATGTCCTTCTCCCCTTCCCACATCACAGGGCTCCTGCTGCACCTTGTACTGGACCAAGGGCTTAGCATCTGCTGTGCCATGTTTCTGTCAGCCCCACACGTTAGTGTGCTACCCTGAATCTTCAAGATGTGGCCCTTCATCTCTCTCTCTCTTTGTTCCACACTTTTCTTTCTCCTCTGCACCTTGGGAAAAGACTCCATCTTCACGACAGCCTTCTTTAGTCCTGAGCAGACTAGTTCAGAGTCTGCCTTTCTCCTCTCCTCTGCTCTCCTCGTTTCCTGTCTATCTCTCTGGGACCTGAAATAAACCTGGGTCACCTTGAACTCACCATCTGCCTTACAACATTCACTCTAACTTCTACTGCAGTTGTGTCTGTCATTAACATTGGTGGAATATGTTCTAATTTGCATGCTGAAGTGTCTGGGGGAACGGCGTTGATGTCTGCAACATGCTTTAAAATGCATCAAAAAATACTATGCTTGATTGCGGAGAGAGGGATGGGGACATATATGATTAAGCTAATATCATAATAAAATGTTAGTTTTTGACTCTAGGTGATGAGTATATATGACTTCATAGCACATGTCTTTCCACTTGAATGTATGTTTGAATTTTTCATAATAAAATATTGCAGAAAATACGTAATGTTTATTAAAATTATTGCAGCAATATGGAAATCACACGGAAAAAAGAGGAAAAACACACATGGCACCATCAACTAAACATCATAATGTTGTGTCAAATACACTTTCAGCCTATGTATGCATATATAGGTGAGATAAAATATGAAGAATATAATGAAGCATCAAATGCCAGTTTGTGATACGCATCTTTCATTTATGTTGTCACAGGGTCTTTGATTTCCAAGTATAAGTGTCCTCAAACTGCAGTGACTGAGGAGCTTGTCACCACGTGAATATGCCTCAACTCTCAGCACCCTGAGGCCCAGGAGAGTGGCTGTTCTGATTAGTATTAAATTCTTTGCTCCCTGAATAGGACCTGACAGACTAGCTATGAATGGACATTTGTTGAATGAATGAAAGAATGATTTAATGCTTTATATAGATGAGGGGGCTGGTGTTAATCCTTTTATTTATATGTAAGGCTCCTGTATCTCTTACAATCATTTTCTAGTTTCTGATTTTTATTTAGCATGATTTCAGGTAGTTTTGATCTTGAAATGTTCTTCTTTACCTTCAAGGAAAAACATTAACTAAGATATGTACTATGTATAATGATGGAACTTTATTTCCCTAGTTTGCCTGCCTTTCCTCATAAATCTAAGAGCCACATCCCATAAATTTGTAGATTATTTTCCCTTAACATCTCTTCACCTATCTCGTCCTCTCCATACACTGCCCCCATCTCTGATTAGATACATCTCATTCATTCCCTGAAACATTACCACATTCTCCCCATGGGCAGCTGGTCTCATGTCTCCCTACACATGGTACCAGAATATTTTCTGATGTGTTGCTTTCATCATATTACTCTTGGAGCAAAAGCCCCTCTATATTGTTCTGCAGGATCTGCTCCAATCTCTAATGTGGCTCTCAGAGCCTTGGGCTCTCACAGCCCAAGCTCTATGACTATGAAATTCCATTGAATAGAGAGTTCTAGACTGGGTCTTAGTAAATTGAAGTTTTGCTGAAAAATTATAACTTGGATAAATCTGGCACAATTCTTCTTTACAGTGGATTTTTGTAAAAAGTCTTGAGAGGCAGGATGCTCCATTAACTAGGATTCAGGAAGGCTCCCCGGAAGTGAGGGTCAATGCCCCAGGAATGCCCAGACACTCTCTCTTTCTCCTCTAACCTCAGTGCCCCTAAGACACTGAACAACTTACTCTTTCAAATGCAGGGAAATAACGATTTGCTGCGCTCTCTTTGATCTGGGTAATCTTGGTACCTTTTTCATTGGGTGGGCTTAAGGGCAAAAGTATGATCATTTCATTCAAATCTGCCACACCTTCTATGTACATATCAATCTTGAAAGACAAAAATGGCCAAAATGTCAAATGTCTCCTGCCTTAGATGTTATAGTTTAAAAGTGCAAAAGAATGGGGTATCAGGGTGTGGCAAAGGAATTCACTTCCATTGGGTGCGTTTTTATAGGCCAGTCATTCAGCTATGATTTTTACTTAATTTTCGTATTTCATTCGAGTTAGATATATATCTAAAATTTTTGTTACATACATGACCAAATATAAGGACCGAGAGCATCGGTGACCTGCCCCAAGTCACAGGCATGAGAGACATTGGAGGAATCACTGCAAGTAACCACTGAGCCTCTAGCTGGGGTTTGCCATCTCTGCTGGGGTTTGCTCTGTGCACAAACTCAGTGTGATTCCCGTGGCTAAAGACCTGCCACCTAAGTCACCTCCAGGGAGAGTCCCTGGCACAGCCCTCTCAGCCATGGCCCTCTCCCTCTCCTCTTCTTACACCACCCAGGCCCACATAATGCCCAATGTTGGCAGTTCTTCCAGTGATTTCCCGTAGAACATGGTTCCACAGCCCTCTCCATGTAGTGTGGCCCAACACTGGCCATGTTTGCATTTCTGAAGACCCCACCTAAAATATCCCCTCATATGGTGCAATTCTTTATACAGTTCCAACCAGCACATATTCAACTTTTTTTGTGTGTGTGTTCCAAACAGGGCTTCCTATAAGAGTTTTTTAAAAATAAAAGCTGTATTGACATATAATTCCACTACCATAATGTCACCTTTTTTTCCCTTCCTTTTTATTGAGGAAGATTGGCCCTGGGCTGACATTTGTGCGCATCTTCCTCTACTTTACATGTGGGACGCCTGCCACAGCATGGCTTGAGAAGCACTGCATAGGTCTGCACCTGGGATCCGACCCTGTGTATGCCGGGGCCACCAGAGTGGAGTGCGTGAACTTAACCACGAGTCCGTTGGGCAGCCCCTATTGTCACCTTTTTTAATGGTACAATTTTGTGATTTTTAGCAAAGTCACAGAATTTTGTACCATTACCATACTCTAATTCCAGAATATTTTCATCCCTTCCAAGTGAAAGGCTGTATGCTTTCACAGGCGTTCTACATTCTTCCCTCCCTCCAGCCCCAAGCAACTACTATACTACTCCCTGTTTCTATGGATATGACTGATCTGGACATTTCACAAAATGGAATCATACAATATGTGCTGTTTGTATGGGTTTCTTTTATGTGACATAACGTCGTCAAGGTTCATCCATCTTTAGCATGCATCAGGACTTCATTTATTTTTATGGACAAATAATATTCCACTGTATGGATATACCACCCTCTGTTCATCCATTCTTCACTCGATGGACATTTGTACTGTTTCCACTTTTTGAAGATTATGAACAACACTGTTATGAGCATTTGTGTACAAGTGTTAGTGTGGATTATATTTTCAATTCTCTTGTGTATATACCTAGTAGTAGAATTGCTGAGTCATATGGTAACTCTATGTTTAACTTTTTGAATAACTGCCAAGAACAGTTCCTTACATGGTTTTAATTTTAATCATGTGGTCCCATCACAACCAGGAGACACCTTAGATATGGTGGTATTGAATAAATCTGGCTGCTTCAGTCCTGTATCAAAATGTTTGATATAACCCGAGCATCTTGGGTTCAACCTCTGCTAACCCTTGTCAAATGGCCTGTCCATATAACTGGGTCACGAGTTAGGTTACTGGCTATCATCTGGCAAATTCTGGAATACAAGAAGCAGCTCATTTGGGTCCCACACTTCCCCAGCCTTATCCTCTAGACCCTCAGACACTTTGTCCCTTGTCTCTAGCTGGGGGCTGGTGTCCCGCTCCTAAAGGCCTGAGCACCTGGAGTCATGACTCCACCATCCTCCCGGCTTCTTAGTTCATCAGGGTTTAGAGATCTCTGTCACTGCGCCCTAACCGTGGGCCACATCCTCTTCTATAATCCCACTTGCTTGAATCCACTGCAGGTTTCCTGTCCCTCATCCTCCGAGGTCTCTGCTGTACTGGACCTCAGTCTATACCACCAAGGCCACACTGCGGGTGGTCTTGTGCCCCCTGACACGGTCCTGCTCCCTCAGGGAAGGACCTGAATTGTTCCTATTAACTGTTGATGAAAGAGCAGGAAAAATACCGTACAGGGCTCTCTTCTTTATGTCTTTCCCATAGAGGTTGTATTTGGCGGCAATGTAGCTGAGAATGGCTCTGCTCTGCGCCAGCTTCATCCCATCAATTTCCACCATCGGCACTTGCTGGAACATCAGACTCCTGTCTTTTGAAAGAACAAAGGGAAAAGTAGAGTGAAATGTTTTATGGATCACACTTTCAGGATGAAAAACTCTTTGCTGAAATGACTGAAGATGTAAAAAGAAACAAAAAATTATTACCTGGGAACTTTTCAAAGGAAATAGCACTTGTTTTTACCTTCCTGTAATCCTTTTCAATCTGCCTTTTACCTTTAACCTATTATTTCATTTATCTTTGTATTTCCCATCCAGATACATGGGAGGTCCTTGGATTTTGGTTTTGATTTCTTTCCACGGATATTTGAGGAATAAGTTGGGTGAGGTTGCAACATGGCCACCAGCCGGTTGCCATCTCAGTTGAGCAGTTCCCAAAATAAGCTATGGGTTCATGGCATAAGGCCAGTACTAAGAGAGATTTCTCCAGACAGTGTTTTGTATGCTCTTCAAATCCCACCATTGGTGAGTGTGTGCAGGGGGCCCTGTGTTCCCCACCCCACTGCTGCTGGCCCTCGCTCTTTCTCTCCCTCCTCACAGGCTCCCCTGGCCTTCCAACTAACTCAAGGCCATCTTGTTAGCTGAGTCTATAATACACTAGGACATCATCTAGTCAACCCATCAGAGAAAAGAATTCAGGGCAAGTGCGGGGCCTGTTTCTCCTCTTTGACTCTAACACATGTGTTTGATGTCCTTCCTGGGAGGGCTGTGGGATCCTGAGCTGCTAGAGCTCAGTCACTGGGCAGAAAAGCAGGAGAAGCAAAGAGAGGGATCCACAGGGCCTGGGGGATGGTCCTGGAGCAACTACTCACAGAGTTCCAGCCCTTCCTGCCCTGAGGGAGTTACCAAAGCTGCTCAAAGAGCCCCAGCCCTGACATTTGCACCACTTCCCTCCCTCTCCCTGGACCCCAGCTCCCAGGGTACACATACATAGGCATTGCCTGGGGTTAAACCCCCAACACATGACTTCTACTAGATACTCTCATCAAGAAATTTAGATACTGGGTCTTACCATTTCTCAGCTTTTCCAAGTCTTTCGAAGTTTCTAAAAATTTCTCTTCAAACTGGAAAGCAGAAACAGTCAATGAGTTCTTGTTCTTTCATTCCACAGCATTATAGAACTTTTACACTTGAATGGCCCCTGTCTGGCACATGATGAGGAGAAGGGAGATTCCTGAGCTTGGCAGGGTACACAGAGGAGCGTGATCAAAGTCACTGGGAATTTAGATGAGAGCCGTCAGGAAAGAGCACGGGTTACAGCAGTAACAGCTCACTCTTGCAGTTTCAATTCACCTCCACCCTCTTTCCAGCTCTGTGGATGGTTAGGTGGTGACTGGGGAGGGGATGTCACGGAGGGAAGGGACCGGGAAGTTCTTCTAGTTATGGAGTTTGGATATCTCAGGGAAGCCTGTCTTTCAACTTGGGATCAGGACAGTTCATTGTGTGTCCCCCAGCATGCCGTATGCCAGGGGGCAGTGACCCTCTAAGACTCTGCCACCAGGGGCCTCTGCTGTCTTTGACACCACTCCATCCCACAAGGCCCCACATTGTATAAAATGAGTGCTGGTTGTTGCACAGCTTTAACTCTTTCAAAACAGAATTTCCTTTTCTGGAAAATAGTTCACACACTAGGTTAGGGTAACCAATTTAAAGAAAGAAAAAGAGTTACCAAACAGTTTTTTCTTTTTAACCAAGAAACTTTGGTCTCTGATATGACTCCCTGGGTTTGAACATCATTTCTTGCATGTACTCACCTCTTGATCTTGGAAATGTTACTGAATCTTTCTGTATCTCAGTGTCCTCATCTATAAAATGGGTATAGTTATCGTGTCTATGTTAAACATTGGTGTTAAATCCATAAGGTATGCAAAGGCCTTGCACGGTACCACGTACACACTAAGTGCTCAATAGACATAAGTTGTCAGGGTTTCTAAAGTTGGTCACTGTTTCATCACATCATCCTTTTTTTTTTCTATTTAAAGCAACCTAAGGTTGGTGAACATAGACTCTGCCCTTGACCTACACTCAACATTTACATGTTGGTGTATATTATCCCTTCTCCTGAGGCGAGTCTCTGTGGTTGGAATGGCAGCCAACAGCAAGAGTCTCTCAATATGACCAGAAACTCTGAGTATTTGTGGGGTTTTTAATGCAAATATGAAAATCAGTAATTATATAATCCTGCAGTTTACTTAATTGGCAGAATCTATCAAACCAAAAGTCAAAAGAGACAGGAAAATGGATTTCAGTGTTGATACAATTTGGTTCCACTCTTGGCTCTGCCTCATAATAGCTGTGTGATCTGGGCACAGTCACTTCACATCTCCAGGCCTTAGTTTCCTCATCTATGAAATGGAGGTAGAACATTTCTTAAGCAGAATGTGTTGTGTTTTAAAATGCATGTTACAGGACCTGGCCCATATAAACCATGTACTAACTAGTAGTGGTGTTTGCAGTGGCTATGATAGTTTAAAGGGGTTCTTGATGGTAAAAAGTTAGGAATTTGGGGCTTTCTAGCTCATCCAGTGAACAGTTTACTGGGGGTCTACATGATTCCACAGGGTCAGACTACAGACTACAGACAGTGAGGTGTGGGTGCAGTAATTCATAAATCACCCATTTCAAGGCAAACATAAGTGATGGTGGTGGTCTTCACAGCAGGGTGGCCGAGGTGGGGTGGGATTTGATAGTGAGGTGGTGTTTGTGAGGCTAGTGGAGATGGATGGGATGGTGAGGGTCAGCCTTTAGTCGCAGAGAACCCAGAAGCCCTGACCAAGAGCCTCTGGTGAGTCCTTGCCCCACCACCCTCTTCAGTCAAGCTGGGATGGAGAAGGGGAAGCCTGGATGCTCTCAGCATCTCCCCCTGCTTCCCCCTCCTGTGCTGAGCTCATCCTGCCCCAGGACTCTGAACACATCTCTGAACCCAAAGCTGATGCTGGACACAGTGAAAACAGGTTATTGATTCACAGAGAGAAACGACCTGGAATGGCACTATTTGGATGATTTGTGTACTTGTTTCTTCATGAAATTGAGAGAGGACCAGGCTAAAGCCCCATGCACCCGTGGAGCAATGGAGAAAGTGTAATCCCAAGGCTTCATTAAATGTGGTGTTGTGAGCCTGAAGAGAGCACACCAGAAGCTCCTGTCACAGGGCACTGCCCCATCTGGAACCCTGCTTTTCTGCTCCCACCTGAGGGACAAGATGTCCTGAGTCTGTCCATGACCCCCTCTGCATGAAAACCTCCCAGCATTGCTGTTCCTTCTGTTCTGGACTGAGAAGTGTTTTCTCAGTGACACCTCTAGAGGGCAGCACTCAACAGAGTCCCCGGGGAAACCTACCAGGTTTCCACTGGGAATATGGCATTTTGACACTGTAAATGCTTAGGTGTCCTCCTAGATGCTCCCCTCTCTCCTTTTAATCACCTCCAGTGTGCAACTTCACTAGAATGTAAGCTGCCTGAGGACAGGGCCTGTGTCTGTCTTGTTCATCTATGTATCCCTAGCACCTAGCACAGGACCTGGCCTTTAACGATGCTCAACAATATCACTGCTGAGTGAGTGTATTACATCTTTCACAGGCAGTTTGTGGCAATCAGTTCTTCCCCGTATTTCTGGTCCACGGTTTAACGTTAATTACATTTATTTTCTAATATTTTGTATTTTTATCTTATTATTATGGAACTCTCTAGCATGCATAAAAATCAACAAAAAGTACAAAGATCCATCTTGTACCTTTCACCTAGCACCAATAATTATCAACTCAAGCCAGTCTCCTGTCATCTATATGCCCATCATCTCCCTCTCTGGTAATAATTTGAAGGAAATCCAAGATGTCATATATTTCATCTTTCCATACTTCTATGTGTATCTATAAAACATAAGAACTATTTTAAAAATAACCTCAGTGCATTATTACACCTAAAATATTAACAATAATTCTTTATCATCACCTAATATGCAATCAAGTTCACATTTATTTGTTGTATAATGTCAGAAATGATATGGGCCGGCCCCATGGCTTAGCGGTTAAGTGCACGTGCTCCACTGCTGGCGGCCCGGGTTCGGATCCCGGGTTCGCAGCGACGTACCACTTCTCCTGCCATGCTGAGGCCGCGTCCCACATACAGCAACTAGAGGAATGCGCAACTATGACGTACAACTATCTACTGGGGCTTTGGGGGGAAAAAAATAAAAAATAAATTATAAAAAAAAAGATTAAAAAAAAAAAAAGAAATGATATTTAACAACTTTTTAAAGTCCAAATCCAAATACGGCCCACAATTGTGATTAGTTTCTTAACTTTATTTTAATCATTTATGTTCTTCGATGACAAGAAATTTTAAGAACATATGAGGTCAAATCTGTTCATCTCTGAATTACTTCATTTTTTTTTTAATGCAAAACTCTTGACAAGTCATTTAGAAAGGATAGATGCCTAGAAAGGACTTTGTTAGTCAATTTTAGATCCAACTTAAAGATGACTGAACTCAGAACCCACCTCTACCCTGGCTGCAGCCAGGAGCCACCGGATGGACTCCATTCTGCCTCGTCCATCGAAGTAGTGAAGCTTGGGCTTCCCGGCCATGATGCAGTCTCCTGGTTTCTCTAAACCTGAATGAGTGAATGAATGAATGAAACCACAGCAAAAATGCACTTTATGATACGTGGTTGAACAACACCAATAACGCTGAAGAAGGATATGCCTCCTTCATGGCAGTCGGAAGAGTCCTGGAATGTCTTCCTTCGCCCAAAATCTCACCCTCAGGAGTCAAGCCCAGGAAATGGCACGAAACCACTCTCCAGTCTCCACTGGGTACAGTTTGGTGGTCTTGGCAGGCTAATAGGTGAAAGTCTGTGGAAAGGATGAGTGCGTGGGTATTAGGGGGAGGGAGAAAGATTAGAGAACTAATATTTATTGAAAACCTCCTCCTAATGATCCTGACCGAATGCTAACCCCTTTCGATACATCATATCTTTAATCTTCATAAGAGACCCATGAAACAGTTATTATCTCCATTTTTCAGTTAATGAAACTGAGGTTCAGAGATTAGTTAAATGACACGTCCACAGTCACACTCCAGGGAGTGGTAGACATGGAAATCCACACCCAGGATAGAGGGAGGGCAGGGCTGGACCCCACACAGATGCAGGCCCTGGGACCCTGTGAGGGGCATTGACACCAGAGGACTTCTCTGACAGCGAGGGAGAAGAGAGAGCAGAGTTAACGCTGCATATGTTCAAAGGCTGAAATTAGGGCTCAGACTCGCTTAACTGTAGCTCAAGTGCTCCTAATTCTTCCCACAGACATAAGATGCTGATTCCTTCCTGTTTTTGGAATTCTTCATTCTATTTCTACTTGGTGCATTTTATAATCTAGAAAAGAAGATGTTACTGCATCGTCTTTACAGCTCCTTTCCTCACGAGGATCAGAACATTGGGCGGGTAGTTGCATCTCTGCACTGCAATTTTCTCTTCTGAAAATAGATTGATCTCTACTCTTGAGAGCTGTTGAGAAAGTCAAATGAGATAATGTGCATAAAATTCATCCTAGGGATCAAGAAATGCAAGCTCCCTCCTGCTCCCAGATCCTGGAGATGAATGAGTCTGAACACACTGGCTGGCACCTGTATATTTTTCTTCTATTTGTCTGGGTGTCATTCTGTCCGTCTGTTTAACTATCTTCTATCTCTTGACAGATAGAGCTCCAGTAGGAATAAGATTAGATATAGTGTATATAAGTATATATCTATGTCTATATTTCCAGAGTTTTATCAAATGTCATATAAAGGCTCATTTTGTTTAGCTCTTGTGGAAAGATTAGTGATTTTCACTGACTGTTTAACCTGGATTGCAAGATGTTTTTGGCGAAGGTTCAGGGTTCTGGCACATCATTAAACAAGGCCTTGCATAACCCCAACACTGCAGCAGATCCCTGGTTCTGCCCCTGGACCCTGCACCCCACGTACCTTTCTCCTCAGGCCCACCCCTTTCTCCCTGATCCAGGCACACTGGACTCCTTCCTGTGCCCAAGCCCCCTTTGCATGGGTCCAGCCACTGGAATGGGAGACCCACGGCTTCTAACTCCAGCTCTTCACAGCCCTCGTGTGGGTCTCACTGTCGCCACTTGATGAAAACGATCACGTCTCCTCAGTGGTGTCTTGCTTACCTGGAACGCACACATTTCTCTGGTCCTTCTCTGACACCTTGTCTCTGCTTCAATGTAGGTGTATTTCTTTCTTTTAAAAGTTTCCTTCAAACTTCTTCAACTAACACTCCTGGAGCAGTTTCCAGTGCTAAGAAATGATGGCTGGTCAGGAACAGGATCCGAGCCTGATCTGATCCCTGACCTACAGGGCTTTAAGTCTAGTCAGAAAAACAGGTTTGTGGACAACAGACAGAGCACAAGGCCCAGCAGGGACTTCACTTTGAGTGGTTCGAACTCAAGAATCACGATTCTCTCAACCAAGCAAGTCAGAGCGAGGTGAGGAGCTGCCAGGCTGAGGAAGCTGAGGGCGCTGCTCTGCGGCCCAGGGCGCTCCTGCCTCCCAGGCTGCACCCAGTCCCCAAGCTCCGTGCCTCTCTACCCCACGTGGCTGCCTTCCTCCCCTTCAAATGAGGACCCCGCCTCAGCCCTGCCAAACCTTGCTCTCGGTAGCATCCTGCCTAGTGCTTTTCCTCATTGCCATTTCAATGTCTTCCCCCATAGGTACTAGAGTTTTTCCCATGAATTCTGTTATGTTCTAATAGCTCCAGGATTTTCACATGATCTCCCTGAACCTCTCCATCTCTCCTGTATGAGACCTTTCCTTTTTTCCCCCAATATTAATGCTTAGCATGGTTGACTCTTACATTCTGATTTGAATGACTTGTCCATTCTAGCTTGGCGAGTTCCTGTGCTTTGTAAATTCTCATTCTGTGCTCCTGTGATTCTCTAGTTTTCCCATCGAGACTTCCTGAGTTGGGGAGTTTGAGAAGTCATGTTGCCCAGGGACTCTTAACAGGGGGTGATTTTGTCCCTCCCACCCCGGAGGACACTTGGCAATCTCTGGAGACATTTTCCTTGTCAAAACCAGGAGGGAGGTGCTTCATGCCTTGGGTACAGAGCAGTGAAGCCTCTGATATGGAGTGGGGTGATGGCTCGATTTTCATCAAATGCTTCTTACCACACTTACTCATCATGTATTTTATCCACTTTTGTTTTTCATCTACCATGTTATCCTAACAGACACATCGATTGGATATTTACTTGGAAATACCTTACATTTGATTGCAGTTGGCTACTTTATCTGTGTCATCTTTCCAGGATAACGTTTTTCTGAAAAATACATTTTTTGAACATGGAATAATTCTTCTCTATCCTTTTGCACCTCTCATTCATTCGACTGTGCAGCTGCCACCAGCACTAGGATGAACTTGACCCCCACGCTGTGTTCTTTCTACACGTACAGAGTGAAATGAGACAAAAAGTGCGAGTAGAGTATCGAAGAAATGATGATTTCATGTGAACCTGTAAACAAACTATCATTGTAGGTATCTGAAAGGTGTATAGTTTGCAAATTTGAGGAAAAAATATGTTAACACTCCCCTCAAGTACATTCACTAAAACTAATTAAATGTACATTTCTATAAGAGATATTTTTTAACTGAAAAAAAGGCCAACAGTCAGGACAGCCCCACAACAAAGCATTGCCCGGCCATAGTGTCCACAGGGCCACACTGGGAAACCTCCAGCCGCTGTCGAGTTGCCCTGAGTTGGCTGAACCCCAGAGAGAGAAGGAGACGTGTCCGCAAGCTAATTCAGCAAAAGCTGAACTAAAATCGAGTTCTGCTGACCTTCGGACTAATTTATTCCTCTTATAATCAGTCTTAATATTGAATTTTCACAGCCGACATAGTATTACAGTATCACAGCTCACAACTGCTGTGTGTCAACCACTTCTACAGAGAGAGTAACCTGGGCACAAACTCCCACACTCTCTCTTGCACTGGGAAGATTCTCGGATTGTCTAAAATCGTATGATTCTTTTTTCTCCTCCTATCTTTAATTTTTCTCGTATCTAGATTCTCATGCCCTAGTGTTCTAAATCCTTCATTTTCACATTTCTGTAAAGATGTTTCCAACAGCAATTGAATAAACAACTCTTGAACTGACCCCTAAGCACAGCAAGAAGTCACCATGTGAGTCTAAAACTGATTTTTCTTGTGCTGAGGACACATTTTAAAGTATTTTTCTGGTGACCTAAAGGTGAGGATGTGAGGCAGTGTAAGAAGATTTATAAAATCAGTACTGACCTTATCAAAGTCTGTCTCCCGCGTGGCTCAGCAAATCAATACCAACCCCTCAGGTGTTCATAAGCTGTTTTTATAATGGAATAACTCCTCCCTGTGACAAGGGTGAAGTCCAGTTAAGGACAAGCCACTCCTACAGAGTTCAGGGCCAGGGGTTCCATGCTAGATGGGAAGAAAAATGACAGGTCATCCTCTTATCACAAGCAACTATTAATATATTCCTTTTCAAGGTTGGCAATTAAAAGATTAAACAAAAAATTTTTGGAGGGGCCGGCCCCGTGGCTTAGCGGTTAAGTGTGCGCACTCCACTACTGGCGGCCCGGGTTCGGATCCCGGGCGCGCACCGACGCACTGCTTCTCCGGCCATGCTGAGGCTGCGTCCCACGTACAGCAACTAGAAGGATGTGACACTATGACACACAGCTATCTACTGGGGCTTTGGGGAGAGAAAAAAAAGGAGGAGGATTGGCACTAGATTTGGCTCAGAGCTGGTCTTCCTCAGCAAAAAGAGGAGGATTAGCATGGATGTTAGCTCAGGGCTGATCTTCCTCACAAAAAAAAAAAAAAATTTGGATATCTGGACTCTCTCTGGCAGTCAGTGGGGTACAGCTTTCTGAAGAAACTTACTGTGAAGTTTTCATGAATTGGATGCAAGGACAGAGGTTGGTGAGAAACCTCTGTCATAAGCAGCAGGGAGCTGCTATCAGTATGGGAAAGCAGGTCTCGGGACTACTTTTTATATTGGGTCACAGATAAAACACAGGACACCCAATTAAATGTGAGTTTCAGAGAAATAATAAATAACTTTTTAAGTATAAGTGCATCCTAAATGTTGTATCCATCCTATGTAGCCATCCCCTGCTTCCCATACTGTGAATAATTTTTTTCATCTATACCCTGTAGTGGGTGGTAAGGTGGCCTCCTAAAAATACAGATCCATGTCCAAAAACCTGGAATCTGTGAATGTGACCTTATTTGGAAAAAGGGTCTTTGCAGATGTTACTAAGTTAAGGAACTTGAGATGAGATCATTCGGGATGATCCTGGTGGCCCCTAAATCCAAGAACACATATCCTTATAACAGAAGAGAAGACCCAGACATTTAGAGGGTGAGGGGAGGTGAAGATGGAGTCAGAGGTTGAAGGGACGTGGCCAAGAGCCAAGGCGAGCAAAGAATGCAAAAAGCCACCAGGAGCTGGAAGAGGCAGGGAAGGATTGTCCCCTAGAGCCTCTGGAGGAAGGCAGCCCAGCTGACACCTTGATTTCGGACTTTCAGCCTTGAAAAGTGTGAGAGAACACATTCTGTTGTTTTAAACCACCTGGTTTGTAGTAATTTGATACAGCAACCACGAGAAACTAACATATACCTTCACCTATGGGCCCACGACCAGGGTATTTTTTTGAAGCAAATCCTAGACAGCATGTCACTTCATATATCAAAAATTTAGTATGTTAGGGGCTGGCCCGCTGGCGTAGCACTTCAGTGCGCGCGCTCCGCTGCGGTGGCCCGGGGTTTGCAGGTTAGGATCCCAGGTGCCCAGCGACGCACCGCTTATCAAGCCATGCTGTGGCGGCGTCCCGTGTAAAGCGGAGGAAGATAGGCATGCATGTTAACCCAGGGCCAGTCTTCCTCATAAAAACGAGGAGGATTTGCATCGGATGTTAGCTAAGGCTAATCTTCCTCACAAAAATAATTTAGTATGTTAATCTCTAAAAGATAAGGACTCTTTCCCTAAAGATAATCAGACTAGTCCCCTAGCACACAAAAGTAGTTTAATTCCTTTATTTTATTAAATATTCAGCATTCTAATTTCCCACATTGTTTCATGAAGGTTTCCTTAGAGTTGGTTTACTTGCGTCAGGATCCAGCAACGTCCACACACTGCATTTGAGTGATGGGAATAACATATTCTGAAGACATGGGTGAGGGAATACCGATGTCAGGCAGGTGGGAGTGTGGGGGGAAGTGTGAGGAATTCCCAAAGCCAGACTTGAACCTTTAGATCACCGAGGTGTGCGTGGAGTTGTGTGCGGTGTTATTATCGTTGGTGAGGGAGCTCTGGGGACACTGCAGGGCCATGTCCCCACACCAGGAGCTCACAGGACAGTGGGGGAGGCACAGTGGCCTTCAGGTTTCTGAGATGCTCACGGGGCTCTGTGGGAGCCCAGAGCAGAGCCCAGCTCTCCCTGGGAAGCACCGAGGGGAGGAGTGGAGTGGCCGGGGGGAAGGAGCTGCCAGGCAAGGCTAGCAACTGTGCCCAGGCAGGAAGGCCAGGGCCCCGCCTTGCCCAGGAGTGTGATGGGCTGGAGGTGGGTGTGAGGAGGGATGTGAGGAGGCCTCCCTGCAGGTACAGGAGTCACTGAAGGAGATCAAGAAGGTGGAGAGACTCAGATTTGCACTTGTGGAAAGCCACTCTGGCTGTGAGTAGAAAACAGACCAGAGTGAAGTGAGGCCTCAGTCAAGGAGCCTTATGTCTGTGTGCCCCCTGCCCCATCCCCCACTGTGGGGACCCTCACACTAAGGGGAGGAGAACTCCATGTGCCAATGCCCACCTTTTCTGAGAGAGTATTCATCATTGGCCCTGGGTGGGGCTAAAGCTAGAAATCACTCCTCATTGGGCACTCTGGCCCAGAACAATGATTTTATGTATATTCATTTATACATAATTCATACATATAGTCTGTATCTTGGAAGCCTGGGCCTGAGGGACACTAAGTGACCTGAGAGGAAGGCTCATACCAGGCCCCACAGAGCGCTAAGCAACAGAGCGATGATGTGCCAGGGTGCTCGGGAACTAGAAGGGACAGAGGGTCCCCTGAGAGCAGAGCTCGAGTCTGTTTTGTTCTTCATTCTGTCCCCAACGCCTAGAACACTAAAGAGTCCATAGGGGACATAATAGCTGTTCAAACATGCATCAGAAAAAACATTTTTATTATCAGAGGGAAAATGCCTCTCAACCATAAAAGAAAATTTCTTTCACCATTACCAAGAAAGGTAGGTATTTTCCTGTGAATACCTGAGGGTGTCAGGTATGAATTTCTGCAAGTGACTCTGATGGCCCTGTGACAGATGTTATATGACAATGTCTGGAAAAGTTCAAGAAGACACATAATCTATGTTTCCCTTTTTTATTTATTCTAATTCCAAGCAAGAGACAGGATAGAAGGAGACTGAAAATCTGATTTCCATTTAATCCTAATGAAAAAGAATAAATTGTAACTAAATCTGTTCATAGGAGATGTATTTTTTAATTACCACTAAAACTTTTGAAGAGTTTACTGGCCTCACAAAAGCCAGGATCTACGTTTAAGTCAAGCACTTCATTGCTGGAAAACTTCAGAGGATTGGTCCTGCGTGTGCTGGGCGGTCTAGCTTGCTTTATTTCATCTTGAAAATCTTTGCTTCCAAACATTTCTCATCCCCTGGAGGCTTCCTCTGGCTGCAAGGCTGCAGAAACTTCTTCACGGTGGGGAGGTTGCTGATTCTGGTTTTCCGGGCCTGCAATGCACAGGAGCACAGCCTCAGAGTGGAGCCAAAGACCAGCCCTGTCATTAGCACAAGCCGGGGAATCTGAGACCCTCCTAGACGAGGACCCACTGAGTCTCCTCCATCAGCGCCAGTGTGAGGCTGGGGAACACAGTCTGAGCCATGAGGATAAGAGGAAGAGAATCCAGCTCAATAGCACTTTCTTCCCTCTCTTCTTCCCTACACACTCATCCTGTGGATTCATGGCTCTTGTGCAATGCAAGGAAGAGGATGTGTCTGTCAGATACCATCACAGATACAGTCTCCAATCAGGAAAAGCAAAGATAGAGTTCGATCGGGAGCGGGAGCGGAGAGCGGACGCCAGAGAGCCCTGAGCAGCCCCGCCGCCGCCGCCGGCCTCGTTACCGTCACACCCCGGGAGGCGCCGCAGCGGCCGCAGCCGGCCCCAGGCCCCATCACCGCAGCCAGGAGCAGCGAGGCCCAGACCCCGCGGCCGCCGCCCCCGCCCTCAGCGCCCCGGGCAGGGCGGGGACCAGGTCATCGCAGCGAAGGTTTCGGGAACAGTAAAATGTTTCAATGTAAGAAACGGATATGGTTTCATCAACAGGAATGACACCAAAGAAGACGTATTAGTGCACCAGGCTGCCATAAAGAAGAATAACCCCAGGAAGCACCTTCGCAGGGTAGGAGATGGAGAGACTGCGGAGTTTAGTGTTGTTGAAGGAGAGAAGGGCGCGCAGGCAGCAAATGTTACAGGCGCTGGTGGAGTTCCAGAGCAAGGCAGTAAATACGCAGCACACCATAACCATATAGACGCTATCCACCGCGCAGGGGTCCCCCACGCAGCTACCCTCAAAATTACCAGAATAGTGAGAGTGGGGAACAGGATGAGGGATCGGAGAGTGCTCCCGAAGGCCAGGCCCAAAGCGCCGGCCCTACTGCAGGCGACGGTTCCCACCTTACTACGCGGAGACCCTATGGGCGTCGACCACAGTATTCCAGCCCTCCTGTGCAGGGAGAAGCGATGGAGGGTGCTGACAACCAGGGTGCAGGGGAACAAGGGAGCCCAGTGAGGGAGAATATGTATGGGGTTATAGACCACCATTCCGCAGGGACCCTCCTCGCCAAAGTCAGCCTAGAGAGGACGGCAGTGAAGAAGATAAGGGAAATCAAGGCGATGAGACCCGAGGTCAGCAGCCACCTCAACGTCGGTGCAGCCGCAACTCCAATTACCGAGTCAGACGCCCGGAAAACCCCAAACCACAGGATGGCAAAGAGACGAAAGCAACCGATCCACCAGCTGAGAATTCGGCCGCCCCCGAGGCCGAGGAGGGCAGGGCTGAGTAAATGCAGGCTTACCATCTCTACCATCATCCGGTTTAGTCATCCAACAAGAAGAAAGGAATAGGAAATCCCAGCAATAAGAAATGAACAAAAGATTGGAGCTGAAGACCTTAAGTGCTTGCTTTTTGCCTGTTGACCAGATAACTAGAACTATCTGCATTATCTATGCAGCATGGGATTTTTATTATTTTTACCTAAAAACGTCTCTTTTTGGTAATGACCAAATGTGTTTTTTTAAAAAAAAAGAAAAAAGCCTGGTTTTTCTCAATATACCTTTAAAAGTTTTTAAATTGTTTCATATCTGGTCACGTTGAGATTTTTAAGAACCTCATTTCTAATTTGTAATAAAAGTTTACGACTTGGGGCCGGCCTGTGGCTTAGCGGTTAAGTGCAGGTGCTCTGCTACTGGCAGGCCGGGTTGGGATCCTGGGCGCGCACCGTCGCACCGCTTGTCCAGCAATGTTGAGGCGGCTCCCACATAGAGCAACTAGCAGAATGTGCAGCTATGACATACAACTATCTAATGGGGCCTTGGGGACAAAAAGTGAAAAAAAAAAAAAGGAAGAGGACTGGCAATAGATGTTAGCTCAGGGCTGGTCTTCCTCACAAAAAAAAAAAAGTTTACAACTTGATTTTTTCAGAAAAGTTAACAAACTGCCAGCACCTGTTAATAAAGGTCTTAAATAACAAAAAAATAAAAAAATAAAAAAAGGAAAGAAAAAGCAAAGATATAGGAAAAGTGGGCAGGAACTAAAGACAGAAAATATAAACGGGAAACCACGAGGCCAGTCAAAAACAATTTTCCCAGAGAGAGAGAGGAGATTGTGCAGAGAGAAACACAATGTCTGAAAGTAGGAACAGGAGCCGAGGGGAGGAGACCTGCTCACAGACTCAGGTGTGGAAAGAGAAGGACACACTTGGGTCAAGGGAATCTCAGAGAAAAGAGGACAGAAACCGTCATGGAGCAGGGGCCTGGGAGAGAGAGGCTGACCCTGGGTCCCTCTCCTTGTAAAAGACAAATTCTTCTTCTTGGGGCAGCATCCACTCAGATCTCCTCGGCATAATGAGATTCTTTTCACGCCTCAGACCAGGGCCCAAGAGCCAATTTTGGAGACCTGAGGGCAGCAAAGGCCTGAACAATAATGGGGACCCAGGAGTCCAAATATTAGATTCCAAGATGGAAGATGAGGGCCTTCCGTCCTGAGGGCTGTGAAAGAGATCACCTTAAGCAGAGGGAAGTTGGCCAGAAGGCTGGGGTCAAGCTCTTCGACATAGTAGAGAAGTTCAACCAGGTGAACGTCAGCCCTGCTCAGCGTGTTGCCAACCAGGTAGTCTTGTCCGTGGCTCTTCAACACCTGGCGAATTTGAGGGATCAGGTCATGGACACAGGCACAGTCAGGCTGGGCTCCTTGCTCCTCCCGGGTCTCTCCAGCCCCACTCTCCCTCTCTGCTGCCTCCCTGGGCGGATGTGGAGCCTCAGACCTTCTCCACCGGCCCTGACTCAGTGAGACGGAGGGAGGAGTGGGCTCTGCTGTTCTTCCTCAGTCCTCAGCTGAAGCTGGGCTACCATGTCCTTCTCCCTTTCCCACATCATGGGGCTCCCTACTTGCACCTTGTACTGGGCCAAGGGCTTAGCGCCTGCTGTGCCATGTTTCTGTTGGCCCCACACCCTAAAGTGAGCAGCCCTGAAACTGCAGGGCATGGCTCTCCATCTGTCTCACTTTCTCTCTTTCTTTGTTCCACACTTTTCTTTCTCCCCTCTCCCTTGGACAAAGGCTCCATCTTCATGACAGCCTTCTTCAGTCCTGAGCAGACTAGTTCAGAGTCTGCCTTTCTCCTCTCCTCTGCTCTCCTCATTTCTTGTTTGTCTCTCTGGGACCTGAATAAACCTGGGTCACCTTGAACTCAGCATCTCCCTTACAACATTCACTCCAACTTCTAACTTGCACTATGTTATGATCTGCATGCTGAAATGTCTAGGGGTGAACTGCATTGATGACTGCAACTCGCTTGGTAATATATGCAAAAATAATATATTTGATTGACAGAGAGAAGGATGGAGAGGTAGAGACATATGACGAAGCAAACACAATAAAAGGTTAATTTTGGTATCTACTTGGTGGATGTATATGTGTTAATTGCATATTTCTTTCAACTTTTCTGAATGTTTGCAATTTTCCATCATAAATTGTAGGGGAAATATGTGATATTTATTAAAATATTCTAGCAGTACGGAAATTATAAAGTATAAGCAGAAAAAACACACATAGCAACACCAACTAAAGAAAATAACATGGTGGCAAATACCTTTTCAGACTAAGTATGTATATAGAAGTTGGATAAAAAATAGAGAATATAATAAATCATCAAATGCTATGTTGTAATGTGCATCTTTCATTTATTATATCACGTGGTTCTTTGATTTCAGAGTATAGATGTCCTCAAACTGCAGTCACTGAAGAATTTGTCATCATGAGAATGTGCCTAAACTCTCAGCACCGCAAGGACCAAGAGTGGATTTTATGGTTAGTATTAAATTCTTCACTCCTTGAATAGGACCTGACACACTAGCAATGACTGAGCACTTGTTGAATGAAAGAAAGAATGATTTAATGCTTTATAAAGATGAGGGGGTCGGTGTTAATCCTTTTATTTGTATGTAAGCCACCTGTATGGCTTACAATCATTTTTTGGGTCGTGATTTTTATTTAGCATGATTTCAGGTACTTTTGATCTTAAAATGTTCTCCTTTACTTTCAAAGAGAAACATTAACTAAGATAGGTACTATGTGTAATGATGCAACTTTATTTCCTTAGTTTGCATGACTTTCCTCAAAACTCTAAGAGCCATGTCCCCCAAATTTGTAGATCATTATCCCAAACATCTCTTCATCTATCACTTCCTTTCCATCCATTGCCCCCATCTATTTAGATACATCTTATCCATTCTCTGAAATACTACCACATTCTCTTGATGGTGAGCTAGTCTCATGTCTCCCTACAGATAGTACCAGAATATTTTTTGATGTATTGCTTTCATCATGTTCCTCCTGGAGGAGAAGCCCCTGTATGTTGTTCTGCAGGATCTGCTCCAATCTCTAGTGTGGCTCTCAGAGCCTCCCAAGGCCAAGGTCTATGAACATGAAATTCCACTGAATAGAGAATTCTAGATTGCATCCTAGTAAATTGAAATTTTGGTGAAAAATTATAACATGGGTAAAACTTGTACAATTCTTTCTCACAGTGGATTTTTACAAAATGCCCTGAGAGTCAGGTGCTCCATTAACTAGTATTCAGAGAGACTTACTGGACGTGAGGGTCAATGCCCCAGGAATGCCCAGACACTCGTTCTCTTTCTCCTCTAACCTCAGTGCCCCCAGGACACTGAAAAGCCCACTTACTTTTTCAAATGCAGAGAAATAACGATTTGTTGTTCTCTCTTTGATCTGGGCAATCTTGTCATCTCTCTCATCAAGTGGGGTTATGGGCAAAAGTATGATCATTTCATTCAAATCTGCCTCACCTTCTATGTACATATCAATCCTGACAGACAAAAATGACCAAAATATCAAATGTCTCCTGCCCTAGATTTCATAGGTTAAAAATGTAAAAGAATGAGGTAACAGGGGATGGTAAAGGAATTCACCTCCATTGGGTGCATTTTTATAAGCCAGTCATTCAGCTATGATTTTTACTTAATTTTCACATTTCATTTGAGAACAAGCTTGTGAGTTAGGTACATGTCTAAAATTTTTGTTACACACATGACCAAATATAAGGACCGAGAGCATCGGTGACCTGCCCAGGGTCACAGGCATGAGAGACATTGGTGGAATCACTGCAAGTAACCACTGAGCCTCTAGCTGGGGTTTGCCATCTCTGCTGGGGTTTGTTCTGTGCACAAACTCAGTGTGATTCATGTGATCAAAGATGTGCCACCTAAGTCACCTCCAGAGAAAGTCCCTGGCACAGCCCTCTCAGTCATGGCCCTCTCCCTCTCATCCTCTTACACCACCCAGGTCCACTTAATGCCCAATGTTGGCAGTTCTTCCAGTGATTTCCCATAGAACATGGTTCCGCAGCCCTCTCCATGCACTGTTGCCCAACAATGGCCGTGCTTGCATTTCTCAAGACCCAACTTAAAGTATCCCCTGAAATAGTGCTATTCCTTATACAGTTCCAACCAGTGAGTATACCAAGTGATTTTTTTTTTAATAGTTCTAAACAGGGCTCGTATAAGAGGATTTTAAAAATAAAAGCTTTAGGGTGCTGGCCTGGTGGCATAGTGGTTGAGTTCACATGCTCCACTTTGGTGGACCAGGGTTCATGGGTTCAGATCCTGGGAGAAGACCTACACACTGCTTACCAAGCCATACTGTGGCCAGGGTCCCACATATAAAGTAGAGGATGATGGGCACGGATGTTAGCCTAGGGCCAATCTTCTTCAGCAAAAAGAAGAAGATTGACAACAGATGTTAGCTCAGGGCTAATCTTCCTCACGAAAAAAAATAATAAAATAAAATTAAAGCTTTATTGAAATATAATTTACCTACCATAACATCACCCTTTTCAAGTGTAGAATTTTGTGATATAGATAAAGTCATAGAATTCTATACAATCACCACACTCTAATTCCAGAATATTTTCATCCCTTCCAAATGAAATGCTCTATGCTTTCACAGGAATTCTCCATTCTTTCCTCCCTCCAGCCTCAGGTAACCACTGAACTACTTTCTGTGTCTATGGATATGAACGTTCTGGGTGTTTTATACAAATGAAATCATGCAGTATGTGTCATTTGTATCTGGTTTCATTTATGTAACATAATGTGTCAAGGTTTGTCCATGTTGTATGCATCAGGACTCCATTTATTTTCATGGTCAAATAATATTCCATTGTATGGCTGTACCACCTTCTGTTCTTCATCTATTCATCACTTGATGGACATTTGCACTGTTTCCACTTTTTGAAGATTATGAACAACACTGTTATGAACATTTGTGTACAAGTGTTAGTGTGGATTGTATTTTCGATTCTCTTGGGTATATACCTGGTAGTGGAATTGCTGAGTCTTATGGTAACTCTATGTTTAACTTTTGAATAACTGCCAACAGTTCTTTACACAGTTTTAATTTTAATCATGTGTCCCACCCACCGGGAGGAGACCCCTCGATATAGTTGTATTGAATAAATCTGCTGCTTCAGTACTGTATCAGAATGCTCAATGTAACCCGAGCATCTTGGGTTCAACCTCTGTTAACCCTTGTCAAAAAATGCCAATCCATATAACTGGGTGATAAGTTACGTTCCTAGTCATCGTTCTGGTAATTTCTGGAATATGAGTCAGCTCCTTTGGGTCCTTCACTTCCTCAGCCTTATCCATAGGTAGGCACTTTGTCTCTTGCCTCTGGCTGTGGGCTGGTGTCCAGCTCCTAAAGGCCTGAGAACCCAGAGTCATGATTCTGCCATCCTTTTGGCTCCCCTGTTCATCAATGTTTAGAGACCTCTGTCACTGTGCCCTATCCGTGGGCCACATCCTCTTCTATAATTCCACTTGCTTGAGTGCACTGCAGGTTTCCTGTCCCTCATCCTCTGAGGTCTCTGCTGTACTGGACCTCAGTCTAAACCACCAAGGCCACACTGCTATTGGTCCTGATCCTCCTGACACTGTCTTGGTCTCTCAGGGAAAGATTTAAATTGTTGCTATTAACTGTTGATGAAAGAGCAGGAAAAATACCGTACAGGGCTCTCTCCTTTATGTCTTTCCCATAGAGGTTGTATTTGGCGGCAGTGTAGCTGAGAATGGCTCTGCATTGCACCAGCTTCATCCCACCGATTTCGACCATTGGCACTTGCTGGAACATCAAGCTCCTACCTTTGAAAGAAGAAAAGAAAACATAGAATGAAATGTTTTATGGATCACACTTGCAGGATGAAAACCTGTTTGTTGAAATGACTGAAGATAGAAAAAGAAACAAAAAATTATTATCTGGGAACATTTCAAAGTAAATAGCATTTTTGTTTTTAACTTCCTGTAATCTTTTTTCTTATCAGCCTTTTACTTTTTAACCTATTATTTAATTTATCTTTTTCTTTTCCATCCAGATGCATGGGAGGTCTCCGTATTTTTTGCACTGATTTCTCTCATGGATATTTTGGGAGGAAGTTGGGAAAGCCTGCAATAGGGCCACCAGCCAGTGGCCATTTCAACTGGGAAGTTCCTAAAATGAATCTGTGGGTTCCTGGCATTAGGGCCAGTGCTAAGGGAGATTTCCGGAGGGTGTTCTGTATGCTCTCCAAATCCCCTCATTGGAGAGTGTGTGCAGGGGGCCCGTGTTCCCCAGCCCACTGCTGCTGGCCCTCGCTCTTTCTCTCCCTCCTCACAGGTTCCCCTGTCCTTCCAACTAACTCAACGCCATCTTGTTATCTGAGCTATAATATGCTAAGACATCACGTTGTCAACCGTTCAGAGAAAAGAATTCAAGGCCACTGGTGGGTCTGTTTCTCCTCTTTGACTCTAAAGCATGTGTTTGATGTCCTTGCTGGGAGGGCTGTGGGATCCTGAGCTGCTAGAGCTCAGTCACTGGGCAGAAAAGCAGGAGAAGCAAAGAGAGGGATCCACAGGGCCTGGGGATGGTCCTGGAGCAAATACTCAAGAGAGTTCTAACTCTTCCTGCCCTGAGGGAGTTAGAGTTGCAAGAGCCGCTCAAGGAGACCCACCCCTGACATTCGAAAAGCCACTCCTACAGAGTTTAGGGGCCGGGGGTTCCATGCTAGATTAGAAGAAAACTGACAAGTCATCATCTTATCACAAAACAAATGGTTAATATGTTCCTTTTCAAGGTTGGCAATTAAAAGATTAAACAAAAAATTTCAGGATGTTTGGACTCTCTCTGTCAGGCAGTAGGAAACAGCTTTCTGCAGAAACTTACTGTGAGGTTTTCAGGAATTGGATGCAAGGAGGAAGGCAGATGAGAAACCTCTGCCATGAGCAGCAGGGAGCTGATGTCAGTAAGGGGCAAGCGAGTCTCTGGTATACTTTTTATATTGGGTCGCAGATAAAATTCAGAACACCCAATTAAATGTGAATTTCACACAAATAATAAATAATTTTTTAGTATGTCATAAGCAATGCATGGAACATACTTATAGTAAAAAATAACTCGTTTTCTGAAATTCACATTTCATTGGTTATCCTGTATTTATCTGCTAAATCTGGCAACCCTATTTGCATACTTTTGTCTCTCAGCCACGCTTGGATCAGCCTTTCTAGCCTCTGGGCCTTTGCACATGCTCTTTGCTCTGATTAGAATATTCTACCCATGCTATGATTGTATTTCCCCTATTATATCTTTACTCACATTATTTGACACTGAATGTTTAATATCAGTTTCCCGACAGACTGTGAGCTCCTGGGAGTAGGACCTTCATCTTGCTTTCAGTCAAGTCCCCAAAGTCCCTGTACATATTAGGAGCATAATATATAACATAGTTATTAAAATTATTAAGCGGAAAATTTCTAGCAAATACAAAAGTAGAGAGAATAGCATATCCAACTTCAATGTACCAATCTCCCTGCTTCAGCAAGTGCCAAGAATCTTTTTTCATCTATACCCTGCAGTGGGTGATAAGGCAACCTCCTAAAAACATCGGTCCACGTCCAAATGTCGTGAACCCGTGATGTGACCTTATTTGGAAAAAGGGTCTTTGTAGATGTAATGAAGTTAAGGAACTTGAAATTAGATCATTCTGGATTATCCTGGTGAGCCCAAAACCCAGTAACACGTATCCTTATAAGAGAAGAGAAGACAGACACACATATACACACAGGGGGAGGTGAGATGATGACTGAGTCAGAGGTTGAAGTAACGTGGCGATGAGCCAAGGCAAGCAGGGAATGCAAAAAGCCACCAGAAGCTGGAAGAGGCAGGAAGCATTCTCCCCTAGAGCCCTCAGAGGAAGTACAGCCCAGCTGACGCCTTGACACCCTGACTTGGGATTTTCAGCCTCAAAAAGTGTGAGAGAATACATTCTGTTTTTTTAAGCTGCCCAGTTTATAGTAATTTGATACAGCAACCACGAGAATCTAATATATATTCCCACTCACTACCATGGGATTATTTTGAAGCAAGTCGTAGACAGCATATCAATTCATCTATCAAAAATTTAGTATGTTAATCTCTAAAAGGTAAGGACTATTTTTCTCAAAAAGAGCAGACTTTTCTCCTATCACACTAAAGTTTTATAATTCGTCCCTTTCATTAAATATTCAGCATTCTAATTTCTCCCAACATCTCATGAAGGTTACTTACAGTTGGTTTAATAGTATCAGGCTCAAGTGAGGTAGAAATTTTCCATTTAATAATTTTAATTATATGTTATATCATTTGGGTGATGGGAATAAATGTGTACTGAAGACATGGGTGAGTGAATACCTATGTCAGGCAGGTGAGAGTGTGGGGGGATGTGTGAGGAACTCCCAAAGCCCAGACTCGAACCCTTAGATCACCGAGGTGTGTGTGGAGTTGTGTGCAGTGTTATTACCATTGGTGAGGGAGCCCTGGGGACACTGCAGGGCCATGTCCCCATACTAGGAGCTCACAGGACAGTGGGGGAGGCACAGTGGCTTCAGGTTTCTGAGATGCTCACGGGGCTCTGTGGGAGGTCAGAGCAGAGCCCAGCTCTCCCTGGGAAGCACCAAGGAGAGGAGTGGAGTGTGGCCAGGGGGAAGGAGCTGCCAGGCAGGGCTAGCAACTGTGCCCAGGCAGGAAGGCCAGGGCCCGGCCTTGCACAGGAGTGTGATGGGCTGCAGGTGGATGTGAGGAGGGATGTGAGGAGGGCTCCCTGCAGGTACAGGAGTCACTGAAGGAGATCAAGAAAGTGGAGAGACTCAGATGCACTTGAGGAAATCTGCTCTGGTTGTGAGTGGAGAACAGACCAGAGTGAAGTGAAGCCTCAGTCAGGGAGCCCTGCGTCTGTGTGCCCCCTGCCCCACCCCTCACTGTGGGGACCCTCCCACTAAGGGGAAGAGAACTCCAGGTGCCAAAGCCCACCTTTTCTGGGAGAGTGTTCATCACTGGCCCTGGGTGGGGCTAAAGCTAGAAATCACTCTTCATCCAGGCACTCTGGCTGAGAACAATGATTTTGTATATATCCATTTATACATAATTCATGCATATAGTCTGTATCTTGGAAGCCCGGTTCTGAGGGACACTGAGTGACCTGAGAGGAGGGCTCATGCCCAGGCCCCACAGAGCACTAAGCAGCAGAGCGATGATGTGCCAGGGTGCTCGGGGACTAGAAGGGACAGAGGGTCCCCTGAGAGCAGAGCTCGGCTCTGTTTTGTTCTTCACTCCGTCCTCAATGCCTAGAACACTAAAGAGTCCATAGTAGATGTAATATCTGTTCAAAAATGCATCAGAAAAAACCTTTTTAATGTCCTAAGGAAAAGGACTCTAAAAGAAAAAAGAAAATTTCTTTCACCATTACCGAGAAAGGCAGGTATTTTCCTGTGAATACCTGAGAGTGTCAGGCATGAATTTCTGCACTTGGTTTCTCCCATGTATACATGTTATTAAACTTTGTTATTATTTTCTCCTGATAACCTGTCTTTCATTTATTTTTTATTTATTTATTTTTTTGTGTGAGGAAGATCAGCCCTGAGCTAACATCTGTGCTAATCTTCCTCTTTTTGCTGAGGAAGACTGGCTCTGAGCCAACATCTATTGCCAATCCTCCTCCTTTTCCTCCCCAAAGCCCCAGTAGATAGTTGTACGTCATAGTTGCACATCCTTCTAGTTGCTGTATGTGGGATGCGGCCTCAGCATGGCCGGAGAAGCGGTGCGTCGGTGCGCGCCCGGGAGCCAAACCTGGGCCGCCAGCAGCAGAGAGCGCGCACTTAACCACTAAGCCCCGGGGCCAGCCCTAATCCGTCTTTTTAATTATTTGGCCAGTCATAAGAACCTTGAGGGAAAGGGCGGAGGGGGATTTTCCTTCTTCCCTGACAGTTTTGGCGCCCAACGTGGGGCAAAAATTTCACTGACTGGACACTGCTCACTCCTGGACGACTGCAGCGGAGAGATCCTGGACCCTGACAAGAGCCCGCAGGAGGTGAGAGTTCTTACCATGTCAGTCTCCCGGAT
The DNA here is from genome assembly GCF_020826845.1 of Diceros bicornis minor. NCBI lineage: Eukaryota > Metazoa > Chordata > Mammalia > Perissodactyla > Rhinocerotidae > Diceros > Diceros bicornis. Next base: position 14,025,093 of record NC_080753.1, on the reverse strand, counting down.
CTCTGCCTGCGGGGTCCAGTGGAAGTGAGAGTGGTGTGTTTTTTCTTTCTAAACTTAGATTAACAGGAGAAAATATTGGTGAAGCTAGCTTCTTGGACTCAGCAACTCTAGGTTCTGGTTGGGTACCCATTGGATAATTGATCCATTTCCTCCCAGAAATAGTCTTTGTCTCTGTCTCTCTGTTTGTTGTTTACACAGGCATCTCTATAAGCCTGTCGTCTGGGCTTTTGTCTTGTTCTGTATCTTGTGAGCTTGGCTTTGTGACAATTCTGGTCTCCGCCTTCTGGAGGATGTACATACCGGCTACATCCTTGGCAGCCAATTGAGCAGACTGGGGTTCCGAGAAACTCTCTTTGTCTGGCTGTGCCTACTTTCAGGGAAGTTTGTCATAAGGGGTTCCTTTTGTATAAGGGGCCTTTGTCATCTCTTGTTGTGCTTTCTTATTTTGGGGAGTAAATTCTCTGGATCTCTTTTGGGGACACCTCTTGCGTTCATAGTTAAAGCTTGGGATGAGTCGCTGTTAAGGTTAAGATCCCACTTGTCAATGTGGCCAGACGACGGATCATTTAAGTTGGAAAAACTTCTAAATTGGGGGAAAAAATGTTTTGAGAGCTCTCACATAATTATTTAATTGGTACCTAAAAAATGGCCAGAGGAAAAAAAAAAGAGAAAAATTTGACTAGCCTTAAGACCCTGACTCAGGTTACAATTGAATTGAGAACATGTAAAAGTGTAAGTGTTGATAAGATTATAAAGGTTGGAATGTTTGAGCTAATTTTATATAAAGAGGTAACATCAACTTTGCCTCAGTATGTTTTAAAATGTCTGACTGGGAATGCTTCCCTTGTCCAAAATTATAAGATCAAGACCTATTGATAAAAGTCTTAATGAAAACTATGTTTAGAGGTATAAGAGGTGATGAAATTTACATGAAATTTTATAGAAAAACTGATGTTATTTCTATTATAGAACTGGGTAACAAAAATAATAACTTAAATGATGGCTAATTTTATCTAATGTCTTATGAAGTCTTGTAGGCAATCTAAATAATTATTGGGAACAAGTAACTAAATCGATGTGAAAAAGATAAATGTTGAGTGAACTTTTAACAATAATTCTGTGTTATGGTGGTTACAGCTTCCAAACTCTTTTTGGTGACTTAAAACTAGAGTTTTGCTAAATTTTATGATAAAAATTCATTGAGTATCTAGATCATTTCCAAATAAGATAAGATATTAGACATTAACTGCTAAATATAGGTTTATCTACTTTTGGCTTCTTACAGGAAAACTAAAAGGTGTTTTGGGTCTATTGGTAAACATGTCTTGTGTTTTATTAAAAGATTTTAGTATAAAGTAACATGTTTCCAGAAATTATGAAATGTTTATAAATTTTCCAAGCCACAGAATGTCAATGTAAAAGAAAGTTTATAATTGCTCACTTAGTTTTTACTTACAAATTAAAGTTTCTAAGGGTTAAAATTTCTAATTACTACATGTGATTAAAGCTACTAAAATAAAGAAAAATATGTCTGTGTACAAGGAAAGTAAGATGTATAAAGAAGGTACAAAAAATGGAAATATTTTGTTTGGTTGGTTAAGAAAGATAAATTTGTCCCGAAGTACTAGAAGGAAAAAAAAAATGAGGGCAAGGGACAAATTCTGAATGTAAAAAGTAAGTTATAGAAGGTTTGTTGAAGAGGAACCCATGGTCAAGTTCGCTGGGATTAAGGTAAATCCAATTAAGTAAAAGAGTTTTAATATCAGAAGTAAGCTGGTGCAAAATTAAAATTTGGTCTCCTCTTAAAAGGATAATTTTTCTTGAACTTTTCATCTGAGAGGTTATAAAAGGTTTTTCTTTACCTTTGAGTAAGTCTACCTAAAAGACAAAAAAAGTCTATGTTTTGTTAAAATAATTTTCTGTGTTCAAAGGACTGAGGTCTCTCTATTAAGGTTTTTTTTTTTTTGCTGTTTTAACTCTCTTTCTGCCCTTGACTGTTTCATAATGAGCATTGTTTCATACTTGATCAAGTGTTCATGATAAACCTTCTTAAGTGGTATTAAATGGGTTAATGTTATTGATATAGGTATTTTAAAATTGTATAACAGTGCTGAAATTCTGATCCATCCTGGTTACTTGTTATTATTAGTTAAAGTGTTGTATGTCACAGAATTAACCAAATTTCTTTGTCAATTGCCATTTGGGGTCGTGTTTACAGATAGTTATTTCTTTACTCTGATGCTTTTACGTGTGTTTCATCTTCAAAAAAGTTCCTGGAAAGGACTCTAACATTTACTCTGGAGTATAGGCTTCTGACAAACTTTCTGATCATAAAACTGAATGGGGTAAGAAATTACAGAACTCTGATGGAGAGACAGATGACTTCATGAAGCTGCTAGCAAAAAGATCAAGATCAAAAACTGATTACACAGGACTAAATAAACTGATGAGGATGATTCTAATTTTTATGATTTTTCATTTGAAATATTGCTGATTTTTTAATGTTCTGTTTTTTCAGATTTAAGGAAAACTTTTTCTCTTTTCTCCTGAGCTAGCTATGACATATGTATATAGCAATTTGGTAAATGATAACTCGGTAAGCAAAATTGAAATATTTTTCTTTTTCTCTCCACCTGATCCCTCCAGAATTTGGAAACTTTTAGTAAGTAAATATTCTTGCTTCATGGCAATATAGTTATTTGCATATGTTCAATAAGAATCTGTTCTCCTTATAACAGGACACAATTGGAAACACTGGTTATATTACCAAGGCTGTGACTGGAACATCATATTTGCGATATAACCATACAGCTTTTAAGGAATGAAGATTGGACTTTACGGAATAAAGCCACATGGAAATATTGGCCTGGTACCTTATGTTCCAAGCAGCACTTACTGGATAAGCAAAAAATGTCACCTACCTGGCAGGTACAAGGAACCTCAAAATATTTTGGGGAAACCTCAAGAAGAGAGGAATTCACCCAAATCTGTAGGTATTGCAGGTGAAGTCTGATGAGAAAATCCTTGGCTTGGCTTTCCTGGCCTTGAGAGGCTTTTTAAGTTCAATCTGAGATTCCTTGTAAAAAGTTTCCAGCAAAGCAGATTTAAAAGAGCTTATATGATCAATGGCTATTCTTGCTGTACTTATGTAAATAATTGGGCCAAGTTTATTAAAACTAAACTTATATTGCAAACTAGTTATTTTTAATTTGGCTATCTTTGATAAAAATGAGGGTGATTTCAGAGAGAAAAATTATATTTCAGTAAAAACTGTACTATACATTTGCGGATATTAGATCCTAGTTTTGTTAATTGTCTTTTGAGGTTTTTGTTTTATATCTGTTGACTGGACCGATTCCTGATTTCTTCTAGTCTCCTGAAATATCTGGCTACAGATCTCCAAACGAACGTTTTTTATTTTTTCCATCATTTTCTTTTGGAATCACTGAGAACTGAACCTGCCCTTTATCCTGAAGCCTTACAAACTGAAACCAATAGAATTGATATAAACCTGAGAGATTACCCAATGACATCATCAGAGACATTTTAAACTGCAAAAGATGCTTTGACGCTGACATCTAGAAATCTTAACTGGCTGTCCTCTGAACTCAGAAACCGCTTTACAATTTGCTCCAACAATTAAACCTGTTTTTCTTTTGTTTCCATAGAGATGCTTCTTATTAAATACTTGATTCCTCACTTCCACAATACATAAGGCCTACCTTTGGGAGCCCGCCTGCATCATCACCTTCTAAAATACACTTAATTGAACTGATCTATTATCAGGACTAAGAAATGTGTTCAGTGAGATGGAACAATCTACCAACTCAGCTTCTGGACTATGAAACTTCTTTAAGTTTCAAAAGGACTGTGAAACTTTTAGTTTCAAAGGTGGGACTGTGGGAAATCAAAATTGGCCATCCTGAAATATATCTCTTTACCTTGATTATTTTCTCTGACGGACATTTGACCTCCCCCAAACTGCCTAAAGGAATTTTTGTGTGTGTGTGTGTGAGGAAGATTAGCCCTGTGCTAACATCTACCAATCCTCCTCTTTTTTTGCTGAAGAAGACTGGCCCTGGGCCAATACCCGTGCCCATCTTCCTCCACTTTATATGGGACGCCGCCCCAAGCGGTATGTCAGTGCACACCTGGGATCCGAGCTGGTGAACCCCAGGCTGCCAGCAGCGGAGTGTGTGCACCCAACCGCCTGCTCCACCGGGCCAGCCCCTGCCTAAAGGAATTTAACTCTGGGTGTAGACGGACTGGCAGGATCCTTGCTAAGCCCATTCTTAACAAAATTCTGTTTACCAAATATTTACATTTGTAAGGGTATCTCCTTCTGTGTAGTGGGAAGACGAGGGATGACCTTTTTTGTGAAAACTCTTATCAGGACGGAAGAAGACGACTTAAATCTACCTACTCTCGATTACTATAATTCCTGTCTCTCCGGCCACATTCTCTGTAGGTGGCCCTGCAAAGCATTGTCTGACAAACATTTACATTTCCCTCTTCACGTAAATTGTCTTCTTCCCCTCTGAAATCCCAAAACACCGCCCACCCCCAACATCCTCCTTTGTGTTTAGCTGAAGATAGTATTTAAGATGAGAATTTCTGCTATTGTGTTGAGAAACTCAATTTCCCTGGTTTCTCCCATGTATACATGTTATTAAACTTGGTATTATTTTCTTCTGCTAACCTGTCTTTTTAATTATTTGGCCAGCCATAAGAACCTTAAGGGAAAGGGCAGAGGGGGATTCTCTCTCTTCCCCTACAATGGCTATGTGACAGGTGTTATATGACAATTTCTGGAAAAGATCAAGGTGAGCACAGAATCTGTTTTCCTTTGTTATTGTATTTTTCATTCCAACCAACAGACAGTTTTGAAGGAGATTGAAAATCTGATTTCATATTTAACCTAGTGAAACATAAAAATTTGTAACTAAATCTGCTCATAAGAATTGTGTTATTTAATTACCACTAAAAACTTGGAATATTTTTTTAGTCTCAAAATAGCCAGGATCTACATCTAGGTCAAGCACTTCATTGTTGGAACTTCAGAAGATTGGTCCTGCATGTGTTAGGCCACTATGCTTGCTCTATTTCATCTTGAAAATCTTCTTTACTTTTGGTAGCCTTTTCTCATCTGCTGGGGCTTCCTCTGGCTGCCAGGCTGTAGAAATTTCTTCAAGATGAGGAGGTTGCTGATTCCGGTTTTCAGGACCTGCAATGCACAGGAGCACAGCCTCAGAGTGGAGCCAAAGACCAACCCGGTCATTAGCACAAGCCAGGGAATCTGAGACCCTCCTAGGCGAGGACCCACTGAGTCTCCTCCATCAGCGCCAGTGTGAGGCTGGGGAACAGACACGGGGAGAGCCATGATGATAAGAGGAAGAAAATCCAGCTCAATAGCATTTCTTCCCTCTCTTCTTCCCTACACACTCATCCTATGGATTCACAGCTCTTGTGCAATACAAGGAAGAGGATGTGCCCGTCAGATATCAGCACAGATACAGTCTCCAAGAACTCAAGGCAAGTGCGGGGCCTGTTTCTCCTCTTTCACTCTAATGCATATGTTTGATTTCCTTGCTGGAGGGCTGTGGGATCCTGAGCTGATACAGTCAGTCCTGGTGCAGAAAAGCAGGAGAAGCAAAGAGAGGGATCCACAGGGCCTGGGGGATGGTCCTGGAGCAAACACTCACAGAGTTCCAGCCCTTCCTGCCCTGAGCGAGTTACCAGAACTGCTCAAGGAGCCCCAGCCCTGACATTTGCACCACTTCCCTCCCTCTCCCTGGCCCCCAGCTCCCAGGGTACACACACATAGGCATTGCCCGGGGTTAAAACCCCAACACATGACTTCTACTAGATACTCTCATCAGAGGCAACTAGATACTTGGGCTTACCATTTCTCAGCTTTTCCAAGTCTTTCGAAGTTTCTGTAAATTTCTCTTCAAACTAGAAAGCAGAAACAGTCAATGAGTTCTTGTTCTTTCATTCCACAGCATTATAGAACTTTTACACTTGAATGGCCCCTGTCTGGCACGTGATGAGGAGAAGGGAGATTCCTGAGCTTGGCAGGGTACACAGAGGAGTGTGATCAGGGCCACTGGGAATTTAGATGAGAGGCGTCAGGAAAGAGCAGGGTTACAGCAGTGACAGCTCACTCTTGCAGTTTCAATTCACCTCCACCCTCTTTCCAGCTCTGTGGATGGTTAGGTGGTGACTGGGGAGGGGATGTCATGCAGGGAAGGGACCGGGAAGATCTTCCTGTTGTGGAGTTTGAATGTCTCAGGAAAGCCTGTCTCTCCACGTGAGATCAGGACAGGACATTGTGTGTCCCCCGGCATGCGGTATGCCAGGGGGCAGTGACCCTCTGAGACGCTGCCACCAGGGGCCTCTGCTGTCGTGGACACCAGCCCATCCCACAAGGCCCCACTCAGGGTAGAATGAGTGCTGGGGGCTGCACAGCTTCACCTCTTTCAACCCAGAATTTCCTCTCCTCGAAAATAGTGGGCATATTAGGTTAGAACTCCCAATTTCAGGAAGGAAAAATTGTTTCCATATAGCTTTTTTTTTTAACTAAAAATGTTGATTTCTCATATGATTTCCTGGGTTTAAATACATTTAGTGACCTCTTGACCTTCGACACATTACTAAATCTCTCCGTGTCTCAGTGTCCTCATCTATAAAAGGGGTAGAGTTGTGGTACCAACTTATAGGTTGGTGTGAAGATAAATCCGTATGGTATGCAAAGACCTTTAAACAGTACCATGTATACACTAGGTGCTCAATAAACAGACGTTGTCAGGAGTTTTGAAGTTGATTGCTGTTTCATCATACCATCCTTTTTTTAATAAAAAAGATTTAAAACAATCTAACATGGGTGAACATGTACTCTGTGCTTGACCTACATTCAGGATTTACACCTTGGTGTATATTATCCCTTCTCCTGAGCCGAGTCTCTGTGGTTGGAATGGCAGCCATAAGCAAGGCTGTTTCAGTCGGACCAGAAGCTCTGAATGGTTGTTGAGTTTAGTACAAACATGAAAATCAGTAATTATATAATCATGCAGTTTACTTAATCAGCAGAATCTATCAAACCAAAAGTCAAAAGAGGCAGCTATTAGGAAACTGGATTTCAGTGTTGATAGAATCTGGTTCTACTCTTGGCTCTGCCTCACAGTAGCTGTGTGATCCGGGCACAGTCACTTCACATCTCCAGACCTTAGTTTCCTCATCTATGAAAGGGAGGTAGAACATTTTCTTAAGCAGAATATGTTGTGTTTTAAAATGCATATTATAGGACCGGCCCCCATAAACCATGTAATAACCAGTAGTGGTGTTTGCAGTGGGTATTATAGTTTAAAGGGATTCTTCATGGTGAAAAGTGTGGGAATTTGGGGGTTTCTGACTTGTCCAGTGGAACAGTTTATTGTGGGTCTACATGACTCCACAGGGTCAGACTATACAGACAGTGAGGTGTGAGTGCAGTAATTCATAAAGCACCCACTTCAAGACAAACATAAGGGATGGTGGTGGTCTTCACAGCAGGGTGGCTGAGGGGGGGTGGGGTTGGCTAGTGAGATGGTGTTTGTGAGGCTAGTGGAGACGGATGGGATGGTGATGGTCAGCCTTTGGGCACAGAGAACCCAGAAGCCCTGACCAAGAGCCTCTGGTAAGTCCTTGCCCCACCACCCTCTTCAGTCAAGCTGGGATGGAGAAGAGGAAGCCTGGATGCTCTCAGCATCTCCCCCTGCTTCCCCCTCCTGTGCTGAGCTGATCCTGCCCCGGGGCTCTGAACATGTCCCTGAACCAAAACCTGATGCTGGACACAGTGAAAACGAGTTATTGACTCATAGAAAGAAAACAACCTGGAATGGCACTATTTGGATGTTTTGTGTATTGTTTCTTCATGAAATTGAGAGAGGACCAGGCTAAAGCCCCATGCACCCACGGAGCAATCCAGAGAGTGTAATCCCAAGGCTTTAGTAAACATGGTGTTATGAGGCTGAAGGGAGCCCACTAGAAGTTCCTGTCACAGGACACTGTCCCATCTGGAACCCTCCTTTTCTGCTCCCACCTGAGGGACAAGATGTCCTGAGTCTGTCCATGACCCTCTCCCCGGGAAACCCATCCCAGAGTTGCTGGTCCCTCTGATCTGGACTGAGAAATGTTTTTCTCTGTGACACCTCTAGAAGGCAGCACTCAACAGACTCCCAGGAAACATACCATTTTTCCACTGCGAATATGGCATTTTGACACTCTAAATGCTTGGGTGTCCTCCTAGATGCTCCCTTCTCTCCTTTTAATCACCTCCTTACCATGTGCAACCTCACTAGAATGTAAACCGCCTGAGGACAGGCCCGTGTCTGTCTTGTTCATCCGTGTGTCCCCAGGACCTAGCACAGGACCTGGCCCTTAACAGTGCTCAACAAAATCACTGCTGAGTCAAGGTATTACATCTTCACAGCCAGTTTGTTACAATCCATTCCTCCCCACATTTGTTGTTATTTCTTAACTTTAATTGTATTATATTTTAATATTATATCTTTTTATCCTTTTATTATATAAATGTCAAGCATGTACAATTAAAATAAAGGAAAAAAGATCATCCTTGCACCCATTGCCCAGCAGCAATAGTTATCAACTCAAGCCAGTCTCCCGTCATCTATATGCCCACGACACTCCCTCTCCTGTAATAGTTTAAAGCAAATCCCAGATATCTTGTATTTCCTCTTTAAATAGTTCAATGTGTCTCTAAAACGTAAGAACTATTTTAAAAATAACCTCAGTATGTTATCACACCTAAAACAGTAACAATAACTCTTTAATATTTTTTAATATGCAGTGTGTTCATGTTTCTAACTATTGCATAAATGTCATAAATGACATTTTACGTTTGTTTAAATCCATTTGAAATTGGCCCACATATTGTGATTAGTTTCTAAAATTTATTTTGGTTGTTTATGTTCTTTGAAGACAAGAAATTTAATAACATATTAGATCAAATCAGTTCATCACTTAATAACTGAAGTTTATTTTAATGCAAATCTCTTGACAGGTCATTTAGTAAGAACAGTCTCCTAGTTATGTGAGAAGGGACTTTGATAGTCAATTTTAGATGCGCAAGCTCTGAACCCACCTCTACTCCAGCTGCAGCCAGGAGCCACTAGATGGTTTCCATTCTGTCTCGTCCATCCAAGTAGTGAAGTTTGGGCTTCGCTGCAATGATGAGGCCTCCTGGTTTCTCTAAACTGGAATGAATGAACACATGAATGAATAAATGAACAAATGAAGAAAACAAGAGAAGCAAAAATGTACTTTATGATACATGGTTGAACAGCACCAACGATGCTGAAGAAGTTCTGCCTCCTTCATGGCAGAGTCAGAAGAATCCCTGGAATGTCTTCCTTGGCTCAAATTCTCACCCTCAGGAGCCAAGCCCAGGAAATGGCACCAAACCACTCTCCAGTCTCCACTGGGTAAAGTGGTGGTCTTGGAAACCAAATCGGTGAGGGTCTGTGGTAAGGAAGTGAGCGTGGGGATCAGGGGAAGGGGAAGGATTAGAGAACTAATATTTATTGAAAACAACCTCCTAATGATTGCGAACAAATCCTAACCTCTTTGAATATGTTATATCTTTATTCTTCATATCAGCCCCATGAAATAGTTGTTATTATCTCCATTTTGCAGTTAATGAGACAGAGGTGCAGAGATTAGTTAAATGACACATCCACAGTCACACTCCAGGGGGTGGTGGACATGGAAATCCACCCCCAGGATAAAGGGAGGGCAGGGCTGGACCCCACACAGATAGATGCAGGCCCTGGGAGCCTGTGAGGTGCCTTGAAACAAGAGGACTTCACTGACCCCGAGGGGGAGGAGGGAGCAGAGTTAACGATGCATTTGTTCAAAAGCTAAAATTAGGGCTCAGACTCTCGCTTAACTGTAGCTCAACAGATCCTAATTCTTCCCACAGACACAGGATGCTGATTCTTTCCTGTTTTTGGAATTCTACATTCTACCTCCACTTGGTGCATTTTATAATCTAGAAAAAGGGATGTTACTGCATCAACTTTACAGTATATGGAGTGGAACTAACATTTGTTCAATGTCTGTCATACGACGGGCATGCTCACAAATTTATCTCCATTTAATGCTACAAAAATCACCTGAGGTTATTTATGAGAGTCTGTTATCACTCTCCCTTTACAGTTGGGGATACTGAGGTTACTAGAGGAACTTGCCCAATGGAGGTGGTGGACCTGGGGTTCAAACCCACTTCTATGTGAAACCAAAGGCTAGGACTCATTTTCTGTATTAGTGTTTTTCAAAAGATGCATGACAATCCTTATTGGTGAAATCGACCAATTTTTGAAATGAAATAGAAGACAGTAGAAACTCTCCGAGTGCCGTCTATGGAGACGAGGTTAGGATCATCTCAGGAGTTTCAGCTTCAGTCAGATGTGTGTTGCACGTGTGGATGTGTGCACACTCATTTGATCAACTGATGGTGAGAGAGACATTGGTTGTGTCCAATCAGCAAAATTTGAAAGCCCTTGGTCTACCCCATGCTGCGTGGGTGGTCAACATAGACGGAACCAGAGAATGAAACTCAACAGCTCCAAAAGTGGACATGACTAGTTCCTCATGAGTGTGAATGGAAGCACAGGGGACTGGTTACAAGCGGGAGTCCCAAAGCCAGGACTGAGGGAGGAACAGTTGCATTTTCCATCCAAATCCCAGGCTCTGTTTAGAAAACATTAAGATTCTTCTTGCCAAATTTTATTGTTGTGGAGTTTCGGACAAAAATATATTTCTCTTTGCCCAGGAGATATATCTCTGAAAAAGTGTGTATGACTTGAATTTTAGATATCAAAATGTTTTCAATATGCACATTTTTAATGGGGGACTCAATAGTCTAACCTTCAGAAAGTAAAAAATTCGGGCCAGCCCCATGGCTTAGCGGTTAAGCGCGTGCGCTCCGCTGCTGACGGCCCGGGTTTGGATCCCGCGTGCACACTGATGGACCGCTTCTCCATGCTGAGGCCTCGTCCCACGTACAGCAACTAGGAGGATGTGCAGCTATGACATACAACTATCTACTGGGGCTTTGGGGGAAAAAAAGTAAATAAATAAAATTATTAAAAAAAAAGAAAGTAAAAAATCCTTTGGAAACATACTTAATCAACCATCTGTCTTGTGATTGGAGATACTGGAGTTGGTGCTTTCTCATCACGGGAGGCGGAGGTGCTGGGATTGAGCAGAATGGAGAGGAGACTAAGGCCGGCACTGAGGCGGGAAGTGTGTGCTGTGGACTAGAGTTCACACCGCCAAGTGACTCACACCTCACACTCAGCTCCTTTCCCTTTCACTGAGGATCCTGTTACAAAGGGAAAGGAACTCTTCTCTTAGATAATATGTTATCATAACTCTCTTCCTCATAGACAACTTTCCTCACCTCCCCACTAGGAGGTTTCCAAAGGCCTGGTCCAGACTAGGGCAAGGGTTATCCTAAAACTTTGCCTGGTCAGCAGAAAATGAGAATTAGAGAGATTCGATGAACTGCCAAAGAGCACACACGTGTGCTCCTGATTCACACTCCATATCCAGCAAGTGTGTCTGCCCTCGACCACAACCCCGGGAAGTAGCTTCTCGTATCCTGTTCTAAAGAGGAGGAAACTGAAGGTCAAAGACATGCAGTGGCTTTCCTAGGCTCACACGCTGTGTCCTCTGATTTCAGGGCCACGTCATTTCAGGTTTCACCCCACCGTGGAACGCTCAGGCGCTCTCTGTGGGTCTCCCTGAGACTCTTGTTTATTTTTCCCATTCGGAATCCATTAGCCAGCTAACGGTTGAAGGGCAGGGAGAGAAGGAAACATGGAATTCCTGAGTTCCTCTCTGTTAGCTGATTTTTAGGTGCTTGATATGAAGAAGCACTGATAAAAGCGTGCCTTGGTTTATTTTGACAGCCTAAAAATTTACTATGAGTAAATTGAGCACTAGTGTAACTAAATTTTACCTTAATAGGGGAGTAGGCTTACATTCCTTGAAAGGCCTTATCCATGATAATCCCAGGAATGAACTAAAGGAGTGAGGTCTAGGGATCCTAATCACAGCAGGTCTCAGCAGAGAGAAGGAGACTTGGTGCCCAATCCCAGCTCTTTCCTCATGAGGATCACAACCTCGGGCAGGTGGATGCATCTCTGCACCACAATTTTTTCTTCTAAAAACAGAGTTATTTCTACTTTTGAGGGCTGTTGAGAAAGTTAAATGAGATAATGTACATAAAATTCATTATCAGGATCAGCAAATGCATGCTCTCTCCTGCTCCCAGATCCTGGAGATGAGTTAGTCTGAACATACCAGGTAACACCTGTGTCTTCTTTCTTCTATCTGTCTGTCAATCTATCTATCTATCTATCTATCTATCTATCTATCTATCTATCTACCTACCTACCTACCTATCTATTAACACATAGAGCTCCTTTAGGAGTGAGATTTAATCTCCAGACTTTTTTCAAATGTCATGTAAAGGATCTTTTTGTTTAGCTGCTGTGGAAAGATTAGTGACATTCACTTATTACTTAACCTGGATTGCAGGAAGTTTTTGGCGAAGGTTCAGGGTTCTGGCACATCATTAAACAAGGCCTTGCGTAACCCCAACACTGCAGCAGATCCCTGGTTCTGTCCCAGGACCCTGCCCTCCACGTGCCTTTCTCCTCAGGCCCGCCCTGCTGCCCCTCCCTCCCTGATCCGGGCACTCTGGCCTCCTTCCTGTGCCCGAGCCCCCTTTGCATGGGTCCAGCCATTGGAACGGGAGACCCACGGCTTCTCTCTCCAGCTCTTCACAGCCCTTACGCGGGTCTTACTGTCGACACTTCATGAAAATGATCACGTCTCTCCAGCATCCTCTTGCTTACCCGGCAATGACCCATTTCACTAATCCTTCTCTGACGCTTCATTTCTGGTTTATATGTAGAAGTATTTCCTTCTTTTAAAAAATTTCCTTCAGTGCCAGCCTTGATGGCCAAATGGGTAAAGTTCATCAGTCCACTTAGGCAGTCCTAGTTCAGTTCCCCATGAGGAGCCCCACCACTCCTCTGTCAGTAGCCATGCTGTGGCACAGGCTCACATAGAAGAACTAGAAGGACTTACAGCTAGAATATACAATTATGTGCTGGAGCTTTGGGGAGGGAAAAAAAGTAGAGAGAGGATCATTGGCAACAGTTGTTAGCTCAGGGCAAAGCTTTCACAAGAAAAAAAGCAAAAAATTTCCTCAACTGACACTTTTTGAGCAGTTTCCAGTGCTAAGAAATGATGCCTGGTGGGGAACAGGATCCGAGCCTGATCTAGTCCCTGACCTAAAGGGCTTTAAGTCTAGTCAGAAAAACAGGTTTGTGGACAACAGACAGAGCATGAGGGGCCCAGCAGGGACTTCTCTTTGAGTGGTTCCAACTCAAGAATCACAAGTCTCTGAGTGGTTCCAACTCAAGAATCACGATTCTCTCAACCAAGCAAGTCAGAGCGAGGTGAGGAGCTGCCAGGCTGAGGAAGCTGAGGGCGCTGCTCTGCGGCCCAGGGCGCTCCTGCCTCCCAGGCTGCACCCAGTCCCCAAGCTCCGTGCCTCTCTACCCCACGTGGCTGCCTTCCTCCCCTTCAAATGAGGACCCCGCCTCAGCCCTGACAAACCTTGCTCTCGGTAGAATCCTGCCTAGTGCTTTTCCTCATTGCCATTTCAATGTCTTCCCCCATATGTACTAGAGTTTTTCCCATGAATTCTGTTATGTTCTAATAGCTCCAGGATCTCCCTGAGCCTCTCCATCTCTCCTGTATGAGACCTTTCCTTTTTTCCCCCAATATTAACACTTAGAGCATGGTTGACTCACATTCTTTTTTTATTTTATTTTTTTAATTAATTAATTTATTTATATTTTTCCCCCAAAGCCCAAGTAGATAGTTGTACGTCATAGCTGCACATCCTTCTAGTTGCTGCATGTGGGACGCGGCCTCAGCGTGGCCAGAGAAGCGGTGCGTCGGTGCGCGCCCGGGATCCGAACCCAGGGCTGCCAGCAACGGAGCACGCGCACTTAACTGCTAAGCCACGGGGCCGGCCCAACTCTTACATTCCGATTTGAATGACTTGTCCATTCTAGCTAGGTGAATTACTGTGCTTTTAAAAAATTCATTCTATGCTCCTGTGATTCTCTAGTTTTCCCATCGAAACTTCCTGAGTTGGGGAGTTTGAGAAGTCATGTCGTCCAGGGTTTCTTAAGGGGATGATTTTGTCCCTCCCATTCCGGAGGACACTTGGCAATCTCTGGAGACATTTTTGGTTGACAAAACCAGTAGGGAGGGTGCTTCATCCATTGGGTAGCGAGTAGAGATGCGTCTGTTGTGGAGTGGGGCGATGCCTCGATGTGCATCTGAATGCTTCTTATTCACCCTCAGTCATTCTGCGTTTCATCCACCTTCGTTTTCATCCACCTTCGTTTTCATCCACCAGTTTATCCTAAAGACAAACTGATTGGATATTTAGTTGGAAATACCTTATGGTGGATTGGAGTTGGCTCTTTTTTTTTTTTGGTGAGGAAGATTAGCCCTGAGCTAACATCTGTTGCGCGTCCTCCTCTTTTTGCAGAGGAAGAGTTGCCCTGGGCTAACATCCAAGCCCATCTTCCTCTACTTTGTATGTGAGATGCCTGCCACAGCACGGCTTGGTAAGCAGTGCATATGTCCACGCCCGGGATCCAAACCTGCGAAACCCAGGCCACCACAGCAGGGTGTGTGAACTTAACCACTGTGCCACCGGCCCCGCCCCAATTCCTTTTTTTGTTTTATTGTGGTAACAATAAATGGTTTATAACATTATGTAAATTTCAGCTGTACATCATTATATTTCGATTTCTGTGTAGATTACCTTATGTTTACCACCCAAATACTAATTACAATCCATCACCACACAGTTGTTCCTAATCACCCCTTTTGCCTTCCTCCCTCTCCCCTTCCCCTCTGGTAACCACCAATCCGATCTCTGTCTCTATGTGATTGTTTTTGTTGTTTTTATCTTCTATTTATGAGTGAGATCATACGGTATTTGACTTGCTCCCTCTGACTTATTTCACTTAACATAATACCCTCAATGTCCATCTGTGTTGTCACAAATGGCTGGATTTCATCGTTTCTTATGGCTGAGTAGTATTCCATTGTGTATATATACCACATCCTCTTTATCCATTCGTCCCTTGATGGGCACTTAGGTTGCTTCCAAGTCTTGGCTACTGTGAATAACGCTGCAATGAACACAGGAGTGCATGTATCTTTACGCATTTGTGTTTTCACACTCTGGATAAATACCCAACAGTGGAATAGCTGGATCATATGGTAGTTCTATTCTTAATTTTTTGAGGAATCTCCATACTGTTTTCCATAGTGTCCGCACCAGCTTGCACTCCCACCAGCAGTGTATGAGAGTTCCCTTCTCTCCACATCCTCTCCAACACTTGCTATTTCCTTGTTAATTATAGTCTTGTTAATTATAGTCATTCTGACGGGCATGAGGTGATATATCATTGTAGTTTTGATTTGCATTTCTGTGATAGTTAATGATGTTAAACATCTTTTTACCTGCCTGTTGGCCATCTATATATCTTCTTTGGAGAAATGTCTGTTCAGATCTCTTGCCCATTTTTCAATTGTGCTGTTATTTTTTTTGTTAATGAGATGTATGAATTCTTTATATATTTTGGAGATTAATCCCTTATCACATATACGGTTTGCAGATATCTTCTCCCAATTGTTAGGTTGTCTTTTCACTTTGTTGATGGTTTCCTTTGCTGTGCAGAAGCTTTTTAGTTTGATGTAGTCCCATTTGTTTATTTTTTCTATTGTTTTCCTTGCCCAGTCAGACATGGTATTTGAAAATATGCTGCTAAGACTGATGTCAAAGAGAGTACTGCTTATGTTTTCTTCTAGAAGTTTCATGGTTTCATGTGTTACAGTCAAGTCTTTAATCCATTTTGAGTTATTTTTTGTGTATGGTGTAAGATAATGGTCTACTTTCATTCTTTTGCATGTGGCTGTCCAGTATTCCCAACACCATTTTTTGAAGAGACGTTCCTTTCTCCATTGTATGTTCTTGGCTTCTTTGTCAAAAATTAGCTGTCCATACATGTGTGGGTTTATTTCTGGGTTCTCGATTCTGTTCCATTGATCTGTGTGTCTGTTTTTGTGCCAGTACCATGCTGTTTTGGCGACTGTAGCTTTGTAGTATATTTTGAAATCAGGGAGTGTGACACTTCCAGCTTTGTTCTTTTTTCTCAGGATTCCTTTGGCTATTTGAGGTCTTTTATTGTTCCATATAAATTTTAGGATTCTTTGTTCTATTTCTGTGAAAAATGTTGTTGGAACTTTGATAGGGATTGCATTGAATCTGCAGATTGCATTAGGAAATATGGACATTTTAACTATGTTAATTCTTCCAATCCAAGAGCACAGAATATCTTTCCATTTTTTTGTGTCTTCTTCAGTTTCTTTCAATGATGTTTTATAGTTTTCAATGTAAAAATCTTTCTCCTCTTGGGTTAAGTTTATTCCTAGGTACTTTATTCTTTTTATTGCAATTGTAAATGGGATTGTATTCTTAATTTCTCTTTCTGCTACTTCGTTACTAGTGTATAGAAATGCAACTGATTTTTGTATGTTGATTTTTGTATTCTGCAACTTTACCATATTTATTTATTATTTATTATATATTTATATATAATATTTATATATTTATTATTTCCAAAAGCTTTTTCGTGGGTTTTCTTTAGGGTTTTATATATATATTTATAGATATTCTATCTATATTTATATATATTTCTATATATAAAATCATGTCATCTGCAAATAGTGACAGTTTCACATCTTTCTTTCCATTTTGGATCCCTTTTATTTCTTTTTCTTGTCTGATTGCTCTGGTTAGGACTTCCAATACTATCTTAAATAAGAGTGGTGAAAGTGGGCATCCTTGTCTGGTGCCTGTTCTTAGAGACATAGCTTTCAGTTTTTCACCATTGAGAATGATATTAGCTGTGGGTTTGTCACATATGGCCTTTAATATGTTGACGTAGTTTCCTTCCATACCCATTTTATTCAGAGTTTTTGTGATAAATGGGTGCTGTATCTTGTCAATTTCTTTCTCTGCATCTATTGAGATGATCATGTGGTTTTTATTCTTCATTATGTTAATGTGGTGTATCTCGTTGATCAATTTGCAGATGTTGAACAATCCCTGCATCCCTGGAGTAAATCCCACTTGATCATGGTGTATGATGTTTTTAATATATTGTTGTATTCAATTTTCAAGTATTTTATTGAGGATTTTTGCATCAATGTTCCAGGCCAGTGATATCGGCCTGTAATTTTCTTTTATTTGTGTTGTCCTTGTCTGGTTTGGGTATCAGGGTAACATTGGCTTCATAGAGTGAGTTAGGAAGCTTCCCCTCCTCTTCACTTTTTTGGAAGAGTTTGAGAAGGATAGGTATTAAGTCTTCTTTGAATGTTTGGTGGAATTCACCAGGGAAGCCGTCTAGCCCTGGACTTATTTTTTGGGAAATTTTGAATTACTGTTTCGATCTCCTTACTGGTGATTGGTCTATTCAAATTCTCTATTTCTTCTTGGTTCCATTTTGGAAGGTTGTATGATTCTAAGAATTTATCCATTTCTTCTAGATTATCCAATTTGTTGGTGTATAGCTTTTCGTAGTATTCTCTTATAATCTGCTGTATTTCTGAGGTGTCTGTTGTAATTTCTCCTCTTTCATTTCTGATTTTATTTATTTAAGCCTTCTCTCTTTTTTCCTTGGTGAGTCTAGCTAAAGGTTTGTCAATTTTGTTTATTTTTTCAAAGAATCAGCTCTTGGTTTCATTGATTTTTTCCTATTTTTTTTTTTAGTCTCAATTTCATTTATTTCTGCTCAATTTTTATTATTTCTTTCCTTCTACTGATTTTGGGCTTTGTTTGTTCTTCTTTTTCCAGTTCCTTTAGGTGCACTGTTAGATTGTTTATTTGAGATTTTTCTTGTTTGTTGAGGTAGGCCTGTATTGTTATAAACTTCCCTTTTAGAACTGCTTTTGCTGTATCCCATAAATTTTGCCATGTCATACTTTCATTTTCATTTGTCTCCAGGTATTTTTTGATTTCTTCATTGACCTAATCGTTGTTCAGTAGCATTTTGTTTAATCTCCACATATTTGTGGCTTGTCTCATTTTCTTCGTATAGTTGATTTCTAGTTTCATACTGATGTGGTCAGAGAAGATACTTGGTTTTATTTCAGTCTTTTTAAATTTATTGAAACTTGTTTTGTGGCCTAATATGTGATCAACCCTGGAAAAATTACTGTGTGCATTTGAAAAGAATATGTGTTCTTCGCTTTTTGGATGGAATGTTCTGTCTATATCTACTAAGTCCATCTGGTCTAATGTGTCATTTAAGACCAATGTTTCCTTATCGATCTTCTCTTTGGATGATCTATCCATTGGTGTAAGTGGAGTGCTAAAGTCCTCTAGTATTATTGTGTTACTGTCTATTTCTCCTTTTATGTCTGTTAATAATTGCTTTATATATTTAGGTGCTCCTGTGTTGGGTGCATAGACGTTTACAAGTGTCATACCCTCTTGTTGGATTGTTCCCTTTATCATTATATAGTGCTTTTCTTTGCCTCTTGTTACAGTTTTTGTTTTAAAGTCTATTTTGTCTGATACAAGTATTGCTACCCCAGCTTTCTTTTCATTGCCATTTGCTTGGAGTATCTTTTTCCATCCCTTCACTTTCAGTTTGTGAGTGTCTTTGGGTCTGAAGTGTGTCTCTGTTATGCAGCATATATATGGGTCTTGTTTTTTTATCCAATCAGCCAGCCTACGCCTTTTGATTGGAGCATTTAATCCATTGACATTTAAGGTAACTATTGATAAGTATGTACTTATTGCCATTTTGTAACTTTTTTTCTGGGTGTTTTAGTTGTTCTTCTCTGTTCCTTTCTTCTCTTGCTCTCTTCCCTTGTGGTTGATGGCTTTCTTTACTACAATGTTTGGGTTCCTTTCTCTTAATTTTTTGTGTATTTGTTATAGGTTTCTGGTTTGTGAATATCATGAGTTTCATATATAATAACCTACATATAAAGCAATCTATATTAAGTTGATGTTCTCTTTAGTATGACCTCTTTCTAAAAGCTCTACTCTTTTACTCTCCTCCTCTGACATTTTATGTTTTTGATATCATATCTAACCTCTTTTTCTCTGTGTGTGTATCCATTAGCCTCTTATCATGGAAAGAGGTAATTTTAGTACTTTTGTCTTTTGACCTTCATATTATCTTCCTAGGTGGTTGATTTGCTACCTTTACTGTACTTTTTACTTTACCAGTGATATTATTGCTTTTTTTTTTTCTTGATAATTTTCTCATTCCTATTTGTGGTCTTCTCTTTCCCCCTTATAAAAGTCCCTTTAGCATTTTTTGTAAAACTGGTTTCTTGGTGATAAACTCCTTTAATTTTTGCTTGTCTGGGACACTTTTTATCTCTCTTTCCATTCTGAATGATAAACTTGCCAGGTAGAATATTCTTAGTTGTAGATTTTTTCCTTTCAGCACTTTAAATATATTGTGCCACTCCCTTCTAGCCTGTAAGCTTTCTGCTGAGAGGCCCCCTGATAGCTTTATGGGGTTTCTTTTGTATGTAACTTGTTGACTTTCTCTTGTGGCTTTTAGGATTCTCTCTTTATCTTTAATTCTTGACATTTTCATTATAATGTGTCTTGATGTGGACCTCTTTGGGTTTATCTTGTTTGGTGCTCTCTGTGCTTCGTACCTGCTTATCTGTTTCCTTCCTTAGGTTAGGAAAATTTTCAGGTACTATTTCTTCAAATAGATTCTCTGCCCCTTTGTCTGTCTCTTCTCCTTCTGCGACACATATAATATGAATGTTAGTGCATTTGATGTTGTCCCAGAGGTCCCTTAGACTTTTCTCATTCTTTTTCATTTTTTTTCTTTTATCTATTCAGTTTGGGTGACTTCCTCTAGTCTTTCGTCCAGTTCGCTGATCCATTCTTCTGTATTATCTACTCTGCTATTGAGTCTCTCTAGTGAATTTTTCACTTCCAGTATTGCCTTCTTCATTTCTGATTGGTTCTTTTTTATATTTTCCAATTCTTTGTTGACATTCTCACTGAGTTCATCCGTTCTTCTCCCATGATCAATGAGCATCCTTATCACTTTTTGTTTGAACTCTTTGTCAGGTAGATTGTTTATTTCTGTTTCATTTAGTTCTTTTTCTGGGGCTTTGTCTTGTTCCTTTACGTGGAATGTATTTCTTTGCCTCCTCATTTTGCCTCTTTCTCTGTGTTTATATCTATGTATTAGGTGGGTCAGCTACGTCTCCTGATCCTGGAGGGGTGGCCTCATGTAAGAGATGCCTTATGAGGCCCAGCAGTGTGCTTCCCTCTCATCATTAGTTCCAAATGTTCCAGGAGTGACCTTGTGTGGGCTATGTGTGTCCTTCTGTTGTGGCAGTGTTGCTCTTGCTGTAGGTGCCCAGAGAGGCTAGGGTGTCCCATTGGCCGGCTGGTTGTAACACTCAGCTGTGTGTGGCTGCTATGGACACTTCAGTCACTTTATCGGGCAAGGGGAGCCCCAGAACAGTTGGCTGCAAGGTCTAATAGCACATTCCTGTTGCAGTTTTTCTGTTAAGTGAGTAGACACCCAGCTTGGCTGGTTGTTAGGCTCAGGAGCTTACAATTGCTATAGGCCTACATCCTGCAAGCCTCTTGTCAGCTCTGTCAAGATTGCAGATAGATGGGGCTGGCCTTAGGCATGACAGCAGCCAATTGCTTCAGGCTTTGGAAGGTGGGGCTGATCCCCTATGTGGCTGTTTGAGAAACACAAGTCTGCTGCTGACAACGCCACTGCCCACAGGGCCACACACCCCCTCAACACAGTCCTGTCCTATGCGCAAGCCCAGACTACCTGAAGTGGACCCAGTCGCCCCACAGCAGAAGCCCCACACACTCCACCAATGCCCCACACACTCCATCTGCTCCTCACGCACACCCTGCCCTGCAGAGGTGGACGTACTCACCTGGCTGCAGAGGCACCCAGCCTATGCAGGCCCACAAGTTGCCTGAAGGCTTGCTGTCCCTCAGGAGGGCTGCCTGCCCTCGCTGAGCTAGATTAAATCTGTGCTTTAGTGAGTGGGGCAGACCTTGGGCTAACAGGCCAGGGGAAGAACTCCAATCGCCTCTGCCAGTGTCTTTGTCAGCAGGCCTGTGCTAGGTTACAATGATGGCTGTCGCCAATGTCTCAGTCCTCGAGAGGTCTCAATTCTCACCAAGATGCACCCAGAGACTGTTGGGTGAGTCTCTTTCCACCAAAGGACTGTGCACCTTTCTTTCTGTGATTTTAGATTGCTTTCCTAAATGGGTGAATTGGTGCATGGGCCCTTTAAGAGATGGCTTTTTTCCCACTTATGTCCAATAGCTTCTCTGGGGGTATTCCCCACTGTTGTTAATAGCCAGCAATGCCAGATATTATGACACTTGTCTCAGTTGTGCTGAGTCCACCACATGCTTATAGCAGTAATGCTCCCCTACTTAGGTCCCCCACTCCTCCAGGGAAGGCTGCACACCTTAGGACTTCTCCCGGCCAGCCATGAAGAACCTCAGCTTGCATCCCAGGCTTGCACCAATGCACCGCTTGTCAAGCTATGCTGTGGCGGCATCCCATATAAAGTGGAGGAAGATGGGCATGGATGTTAGCCCAGGGCCAGTCTTCCTCAGCAAAAAAAAAAAAAAAGAGGAGAATTGGCAGATGTTAGCCCAGGGCTGATCTTCCTCACCAAAAAAAAAAAAAAAGAACCTCAGCTTGCGAAGGTGGCTTTTTTCTCTCCAGAAGGAAATTTCTGCCTCTTCCACCTCAGTCAGGACCGTCCCTTGTTGTGGGTGTTTTTTAATCCAGTTTTCAGTTCTCTCTCAGGGGTAATTGTTCCGAGAGTAGTTGCAAATTTGTTGTGTCTGTGGGAGGAGGTGAGTTCAGAATCCGCCTATGCTGCCTCTCGACAACTCGGAGGGAGTCGGCTCTTATATCTGTGTCATCTCCCCAGGCTAAATTTTTTTTTTTGAAAAATACATTTTTGAAAAGTAGAGTAACTCTTTTCTATCCATTTGTATCTCACTCGACTCTGCGGCTGCCCCCAGCACTAGGATGAGCTTGACCCCACACTGTGTTCTTTCTCCAAGTACAGAGTGAAATGAGAAGAAAAAGTGAGAGTAGAGTATTGATGAAATGATGATTTCTTGTAAAATGCATAAACAGACTATCGTTGTTGATACCTTACAGGTGTAAAGTTGGCAAATTTGAGGAAAATATATGTTAACGCTACTCTCAAGTACTTTCCTTAAAACTAACTAAATGTACATTTCTATAATAAATACCTTTAACTAAAGAGAAAAAAAAGACAACACACAGGATAGCTCCACAACAAAGCACGGCCCGGCCACAGTGTCCACAGGGCCAGACTGGGAAACCCACTCCAGCCGTTGTCTGGTTGCCCTGAGTTGGCTGAACCCCAGAGAGAGAAGGAGACGTGTCCGCGAGCTAACCCAGCAAAGGCTGAACTAGAATTGACTTCTGCTGACCTTCAGACTAAATTATTCTTATTACAATCTATCTTAATTTAGAATTTTCACAGCAGACATAGTATTACAGTATCACAGCTCATAACTGCTGTGTGTGGACTACTTCTACAGAGAGAGTAACCTCGGCACAAACACCCACACTCTCTCTTCTCGTCAGATTCTCAGATTGTATAAAATGTATAAAATAGAAATTGTATAAAATGGTATCATTCTTTTTTCTCTTCCTATCATTAATGTTTCTCATATCTAAATTCTCCTGCTATAGTGTTCTAAATTCTTCATTTTTACATTTCTGTAAAGATGTTTCCAACAGCAGTTGAATAAACAACTTTTGAGCTGACACCTAAGCACAGCAAGAAGGCACGATGTGAGTCTAAAACAGAATTTTCTTGTGCTGAGGACACATTTTAAAGTATTTTTCTGGTGAGCTAGATGTGAGGATGTGAGGCAATGTATGAAGATTTATAAAATCAGTACTTACCTAATTAAAATCTGTCTCCCACATGGCTCAGCAACTCAATGCCAACCCCTCAGGTATTCATAAGCCATTTTTATGATGGAATAACTCCTCCATCTGACACAGGTGGAGTCCAGTTAAGGAAAACTCCTACAGAGTTCAGAGCCAGGGGTTCCATGCTATATTGGAAGAAAAATGACATCATCCTCTTATCACGAGCAATTAGTTAATGTATTCGTTTTGAAGGTTGGCAATTAAAAGATTAAACAAAAAATTTCAGGATGTTTGGACCCTTTCTGCCAATCAGTGGTGTATACTTTTGGAAGACGTTTACTGTGAGGCTTTCAAGAATTGGATGCAAGGAGGAAGGCAGATGAGAAACCTCTGCTGTGAGCAGCAGGGAGCTGATGTCAGTAAGGGGCAAGTGGATCTCTGAAGTAGTTTTTATATTGGGTCACAGATAAAATACAGGACACCCAATTAAATGTGAATTTCAGACAAACAGTAAATAATTTTTTAGTACAAGTGTGTCCTAAAAGTTGTATGCTACCATCCATTATACCCATCTGCCTGCTTCAGATGTTGTGAATGATTTTCTTCATCTATACATCTATATGTAGTGGGTAGTATGGTGGCCTTCTAAAAAGATAGGTCCATGTCCGAAAACCTGGAACCTCTGAGTATGACCTTACTTGGAAAAAGGGTCTTTGCAGATGTAACTGAGTTAAGGATTTTGAGGTGAGACCTTCTGGATTATCCTGGCAGGCCCTACGTCCAATAACTTGTATCCTGAAAACAGGAGAGAAGACACAGACACACAGAGGGTGAGGTGATGTGAAGGTGGAGTCAGAGGTTGAAGGAATGTGGCAATGAGCCAAGGAAGCAAAGAATGCAAAAAGCCACCAGAAGCTGGAAGAGGCAGGAAGGATTCTCCCCTAGAGCCTCTGAAGGAAGGCAGCCCATCTGACATCTTGAGTTAGAGTTCCGGCCTCCAAGTGTGAGAGAATACATTCTGTTACTTTGAGCCACCCAGTTTGTAGTAATTTGATACAGCAACCATGTAGTAATTTGATACAGCATCCCATCTATGGCCCCACGACCAAGGGATTATTTGAAGCAAATCCGACACAGCATATCATTTCATCTATCAAAAATTTAGTATGTTTGGGGCAGGCCCTGTGGCATAGTGGTTAAGTTTGGTGCACTCTGCTTCAGTGGCCTGAGGTTTTGGGCCTGGACTCCAGGTGCGGACCTGCACTGCTCCGTAACCATGCTGTGGCGGCTACGCACTTAGAAAATAGAAGAGGATTAGCACAGATGTTAGCTCAGAGCTAACCTTCCAGTGTTAGAGACTCAGATAACAAGATGGTGTTGAGTTAGTTGGAAGGCCAGATAAGCCTGTGAGGAGGGAGAGAAAGAGTGAAGGTCAGCAGCAGTGGGGTGGGGAACACAGGGCCCCTTGCAAACACAGCCCAATCTCAGGCCTGGGCAAGGGGGGCCCTGGCCTTCCTGCCTGGGCACGTTTGCTAGCCTTGCCTGGCAACTCCATCCCCCCTGGCCATACTCCACTCCTCCCCTCGGTGCTTCCCAGGGAGAGCTGGGCTCTGCTCTGGGCTCCCACAGAGCCCCGTGAACCTCTCAGAAACCTGAAGCCACTGTGCCTCCCCCACTGTCCTGTGAGCTCCTAGTGTGGGGACATGGCCCTGCGGTGTCCCCAGGGCTCCCTCACCAACAGTAATAACACCGCGCACAACTACACCCACACCTCGGTGACCTAAGCGTTCGAGTCTGGGCTTTGAAAATTCTTCACAATCTTTTAGAGATTAACATACAAAATATTTTTTTGCTGAGGAAATTTTGCCCTGAGATAATATCCATTGCTAGTCTTCAAAACCAATTTGCCCATCGAGAGAGAGAGATGGGAGAGAGGGGAGACTGTGCAGAGAGAAACAAAGAGGGCAGTTGGTCAGAAGGCTGGGGTCAAGCTCTTCGACACAGTAGAGAAGTTCAACCAGACGAAGTTGAATCAGTTTCAACTGAGTTCAACCCAGGTCAGCCCTGCTCAGCATGTTGCCAACCAGGTAGTCTTGTCCATGGCTCTTTAACACCTGGCGGATTTGAGGGATCAGGTCATGGACACAGGCACAGTCAGGCTGGGCCCCTGCTCCTCCCGGGTCTCTCCAGCCCCACTCTCCCCGCTCTGCTGCTTCCTGGGGCAGGTGTGGAGCTTCAGACCTTCTCCACAGGCCCTGACTCAGAGAGACGGAGGGAGGAGTGGGCTCTGCTGTTCTTCCCTCGCTCCTCAGCTGAAGCCAAGGCCACCACGTCCTTCTCCCCTTCCCACATCACTGGGGCTCCCTGCTGCACCTTCCACTGGGCCGAGGACTTAGCACCTGCTGTGCCATATTTCCGTCGGCCCCACACCCTAAAGTGAGCAGCCCTGAAACTTCAGGACATGGCTCTTCATCTGTCTCTCTTGCTCTCTCTCCACACTTTTCTTTCTCTCTTCTCCCTTAGGCAAAGGCTCCATCTTCACGACAGCCTTCTTCAATCCTGAGGAGACTATTTCAGAGTCTACCTTTCTCCTCTCCTCTGCTCTCCTCATTTCCTGTCTATCTCTCTGGATCCTGAAATAAACTCGGGTCAACTTGAACTCATCATCTCCCTTACAACGCTGGTCTAACTTCTACCCCACTTGCATCTGTCAATAACATTGGTGGAATATGTTCTAATTTGCATGCTGAGTGTCTAGGGGTGACTGTGCTGATGTCTGCAACTTGCTTTAAAATGCATCAAAAAATACTATGCTTGATTGGGGAGAGCAGGATGGGGACATACCTGATTAAGCTAACAAACACCATAATAAAATGTTAATTTTTGCATCTAGTTGATGGGTGTATATGAGTTCATTGTACAAATCTTTCAACTTTACTGCACGTTTGAATTTCACATAATAAAATATTGCAGAATATATGTGAGGTTTATTAAAAATATTGCAGCAGTATGGAAATCACAGAGAAAAAAGAGAAAAAATACATGGGGTAGCACCAACTAAAAATAATAACATTTTGGCAAATACCCTTTTAGACTAATGTATGTGTATGGAAGTATAGATAAAAAATAAAAAACATTAATAAAGCATCAAATGCTATATTGTAACATGCATATTTCATCTATGTTATCACAGGGCTCTTCGATTTCAGAGTATAGATGTCCTCCAACCGCAGTGACTGAAGAGCTTGTCGTCATGTGAATGTGCCTAAACCCTCAGCACCACAAGGGCCAGAAGAGTGCATGTTCTGATTAGTATTAAATTCTTCGCTCCTTGAGTACGGTCAGACACACTAGCAATACATAAAATTTTGTTGAATGAATGAAAGAATGATTTAACAATTTATAAATATGAAGGTGTCACTGTTAATCTTTTTATTTATATGTAAGCCTCTTGTATCTCTTACAATCATTTCTTGGTTCCTGATGTTTCTTTAGTGTGAATTCAGGTAGCATTGATCTTGAAATGTTCTCCTTTACCTTCAAAGAGAAACATTAACTAAGAGAAGTACTCTGTGTAATGAAGGAACTTTATTTCCTTAGTTTGCACGACTTTCCTCAAAAATCTAAGAGCCATGTCCCCCAAACTTGTAGGTTATTTTCCCTTAACAGCTCTTCATCTCTCTCGTGCTCTCCATCCACTGCCCCCATCTCTGTTAGATGTATCTCACTCATTCCCTGAAATACTACCACATTCTCCTGATGGTCAGCTGGTCTGACGTCTCCTTACAAATGGTACCAGAATATTTTCAGACATATTGCCTTCCTCATGTTCCTCCTGGACCAGAAACCCCTGTATGGTGTTCTGCAGGATCTACTCCAATCTCTAGTGTGGCTCTCAGAGCCTTCCACAGCCCAAGCTCTATGACCATGAAATTCCATTGAACAGAGAATTCTAGACTGGGTCCTGGTAAATTGAAGCTTTGCTGAAAATTATAAATTGGGTAAATCTGGTACAATACTTCCTCACAGTGGATTTTTGTAACATGTCTTGAGTGTCAGGATGCTCCATTAACCAGTATTAAGGAAGGCTCCCTGGAACTGAAGATCAAGCCCCGGGAAGGCCCAGGAACTGTTTTCTTTCTCCTCTAACCTCGGTGCCCCCAAGACACTGAGCACCACACTTACCTTTTCAAAACAGGGAAAAAATGATTTGTTGTTCTCTCTTTTGTCAGGGTAATCTTGGCATTTTATTCATCAGGTGGGCTCATTGACCAAAGTATGCACACGTCATTCAAATCTGCCAGACCTCCCATGTACACATCAATCCTGAAAGACAAAAATGACCAACTTTTCAAATGTCTCCTGCCTTAGATGTTTTACTTTAAAAATGTGAAAGAATGGGGCATCAGGAGGTGGCAAAGGAATTCACCTCCGTTGGATGCATTTTTTATAGGCCAGTCAGCTAGGGATTTTTATTTAATTTTCACATTTCATTCTAGAACAAGCTTCCAAGGTGGATACATGTCTAAAATTTTTGTTACACACATGACCAAATATAAGGACCAAGAGCAGCGCTGACCTGCCCTGAGTCACAGGCATGAGACACATTGGTGGAATCACTGCAAGTAACCACCGAGACTCTAGCTGGGGTTTGCCATCTCTGCTGGGTTTTGTTCTGTGCACAAACTCAGTGTGATTCACATGACCAAAGACCTGCCACCTAAGTCACCTCCAGAGAGTCCCTGGGACAGCCCTCTCAGTCATGGCCCTCTCCCTCTCATCCTCCTACACCACCTAGGCCAACATAATGCCCAATGTTGGCAGTTCTTCCAATGATTTCCCAAGGAACTTGGTTCCACAGCCCTCTCCATGTCCTGTTGCCCCAAACTGGCTATGTTTGCATTTCTCGAGACCCCACCTAAAATATCTTCTGAAATAATGCAATTCTTTATACAGTTCCAACCAGCACATTCCAGGTGATATTCTTTTCCGGTCCCAACAGGGTTTCCTGTAAGAGATCTTTTAAAATGAAAACTTTATTGACATATAATTCACCTACCATAATGTCACTCTTTTCCAGTGTACAACTTTGTGATTTTTAGTAAAGTCACAGAATTCTGTACCATCACCACACTCTAATTCAGAATATTTTCATCCTTCCCAAATGAAACACGTATGCTTTCACAGGCCGAACCTGGGCCACCAGCAGCGGAGCGCTCCCACTTAACAGCTACGCCACGGGGCCGGCCCCACTATGAGCATTTGAGTACAATTATTAACGTGGATTTATTTTCAACTCTTTTGGGTATCTACTTAGTAGTGGAGTTGCTGAGTCATATGGTAACTCGATGTTTAACTTTGGACAACTGCCAACAGTTCCTTACACGATTTTAATTTTAATCATGTGGTCCCGTGCCAACAGGGAGCAGACGCCCCAGATCCATTTGTATTGAATAAATCTGCTGCTACTGTCATGTGTCAAAATGCTTGATGTAACCCGAGCATCTTGGGTTGAACCTCTGCTGATCCTTGTCAAATAGCCCATCCACACAAATGTGTGATAAGTTAGGTTGCCGGTCGTCATTCTGGTAATTCAGGAACATGAATCAGTTCCTTTCGGTCCCACCCTTCCCCAGCCTTAACCTCTAGGCACGCAGACTCTTGGTCCCTTGTCTCTGGTGTGGGCTGGTGTCCAGCTCCTGAAGACCTGAGCACCTGGAGTCATGACTCCACCACCCTCCCGGCATCTTAGTTCATCAGGGTTTGGAGACCTCTGTCACTGTGCCCTATCCATGGGCCACACCCTCTTCTATAATCCCACTTGCTTGAGTCCACTGCAGGTTTCCTGTCCCTCATCCTCCGAGGTCTCTGCTGTACTGGACCTCAGTCTATACCACCAAGGCCACACTGCTGGTGGTCATGATCCCCCTGTCGTGGTCCTGCTCCCTCAGGGAAGAACCTACACTGTTCCTATTAACTGTTGATGAAAGAGCAGGAAAAATACCGTACAGGGCTCTCTCCTTTATGTCTTTCCCGTAGAGGTTGTATTTGGCGGCAATGTAGCTGAGAATGGCTCTGCTCTGCGCCAGCTTCATCCCATCAATTTCCACCATCGGCACTTGCTGGAACATCAGACTCCCGTCTTTGGAAAGAAGAAAGGAGAAGTAGAGTGAAATGTTTTATGGATCACACTTTTGGAATGAAAAACTGTTTGTTGGAATGACTGAAGACATAAAAGGAAACAAAAAATTATTACCTGGGAACATTCCAAAGGAAATAGCATTGTTTTTTACCTTCTTGTAATTCTTTTTCTTATCAATCTGTCTTTTGTTTTTTAAGCTCTTATTTCATTTATCTTTTTATTTCCCATTCAGATACACAGTAGGTCACTGTATTTTTTGCCTTGATTTCTTTTCATGGATGTTTTAGGCAGACGTTGGGAGAAGGTGCAACAGGTCCACCAGCCGGTTACCGTCTTAGTTGGGAAGTTCCCAAAACAAGTCTGTGAGGTTCCTGGCATTAAGGCTAGTAGTAAAGGAAATTTCTCTGTAGGTGTTTTGTACACTCCTCAAATCACCCCATTGGGCAATGTGTGCACGGGTCCCTGTGTTCCCCACCCCACTGCTGCTGGCCCTCGCCTTTTCTCTCCCTCCTCACAGGCTCACCTGGCCTTCCAACTAAGTCAACACCGTCTTGTTATCTGAGTCTGTAATACACTAGGACATCACCTTGTCAACCCGTCAGAGAAGAGAATTCAAGGCAACTGTGGGGCCTGTTTCTCCTCTTTCACTCTAACGCATGTATTTGATGTTCCTGCTGGGAGGGCTGTGGGGTCCTGAGCTGCTAGAGCTCAGTCACGGTGCAGAAAAGGAGGAGAAGCAAAGAGAGGGATCCACAGGGCCTAGGGTTGGTCCTGGAGCAAATACTCACAGAGTTTCAGCCCTTCCTGATACTGAGGGAGTTGCCAGACATGCTCAAGACTCCCCACCTCTTTCATTTAAAAAGCCCCTCCTTTAGAGTTCAGGGGCCAGGGGTTCCAAGCTAGATTAGAAGAAAACTGACAAGTCCTCCTCTTATCACAAAACAAATTGTTAATATATTCCTTTTCAAGGTTGGAAATTAAAGGATTAAACAAAAAATTTCAGGATGTTTGGACTCTCTCTGCCAGTCAGTGGGGAATGTCTTTTTGAAGAAATTTACTGTGAGGTTTTCATGAGTTGGATGCAAGGACGAAGGCAAATGAGAAACCTCTGCCATGAGCAGCAGGGAGCTGCTGTCAGTAAGGGGCAAGCGAGTCTTGGCAATACTTTTTATATTGGGTCACAGGTAAAATACAGGACAACCAATTAAATGCGAATAACAGGCAAATAATAAATAACTTTTTAGTATAAGTATGTTCTAAACTTTGTATGGAATGTACTTATACTAAAAAATTATTTATTGTTTATCTGAAATTCACATTTCACTGAGTGTCCTGTATTTATCTGCTAAACCTGGCAACCCTATGTGTATACTCTTGTCTCTGCCACACTCAGATCAGCCTTCCTAGCCTCTGGGCCTTTGCACATGCGCTTTGCTCTAAAGAGAATACTCTACCTTAACCTACGATTGTATTTCCCCTAATATATCTTATCTCACATTATTTTGACGCTATGTTTGATATCAGTTTCCCCATAGACTGTGAGCTCCTGGGAGTAGGGCCTTCATCTTGTTTTCAGTCAACTCCCCAAAGTCTGGCACAGCCCCTGCACATATTAGGAGCACAATAAATAATATAGTATTTTAAATGGAAAATTTCTAGCAAAAGCAAAAGTAGGGAGAATAGCATTACAAACCTTAATGTACCCATCTCCCTGCTTCAGCAACTGCCAATAATCTTTTTTCATCTGTAAACAAGATCCACCTGTAGTGGGTTGTCTGGTGCCCTCCAAAGAGATAAGTCAATGTCCAAATACTTTCAAGCTGTGAATGTGACCTTACTGGGAAAGGGTCTTTGCAGATGTTACTAAGTTAAGGAGCTTGAGATGAGATCATTCTCGATTATCCTGGTGGACCCTAAATCCAAGAACATGTATCCTTATAATGGAAGAGAAGACCAAGACACACAGAGGATGAGGGGAGGTGAAGACCAAGTCAGAGGTTGAAGTAACGTGGCCATGAGCCAAGGCAAGCAAAGAATGCAAAAAGCCACCGGAAGCTGGAAGAGGCGGGAAGGATTGTCTCCTAGAGCCCCCGGAGGAAGGCAGCTCAGCTGACACCTTGATTTGGGACTTTCAGCTTCCAAAAGTGTGAGAAAATATGTTCTGTTGTTTTAAGCCACCCAGTTTGTAGTAATTTGATACAGCAACCAAGAGAAACTAACATATACTCCCACCTACTCACTCCATGACCTCGGGATTATTTTGAAGCAAATCCTAGACAGCATATCACTTCATCTGTTAAAAATTGACTGTTAATCTCTCAAAGGTAAGGACTTTTCTTCTAAACATAGTCCGACTATTCTTGTATCGAACCAAAGTTTTATAATTCCTTCATTTCAGTAAGTATTCAACATTCTAATTTTCCCAAACATCTCATGAAGCATTCTTTACAGTTGGTTTATTTACATCAGGCTCCAAGCAAGCCCCACACACCGCATTTGAGTGATGGGAATAAATATATTTTGAAGACATGGGTGAGTGAATACCAATGTCAGGCAGGTGGGAGTGTGGGGAGAATTGTGAGGAATTCCCAAAGCCCAGACTAGAGCCCTTAGATCAACCAGGTGTGCGTGGAGTTGCGTGCGGTGTTATTACCGTTGGTGAGGGAGTCCTGGGGACACCGCAGGGCCATGTTTCCACACCAGGAGTGGGGGAGGCACAGTGACTTCAGGTTTCTGAGAGGAGTGGAGTGTGGCCACAGGGGAAGGAGCTGCCAGGCAGGGCTAGCAACTGTGCCCAGGCAGGAAGGCCAGGGCCCCCATTGCCCAGGAGTGTGATGGGCTGGAGGAGGGTGTGAGGAGGGATGTGAGGAGGCCTCCCTGCAGGTACAGGAGTCACTGAAGGAGATCACGCAGGTGGAGAGACTCAGACGCACTTGAGAAAATCTGCTCTGGCTGTGAGTAGAGAACAGACCAGAGTGAAGTGAGGCCTCAGTCAGGGAGCCCTGTGTCTGTCTGCTCCCTGCCCCACCCCCACTGTGGGGCCCCCCGACTAAGGGGAGGAGAACTCCGTTTGCCACAGCCCACCTTTTCTGGGAGATTGTCAATCATTGGATCTGAGTGGGGCTAAAACTAGAAATCACTCCTCACCCAGGCACTCTGGCCCAGAACAAGGATTTTGTATATATTCATTTATACATAATTCATACATATAGTCTGTATCTTGGCAGCCCGAGTCTAAGGGACACTGAGTGACCTGAGAGGAAGGCTCATGCCTGGGCCCCACAGAGCACTAAGCAACAGAGCGATGATGTGCCAGGGTGCTCGGGGACTGGAAGGGACAGCAGGGTCCCCTGAGAGCAGAGCTAGGCTCTGTTTTGTTCTTCATTCTGTCCCCACCTCCTAGAACACTAAAGAGTCCATAGGGGACGTAATAGCTGTTCAAAAATGCATCAGAAACAACATTTGTATTATCATATGGAAAATGCCTTTCAAAGAAAAAATAAAATTTCTTTAGCCATTAACGAGAAAGGTAGGTATTTTACTGTGAATAATTGAGAGTGTCAGGTATGAATTTCTGCACTCGACTCGCTGATGGCTCTGTGACAGATGTTATATGACAATGTCTGGAAAAGTTCAAGAAGACACATAATCTATGTTTCCCTTTTTTATTTATTCTAATTCCAAGCAAGAGACAGGATAGAAGGAGATTGAAATCTGATTTCATATTTGATCCTAATGAAAAGAATAAATTGTAACTAAAACTGCTCATAGGAGTGCTATTATTTAATTACCACTAAAACCTTGGAATAGTATGTCAGTCTCACATAGCCAGGATCTACATTTAGGTCAAGTACTTCATTTTTGAAAGATTTTGGAACGTGGTCCAGCATGTGCTGGGGGCCATGAATGCTTTCTTAAAACTTGAAAATCTTTCTTGCTTTTTCTACAGTTTTCTCATCCCCTGGAGGCTTCCTCTGGCTGCCAGGCTGCAGAAACTTCTTCACGGTGGGGACGTTGCTGATCCTGGTTTTCAGGGCCTGCAATGCACAAGAGCACAGCCTCAGAGTGGAGCCAAAGACCAACCCCGTCATTAGCACAAGCCAGGGAATCTGAGACCCTCCTAGACGAGGACCCACTGAGTCTCCTCCATCAGCACCAGTGTGAGGCTGGGGAACAGACAACTGGTGAGCCATGAGGATAAGAGGAAGAAAATCCAGCTCACTAGCACTTTCTTCCCTCTCTTCTTCCCTACACACTCATCCTGTGGATTCATGGCTCTTGTGCAACACAAGAAAGAGGATGTGTCTGTCGGATATCAACACAGATACAGTCTCCAATCAGGAAAAGCAAAGATATAGGAAGTGGGCTGGGACTGGAGACAGAAAACATAAAATGGTAACCATGAGGCCAGTCAAAACCAATTTACCCATCGAGAGTGAAAGATGGTGAGAGAGGACAGACTGCGCAGAGAGAAACACAGTGTCTGAAAGTAGGAGCCGGAGCCGAGGGGAGGAGACCTGATCACAGACTCAGGTGTGGAAAGAGAAGGACACACCTGGGTCAAGGGAATCCCAGAGAAAAGAGGACAGAAACCATCATGGACCAGGGGCCTGGGAGAGAGAGGCTGACCCTGGGTCCCTCTCCTTGTAAAAGACAAATTCTTCTTCTTGGGGCAGCATCCACACAGATCTCCTCAGCATAACAAGATTCTTTTCATGCCTCAGACCAGGGCCCAGGAGTCAATTTTGGAGACCTGAGGACAGCAAAGGCCTGGACAATAATGGGGACCCAGGAACCAAATATTAGATTCCAAGATGGGAGATGAGGGCCTTCCGTCCTGAGGGCTGTGAAAGAGATCACCTTCAGCAGAGGGAAGTTGGCCAGAAGGCTGGGGTCAAGCTCTTCGACATAGTAGAGAAGTTCAACCAGCTGAATGTCAGCTCTGCTCAGCGTGTTGCCAACCAGGTAGTCTTGTCCGTGGCTCTTCAACACCTGGCGAATTTGAGGGATCAGGTCATGGACACAGGCACAGTCAGGCTGGGCTCCCTGCTCCTCCCGGGTCTCTCCAGCCCCACTCTCCCCCTCTGCTGCCTCCCTGGGCGGATGTGGAGCCTCAGACCTTCTCCACCGGCCCTGACTCAGTGAGACGGAGGGAGGAGTGGGCTCTGCTGTTCTTCCCTCGCTCCTCAGCTGAAGCCCAGGCCACCATGTCCTTCTCCCCTTCCCACGTCACTGGGCTCCTGCTGCACCTTCTTCTGGGCAAGGGGTTCGGATCCGCTGTGCCATGTTTCTGTTGGCCCCATGCCTTCCAGCCTCAGCAACCATGAGATTTCAGGATGTGGTTCTTCATGTTACTCTCTCTCTTCTCTCACTTGGGCAAGGACTCCATCTTCACGACAGCCTTCTTCAGTCCCGAGCTGACTATTTCAGAGTCTACTTTTCTCCGCTCCTCTGCTCTCCTCATTTCCTGTCTATCTCTCTGGGACCTGAAATAAACCTGGGTCACCTTGAACTCACTGTCTTCCTTACAACATTCACCCTGCTTCTACTCTACTTGTATCTGTCAATAACATTGGTGGAATATGTTCTAATTTGCAGCCTGAAGTGTTTAGGTGTGACTGCACTGATGTGTACAACATGCTTTAAAATGCATCAAAAAATAACATGTTTGGGGGCCGGCCCGGTGGCAGAAGCGGTCAAGTGCTCGCGCCCCACCCCGGCGGCCCAGGGTTCACCGGTTGGGATCCTGGGTGTGCACTGACACACTGCTTGGCAAGCCATGCTGTGGCGGCGTCCCATATAAAGTAGAAGAAGATGGGCATGGACGTTAGCCCAGGGCCACTCTTCCTCAGCAAAAAAAAAAGAGGAGGATTGGCAGATGTTAGAACAGAGCTGATCTTCCTCACAAAAAAATAAAATAAAATAACATGCTTGACTAGAAGAGAGAGGGATGGACATACATGATTAAGCAAACATCATAATAAAATGTTAATTTTTGAACCTGGGTGGTGGGCACATATGAGTTCATGGTACACATCTTTCAACTTTGTGCATATTTGAAGTTTTCATACTAATATTATTGCAGACTATGTTTATTAAAAATGTTACAGCAATATGGAAATCACAGAGAAAAAACACACATGGCATCACCAACTGAAGATCACAAGATTATGACAAATACCCTTTCAGACCATGTATGCATATAGAAGTTGGATAAAAAAACAAAGAATATAGGGGCCGGTCCCATGGCGGAGCGGTTAAGTGCGCGCGCTCCGCTGCTGGCGGCCCGGGATCCCCGGCGCGCACCCACGCACTGCTTGTCAGGCCATGCTGTGGCGGCGTCCCACATAAAGCAGAGGAAGATGGGCATGGATGTTAGATCAGGGCCAGTCTTCCTCGGCAAAAAGAGGAGGATTGGCATGGATGTTAGCTCAGAGCTGATCTTCCTCACAAAAATAAAAAAATTTAAAAGAATAAAGAGTATAACAGGCCGGCCCCGTGGCTTAGCAGTTAAGCGCCAAGCTCCACTGTTGGCGGCCCGGGGTTGGGATCCCGGGAGCACACAGAAGCACCGCTTCTCCGGCCATGCTGAGGCCGCGTCCCACATACAGCAACTAGAAGGATGTGCAGCTATGACATACAACTATCTACTGGGGTTCTGGGGGAAAAAATAAATAAATAAA
This sequence comes from Diceros bicornis minor, assembly GCF_020826845.1. Taxonomy (NCBI): domain Eukaryota; kingdom Metazoa; phylum Chordata; class Mammalia; order Perissodactyla; family Rhinocerotidae; genus Diceros; species Diceros bicornis. The sequence goes on along the minus strand of NC_080753.1, from coordinate 13,989,145 downwards.
ATTATTTAAAAAAAAAGAGTATAACAAAGCATCAAATGCCATGTTGTAATCTGCATATTTCATTTATGTTATCACAAGGCTCTTTAATTTCCGAGTGTAGATGTTCTCAAACTGCAGTGACTGAATAGCTTGTCACCATGTGAATGTGCCTAAACCCTCAGCACCACGAGCACCAGGAGAGTGGATGTTCTGATTAGTATAAGTGCTTCACTCCTTCAATAGGATTTGAAACACTAGAAATGAATTAACATTTGTTGAATGGATGAAAGAATGATTTAATGCCTTACAAAGACAAGGATTCTATTTGTATGTGAGGGTGCTGTATCTCTTACAACCATTTTTTGCTTCATGATTTTTATTTAGCAAGATTTCAGGTACTTTTGAACTTGAAATATTCTCCTTTACCTTCAAAGAGAAACATTAACTAAGATAGGTACTATGTATATTGATAGAACTTTATGTCCTTAGTTTGCATGACTTTCCTTAAAAATCTAAGAGCCATGTCCCCAGAATTTGTAGATCACTTTCCTTTAATATCTCTTCATCCATTGTTTCCTCGCCACCCACTGCCCCCATCTCTGTTTAGATATATCTCACTCATTCCCTGAAATACTACCACATTCTCCGGATGGGGAACTGTTCTCACGTCTCCTTACAGATAGTACCAGAATATTTTCTAATGTATTGCTTTCATCTTGTGCTTACTGGAGCAAAAGCCCCTGTATGTTGTTCTGCAGGATCTGCTCCAATCTCTGGTGTAGCTCTCAGAGCCTTCTACAGCCCAAGCTCTATGACCATGAAATTCCACTGAATAGAGAATTCTAGATTTCATCCTAGTAAATTGAAATTTTGCTGAAAAATCATAACTTGGTAAGCCTGGTACAATTGTCTCTTACAGTGGATTTTTATAAAATGCCTCGAGAGTCAGGTGCTCCATTAACTAGTATTCAGGAAGGCTCCCTGGAAGTGAGGGTCAATGCCCCAGGAATGCCCAGACACTCTTTCTCTTTCTCCTCTAACCTCAGTGACCCCAAAACACTGAAAAGCCCACTTACTTTTTCAAATGCAGGGAAATAACGATTTACTGTTCTGTCTTTGATCAGGGTGATCTTAGCATCTTTTTGATCAGGTGGGCTTATGGGCAGAAGCAGGATCATTTCATTCAAATCTGCTATACCTTCTGTGTACATATCAATCCTGAAAGACAAAAATGACCAAAGTGTCAAATGTCTCCTGCCTTAGATGTTATAGTCTAAAAGTGAAAAGAATGAGGCACCAGGGTGTGGCAAAGGAATTCACCTCCATTGGGTGCATTTTTCTACACCACTCATTCACCTATAGTTTTACTTAATTTTCACATTTCATTCTAGAGAAAACTCTCAAGTTAGATAAGTCTCTAAAATTTTTGTTATACACATGACCAAATATAAGGACCAAGAGCATCCGTGACCTGCTACGAGATACAGGCATGAGAGACATTGGTGGAATCACTGCAAGTAACCACTGAGACTCTAGCTGGGGTTTCCATCTCTGCTGGGGTTTGTTCTGCGACAAACTCAGTGTGATTCACATGGCCAAAGACATGCCACTTACGTCATCTCCAGAGAGAGTCCCTGGCACAGCCCTCTCAGTCATGGCCCTCTCCCTCTCCTCCTCTTACACCACCCAGGTCCACTTAATGCCCAATGTTGGCAGTTCTTTCAGTAATTTCCCATAGAACATGGTTCCACAGCCCTCTCCATGCACTGTTGCCCAACACTTGCCACGTTTGCATTTCTGAAGACCTCACCTAAATATCCCCTCAAATGGTGAAATTCTTTATACAATTCCCACCAGTGCATATTCCAGGTGATTTTTTTCTATTGTTTCTAACAAGGCTTCCTATAAGAGGTTTTTCATAGTAAAAGCTTTACTGATGTATAATTCACCTACCATAATGTCACCCTTTTCAATTACACAATTTTGCGATTTTTAGTAAAGTCACAGAATTCCGTAACTTCACCACACTCTAAGTCCAAAATATTTTCATCCCTCTCAAACAAAATACTGTATGATTTCGCAGGCATTCAACACTCTTCCTTCCCTCCAGCCCTAGGCAACCAATAAGCTACTTTCTGTTTATATGGATATGAATGTTCTGGATGTTTCATACAAATGAAATCCTGCAATATGTGCCGTTTGTATCTTGCTTCTTTTATGTAATGTAATGTTGTCAAGGTTCATCCATGTTGTAGCCTGTATCAGGACTTAATTTCTTTTCATGGACAAGTAATATTCCATTGTATGGATATACCACCCTCTGTTCATCCATTCATCGCTTGATGGCCATTGGCCTTCCTTCCGCTTTTTGAAGATTATGAACAACACTGTTATGAACATTTGTGTACCAGTGTTAGTGTGGATGTATTTTCGATTCTCTTGGGTATATATCTAGTAGCGGAATTGCAGTCATATGATAGCTTTATGTTTAGCTGTTTGAATAACTGCCAACAGTTCCTTACATGGTTTTCAATTTAATCATGAGATTGCATCACAATGGGGAGCAGACTCCCCAGATCTGGTTTTATTGAATAGATCTGCTGCTTCAGTCTTGTATCAAAATGCTTGATATAATCCTAGCATCTTGGGTTCAACCTCTGCCATCCCTTGTCAAGTGGTCCGTCCATATAATTTGGTGATATGATAGGTTCACGGTCATCATTCTGTTAAATTCTGCAATATGAAAATCAGCTCATTTGGGTTCTTCTCTTCCCTGGCCTTACCATCTAGACCCTCAGTAATTTTGTCCCTTGTCTCTAGCTGTGGGCTGGTGTCCAGCTCCTAGAGGCCTGAGCACCTGGAGTCATGACTCCACCATCCTCCCGGCTTCTTAGTTCATCAGGGTTTGGAGACCTCTGTCACTGCGCCCTATCCATGGACCACATCCTCTTCGAATCCCACTTGCTTGAGTCCACTGCAGGTTTCCTGTCCCTAATCCCCTGAGGTCTCTGCTGTACTGGACATCAGTCTATACCACCAAGGCCACACTGCTGGTGGTCATGATCCCCTTGCCGTGGTCCCGCTCCCTCAGGGAAGGACCTACATTGTTCCTGTTAACTGTTGATGAAAGAGCAGGAAAAATACCGTACAGGGCTCTCTCCTTTATGTCTTTCCCATAGAGGTTGTATTTGGCGGCAATGTAGCTGAGAATGGCTCTGCTCTGCGCCAGCTTCATCCCATCAATTTCCACCATCGGCACTTGCTGGAACATCAGACTCCCGTCTTTGGAAAGAAGAAAAGAAAAAGGAGAGAGGAACGTTTTATGGATCACACTTTCAGGATGAAAAACTGTTTCTTGATGTGACTGAAGATACAAAAGGAAACAAAAAATTATAACCTGGGAACATTTCACAGGAAATAGCATGTAATCTTTTTTCTTGTGAATCTGGCTTTACTTTTTAGTGTATTATTTCACTTATCATTTTATTTCCCATCTCGATACATGGGAGGTCCCTGTGCTTTTTGCATTTGATTTCTCTTCAGGGATATTTTAGGAAGAAATTGGGAGAGACTGCAATACGGTCACCAGTCAGTTGCCATTTCAGTTGGAAAGTTCCCAAGATAAGTCTGTGGGTTCCTGCCATTAAGGCCAGTACTAAGAGGGATTTCTCCAGAGGGTGTTTTGTACGGTCCTCAAACCCACCCATTGGAGAGTGTGTGCAGGGGGCCCTGTGTTCCCCACCCCACTGCTCCTGGCCCTGGGGCTTTCGCTCCCTCCTCATAGGCTCCCCTCGCCTTCCAACTAACTCAATGCCATCTTGCTGAGTCTCTAATACGCTAGGACATCACATTGTCAACCTGTCAGAGAAGAGAACTCAAGGCAATTGCTGGGCCTGTTTCTTTTCTTTGCTCTAACTCATGTGTTTGCTGTCCTTGCTGGGAGGGCTGTGGGGTCCTGAGCTGCTAGAGCTCAGTCGTTGTGCAAAAAAAGCAGGAGAAGCAAAGAGAGGGATCCACAGGGCCTGGGGGATGGTCCTGGAGCAAACACTCACAGAGTTCCAGCCCTTCCTGCCCTGAGCAAGTTACCAAAGCTGCTCAAGGAGCCCCAGCCCTGACATTTGCACCACTTCCCTCCCTCTCCCTGGCCCCCAGCTCCCAGGGTACACACACATAGGCATTGCCCGGGGTTAAAACCCCAACACATGACTTCTACTAGATACTCTCATCAGAGGCAACTAGATACTTGGTCTTACCATTTCTCAGCTTTTCCAAGTCATCTGGAGTGTCTATAAACTTCTCTTCAAACTGGAAAGCAGAAACAGTCAATGAGTTCTTGTTCTTTCATTCCACAGCATTATAGAACTTTTACACTTGAATGGCCCCTGTCTGGCACATGATGAGGAGAAGAGCGATTCCTGAGCTTGGCAGGGTACGCAGAGGAGCGTGATCAGGGCCACTGGAAATTTAGATGAGAGGCGTCAGGAAAGAGCAGGGTTACAGCAGTGACAGCTCACTCTTGCAGTTTCAATTCACCTCCACCCTCTTTCCAGCTCTGTGGATGGTTAGGTGGTGACTGGGGAGGGGATGTCATGCAGGGAAGGGACCGGGAAGATCTTCCTGTTGTGGAGTTTGAATGTCTCGGGAAAGCCTGTCTCTCCACGTGAGATCAGGACAGGACATTGAGTGTCCCCCGGCATGCGGTATGCCAGGGGGCAGTGACCCTCTGAGACGCTGCCACCAGGGGCCTCTGCTGTCGTGGACACCAGCCCATCCCACAAGGCCCCATTCAGGGTAGAATGAGTGCTGGGGGCTGCACAGCTTTACCTCTTTCAACCCAGAATTTCCTCTCCTGGAAAACAGTGGACACGTCAGGTTAGAATTCCCCACCAAGTTCTCTAACTAGTGTTTTTTCTTATCTAAGTTTGATATGGTTTCTGATATGACTGCCTGAGTTTGAATATCATTTCTTACCTGTAGTTATCTCTTAATCTTGGACACACGTCTCAATCTTTCTGTGCCTCAGTGTCCTCATCTATAAAATGAGGATCAACTTATAAGTTGTGGGACTAACTTATAGGTTGGTGTAAAGAGATTAAATCCGTAAGGTATGCAAAGGCCTTTAAACAGTACCAGGTATACACTAAGTGCTCAATAAACATAAGTGGCCAGGATTTTTGAAGTTGGTTGCTATTTCACCATGCCATACTTGTTTTTTTTTAATTTAAAGCAGTCTAACATTGGTGAACATGTACTCTACCCTTGACCTACATTCAGGATTTATACCTTGATGTATATTATCCCTTCTCCTGAGGTGAGTCTCTGTGGTTGGAGTGGCAGCCAACAGCAAGGCTGTCTCAGTCAGACCAGAAGCTCTGAGCAGTTGTGGGATTTTAAACTACAAATATGAAAATCAGTAATTCTATAACCATGTAGTTTACTTAATTGGCAGAATCTATAAACCAAATGTCAAGAGTCAGATGTCAAGAAAATGGATTTTAGTGTTGATAGGATTTGGTTCCAATCTTGGCTTTGCCTCATAATAGCTGTGTGATCTGGGCATAGTCACTTCACATCTCCAGGCCTTAGTTTCCTTAACTATAAAACTTGGGTAGAATATGAGGTGTTTTAAAATGCATATTACAGGACCCGGCCCACATAAACCAAGTAATAACTAGTAGTGGTGTTTGCAGTGGCTATTACAGTTTAAAGGGGTTCTTGATGGTGAAAAATGTGGGAATTTGGGGGTTTCTAGCTCATGCAGTGAACAGTTTATTGTGGGTCTACACGACTTCACAGGGTCAGAATATACAGACAGTGAGGTGTGAGTGCAGTATTCATAAAACACCATTTCAAGACAAACATAAGGGATGGTGGTGGTCTTCACAGCAGGGTGGCCGAGGTGGGGGGCGGTTGGTTACTGAGATGCTGTTTGTGAGGCTAGTGGAGACGGATGGGATGGTGAGGGTCATCCTTTGGGCACAGAGAACCCAGAAGCCCTGACCAAGAGCCTCTGGTAAGTCCTTGCCCCACCACCCTCTTCAGTCAAGCTGGGATGGAGAAGAGGAAGCCTGGATGCTCTCAGCATCTGCCCCTACTTCCCCCTCCTGTGCTGAGCTCATCCTGCCCCGGGACTCTGAACACATCCCTAAACCCAAAGCTGACGCTGGACGCAGTGAAAACAGGCTATTGATTCATAGAGAGAAACGACCTGGAATGGCACTATTTGGATGTTTTGTGTACTTGTTTCTTCATGAAATTGAGAGAGGACCAGGCTAAAGCCCCATGCACCCATGGAGCAATCCAGAGAGTGTAATCCCACGGCTTCAGTAAACATGGTGTTATGGGGCTGAGAGGAGCCCACTAGAAGTTCCTGTCACAGGACTCCACCTCACCCGGAACCCTCCTTTTCTGCTCACACCTGAGGGACAAGATGTCCTGAGTCTGTCCATCACTCCCCGCCAGGAAAACCCTCCCAGAGTTGCAGGTCCCTCCGATCTGGACTGAGAAGTGTTTTCCTCAGTGACACCTCTAGAGGGCAGCACTCAACAGAGTCCAAGGGAAATCTACCAGGTTTCCACTGCAACTGTGGCATTTTGACGCTGCAAGTGCTTTGGTGTCCTCCTAAGTGCTCCCTCCCTCCTTCTAATCACCTCCTTACTGTGTGCAACCTCACTAGAATGTAAGCTGCCTGAGGACAGGATCCATATGTGTCTTGTTCATCCGTGTGTCCCCAGGGCCTGGTAGAGAACCTGGCACTTAAAGGTTCTCAACAAAATCACTGCTGAGTGAATGTATTACATCTTCACAGGCAGTTTGCTACAATCCGTTCCTCCCCACATTTGTGGTTATGTCTTAACTTTATATTATAATATTATATATTTTATCTGTTTATTATGTACATTTCTAGCATGTACAATTAAAATAAAATAACAAGGATCCTCCTTGCACCCTTCACCCAACAGCAATAATTAACAACTCGAGCCAATCTCCCGTCATCTATATGCCCACCACACTCCCTCTCTTGTAATAATTTGAAGCAAATCCCAGATATCTTGTATTTCATCTTTAAATAGTTCAATGTGCATCTCTAAAACATAAGAACTATTTTAAAAATAACATCAGTACATTATCACACCTAAAATGATAATAATTTTTTAACATTATCTAATATACATGTGCGTGTTGCTAATTGTTACAAAAAGGTGATAAACGATATTTTACGTTTGTTTACATCCAAATTGCAATAGGGCCAACACATTGTGACTAGTTCCTAAATTTGTTTTAATTGTTTATGCTCTTTGATAACAAGTGTTAATAATATATTAGGTCAAATCTGTTCATCTCTCAATAACTGAATTTTTTGTTTAATTCAAAAACTCTTGACAGGTCATTTAGTAAGAACAGTCTCCTACCTTATGTGAGATAGGACTTTGATAGTCAATTTTAGATCCAACTTAAGATGACGGAACTCAGAACCCACCTCTACCCCGGCTGCAGCCAGGAGCCACCGGATGGACTCCATTCTGCCTCGTGCATTGAAATAGTGAAGCGTGGCCTTCCCTGCCATGATGCAGTCTCCTGGTTTCTCTAAACCTGAATGAAAGCATGAATGAATGAACAAATGAGTTAAGCCACAGAAGCAAAAATGCACTTTATGATACATGGTTGGACAGAAACAACAATGCGGAGGAAGGATCTGCCTCCTTCATGGCAGAGTCATTGGAAGAGTCCCTGGAATGTCTTCCTTGGCTCAAATTCTCACCCTCAGAAGCCAAGCCCAGGAAATGGCACCACACCACTCTCCAGTCTCCACTGGGTAAGCCTGGTGGTCTTGGCAGCCTCACAGGTAAGAGTCTGTGATAAGGATGTGAGCGTGGTTATCAGGGGGAGGGGAAAGATTAGAGAACTAATATTTATTGAAAACCTCCTCCTAACCATCCTGACTGAACGTTAACCCCCTTGGATACATTACATTTTTAATCTTCATAACAGCCCCGTCAAATGGTTGGGATTGTCTTCATTATTTCCGAGGCTCAGAGATTAGTTAAATGACACGTCCACAGTCATGCTCCAGGAAGTGGTGGACATGGAAATCCACCCCCAAGGTAAAGGGAGGGCTGGGCTGGACCCCACACAGATGCAGGCCCTGGGAGCCTGTGAGGGGCCTTGAAACCAGAGGACTTCTCTGACAGCGAGGGGGAAGAGGGAGCAGAGTTAACGCTGCATTTGTTCAAAGGCTGAAATTAGGGCTCAGACTCGCTTAACTGTAGCCCAACAGATCCTAATTCTTTCCACAGACACAGGATGCTGATTCCTTCCTGTTTTTGGAATTCTACATTCTACCTCCACTTGGTGCATTTTATAATCTAGAAAAAGGGATGTTACTGCATCAACTTTACAGTGTATGGAGTGGAACTAACATTTGTTCAATGTCTGTCATATAATGGGCATGCTCACAAATTTATCTCCATTTAACCCTAAAAAAATCATCTGAGGTGGGTCTGTTGTCACTCTCCCTTACAGCTGGGGATACTGAGGTTTCTAGAGTAACTTACCCAATGGAGGTGGTGGACCTGGGATTCAAACCCACTTCTATTTGAAACCAAAGTCTAGGACTCATTTTCTATTTTAGAGTTTTTCAAAATATGCATGACAATCCTTCAGTGGATTGTGAAATCCACCAATTTTTAAAACGAAATAGAAGACAGTAGAAACTCTCTGAGTGCCCTCTATGGAGACGAGGTTAGGATCATCTCAGGAGTTTCAGCTTCAGTCATGTGTGTGTGCATGTGTGGATGTGTGCACACTCATTTGGTCAACTCATGGTGAGAGAGACATTGTTTGTGTCCAATCAGCAAAATTTGAAAACCCTTGTTCTACCCCAGGCTGCATGGGTGGTCAACATAGCAGGGAACCAGAGAATGAAACTCAATGGCTCCCGCAGTGGACATGACTAGTTCCTCATGGGTGTGAATGGAAGCACCCGTGGAATGGAAGCACACGGGACTGGTTACAAGCGGGAGTCCCAAAGCCAGGACTGAGGAAGGAACAGTTGCATTTTCCATCCATATCCCAGGCTCTGTTTAGAAAACATTAAGATTCTTCCTGCCAAATTTCATTGCTGTGGAGTTTGGGACAAAAATATACTTCTCTTTACCCAGTGGATGTACTCTGACAAAGTGTGTGTGAATGGATTTCAGATATCAAAATGTTTTCTCTTTTTCTCCTCGTTTTTTCTTTTCTTTTTTTCTTTTTTTTTTAATTGCAGTAGCAGTGGTTTAGAACATTGTATAAATTTCAGGTGTACATCATTATACTTCTATTTCTGTGTAGATTAAAATGTTTTCAATATCCACATTTTCAATGGGGAATTCAAAAGTCTAAGCTTTAGAAAGGCAAAAATCCTTCGGAAACATACTTAATCAACCATCAGTCTCGTAATGGGAGATATTGGAGTTGGTGCTTTCTCATCGCGGGAGGCGGAGGTGCTGGGATTGAGCAGAATGGAGAGGAGACTAAGGCCGGCACTGAGGCGGGAAGTGTGTGCTGTGGACTAGAGTTCACACCGCCAAGTGACTCACACCTCACACTCAGCTCCTTTCCCTTTCACTGAGGATCCTGTTACAAAGGGAAAGGAACTCTTATCTTAGATAATATGTTATCATAACTCTCTTCCTCATAGACAACTTTCCTCACCTCCCCACTAGGAGGTTTCCAAAGGCCTGGTCCAGACTGGGGCAAAGGTTATCCTAAAACTTTGCCTGGTCAGCAGAAAATGAGAACTAGAGAGATTCGATGAATTGCCAAAGAGCACACACGTGTGCTCCTGATTCACACTCCATATCCAGCAAGTGTGTCTGCCCTCGACCACAACCCCGGGAAGTAGCTTCTCGTATCCTGTTCTAAAGAGGAGGAAACTGAAGGTCAAGACGTGCAGCGGCTTTCCTAGGCTCACACGCTGTGTCCTCTGATTTCAGGGCCACGTCATTTCAGGTCTCACCCCACCATGGAACACTCAGGCGCTCTCTGTGGGTCTCCCTGAGACTTTTGTTTATTTTTCCCTTTGGAATCCATTAGTCAGCTAACGGTTGAAGGGGAGGGAGAAAGGGAAACAAGGAATTCCTAAATTCCTTTCTGGTAGCTGATTTTCAGGAGCTTAAAAAGAAACATTGATAGAAGCATCTCATGCTTTACTTTGACATCCTAACAATTTACTGTGAGTAAATTGAGCACTAGTGTAACTACACTTTACCTTAATAGGGGAGTAGGCTTATATTCCTCAAAAGGCCTCTATCCATGATAATCCCAGGAGTAAACTAAAGGAGTGAGGTCTGGGGGTCCTAATCACAGAGGGCCTCAGCAGAGAGGAGACTTGGAGCCCAGTCCCAGCTCCTTTCCTCACGAGGATCAAAACCATGCGCAGGTGGATGCATCTCTGCACTGCAATTTTCTCTTCTAAAAATGGAGTTATCTCTACTTTTGAGGGCTATTGAGAAAGTCAAATGAGATAATGTGCATAAAATTCATCCTAGGGATCAGCAAATGCAAGCTCCCTCCTGCTCCCAGATCCTGGGAGATAAATGAGTTGAACACACTGGGTAGCACATGTCTTCTTTCTTCTGTATGTCTATCTGTCTCTCTCTCTGTCTATCTGTCTACCTATCTGTCTATCTATCTATCTGTCTATCTATCTCTTGGCAGATAGAGCTCCAGCAGGAATAAGATTAGACATAATATGTGGGGCAGACCTCGTGGTGTAGTGCTTAAGTTGACGCCTTCCGCTTGGGCAGCCCAGATTCACAGGTCAGATCCCAGGTGGGGCCCAACACCACTCATCATCCATGCTGTGGGAGTGACCCATATATAAAGGAGAGGAAGATTGGTATAGATGTTAACTCAGGGTTAATCTTCCTCAGCAAAACAAAAATAGTAATAATAAAAAGATTAGACAAAGCATATATATATGTGAATATCCAGAGTGTTTTCAAATGTGGTATAAAGGGTCATGTTATTTGGCTCCTGTGGAAAGATTAGTGACGTTCACTGATTACCTAACCTGGATTGTAGGATGTTTTTGGTGAAGTTCAGGATTCTGGCACATCATTAAATAAGGCCTTGTGTAACCCCAACACTGCAGCAGATCCCTGGATCGGCCCCTGGACCCTGCACCCCATGTGCCTTCCTCCTCGGGCCCACCCTGCGGGCCGTCCCTCCCTGATCCGGGCCCTCTGGCCTCCTTCCTGTGCCCGGGCCCCCTTTTCATGGGTTCAGCCACTGGAACGGGAGACCCACGGCTTCTCTCTCCAGCTCTTCACAGCCCTCATGCAGGTCTCACTGTCGACACTTGATGAAAATGATCACGTCTCTCCAGCATCCTCTTGCTTACCCGGCAACAACCCATTTCACTGATCCTTCTCTGACACCTTACTTCTGGTTTCCATGTAGATATATTTCCTTCTTCTAAAAAGTATCCTTCGAACTTCCTCAACTAACACTCCTGGAGTAGTTTCCAGTGCTAAGAAATGATGGCTGGTCGGGAACAGGATCCGAGCCTGATCTGGTCCCTGACCTAAATGGCTTTAAGTCTAGTCAGAAAAACAGGTTTGTGGACAACAGAGCACAAGGGCCCAGCAGGGACTTCACTTTGAGTGGTTCCAACTCAAGAATCACGATTCTCTCAGCCAAGCAAGTCAGAGCGAGGTGAGGAGCTGCCAGGCTGAGGAAGCTGAGGGCACTGCTCCGCGGCCCAGGGCGCTCCTGCCTCCCAGGCAGCACCCAGTCCCCAAGCTCCGTGCCTCTCTACCCCACGTGGCTGCCTTCCTCCCCTTCAAATGAGGATCTCACCTCATCCCTGACAACCTTGCCTCAGTAGCATCTTGCCCATTCTAGCTTGGTGAGTTCCTGTGTTTTGTAAAATCTCCTTCTGTGCTCCTGTGATTCTCTAGTTTTCCCATTGAGACTTCCTGAGTTGGGGAGTTTGAGAAGTCATGTCACCCAGGGACTCTAAACAGGGGGTGATATTGCCCCTCCCACCCTGGAGGACACTTGGCAATCTCTGGAGACATTTTTGGCTGTCAAAACTGGGAGGGAGGGTGCTACATCCAGTGGGTAGCTAGCAGAGATGCCTCTGACATGGAGTGGGGCAATGCCTCATTGTGCATCTGACTCCTTCTTACCCAGCCTCAGTCATTCTGCATTTTATCCACCCTCCATTTTTCATCCACCATGTTGTCCTAACAGACACATTGATTGGATATTTAGTTGGAAACACCTTATATTTGAGTGCAGTTGGCTGTTTTATCTGTGTCATCTTCCTAAGATAATTTTTTTGAAAACTACATTTTTTAAACATGGAATAATTCTTCACTATCCTTTTGCACCTCTCATTCGACCCTGCAGCTGCCACTAGCACTAGGATGAACTTGACCCCCAACACTGTGTTCTTTCTACAAGTACAGAGTAAAATGAGAGAAAAACTGTGAGTTGAGTATTGATGAAATGATGATTTCCTGTAAACATATGAACAAACTATCACTGTAGATATCTTAAAGGTGGAATGTTTGTAAATTTGAGGAAATATGTATGTTAACTCTTGTAGGAGAGGATGACTACCCTCTACCCATTCTGGGTCCTTTCTGGCTGGGCTACAATTTAAATTGACACAAGACCAAATATCAGGAGAAAATCAAACAAAGCTTTATAACATGTATACATGGAAGAGACCAGGGAAACTGAGTAACTTGACAAAAGGGCGGAGGTTCTCCTCTTAAATACTATCTTCAGCTAAAGACAAAGGAGGATGTTGGGGGTGCGGAGAGTCAGTTATGGGAGATTACCAGAAAACCTCAGTAAACAAGTATAAGCTTACTATGCAGATTTAAGGCCTTGCCTTCCATGCTGATAAATTTCTGGAGATGAAGTCATCCCCCCCCTTCGAGGTGCAGAGAGGGAGATACCTTTACAAGTGGAGACTTCCCTTACAAATGTAAATGTTTGGTAAACAGAACTTTGATAAGAATGGACTTAGCAATGACCCTCCCAGTCCAGCCACACCAGAGTTATCTATGGTGATGGCCTGTCCTGGGGAGAGGTATTCTATCTTAAATCCTTTAAGGCAATTAGTGGGGGGGTAGACGGGGGTCAAAGTTTCTTTGAGACTCGTCTGAGCCTTTACTGCCTTCAGTTTGTAATAATCCTCAAGCCAGAGTGGCACATCTTGGGGCGGCCTGCCCTGAACCCCATCACACTCTTCTCAAGTACATTCCTTAAAACTAACTAAATGTACATTTCTATAATAAATAATTTTAACTAAAATCAAAGGACAATGCACAGGACAGCCCCACAACAAAGCATTGCCTGGCCCACAGTGTCTACAGGGCCAGACTAGGAAACCCGCTCCAGCTGTTGTCAGGTTGCCCTGAGATGGCTGAACCCCAGAGAGAGAAGGGGACTTGCCTGTGAGCTAATCCAGCAAAGGCTGAACTAGAATCGAGTTCTGCTGACCTTCAGACTTATTTATTCCTATTACAATCAGTCTTAATATTGAATTCTCACAGCCGACATAGTATTACAGTATCACAGCTCCCAACTGCTGTGTGTCAACTAATTCTACAGACAAAGTAACCTGGGCACAAACACTCACACTCTCTCTTGCACTGGTCAGATTCTCGGATTGTCTAAAATGGTGCTGTTACCGCCCAACATGGGGCCTTCTGCAGGCCACAAGACATGTCAATAGTCAACAGGCAAGGTGGTAGGAGAAAAGGACTTTTTCTATTACAGCTTGCTAGCAAGAGGGATGATGGCCAACTAATGTCTGAACAAAAACATCTTAAAGGGGCACAAAATCTTATAGCAGTTATATAGGCCAGTCGGTTATGGGGGAGGTGTTAGGAATGTTGACCTTCTGGTGTTACAGACTGGGAGTTGCCACACCAGATTGTTCAGTTTTCGTTGATGATGGCTATTAGCATAGATTTTCTGTTCAGGGGTCATCACATTCCTAAGGAACTCAAAAGAACAAAGTTATCATCTTATCGCAGCTGGGAAGTACGTGCACAAGCAGAGGTGGTAACATCTACATAGCAGTTAGATCTCCTGGAGGGTGCAAATCCAGCTGGGTTAATTGGTCAGAGGTCCTTCAAAGTTACAGTAGGGTTTCTTTGCTACAATGGCTTCCCTCATGTCAACCTTGTCTTGAGCCTGTATCAATTCCCCCTTTGCTGCTTAACCCCTCAATCTTGAGGGATATCCTGTTGTTCCTTCCTATTGAACCAGTCTCTTAGTGAGATGGTGATGCAGGTGGGCTCCCAAAGTTATGCCTATATTGTGGAAGCAAGTAACCAGGTAATTAATAAGACAAAAAGAAAAACAAGTTAATGGTGTGAGCTAATTATAAACCAGTTTCTGAGTCCAGGGGGCAGCCGGTCAAAAAGATTTCTAGATGTCAGAGTCAAAGCATCTTTTGCAGTTTGAAATGTCTCTGATGATGTCATTGGGTATTCAGGTACCTCTATGAGTGGCTTACACAGTAACAGACATGAATCTCTCATAAGTTTATATCAAGTCCACCAGCTTCAGTTTGCAAGGCTTCAGGAAAAAGGGCAGGTTCAGTTCTCAGTGATTTCAAATGAAAATGATGGAAAAAATAAAAAATGTTAGTTTGGAGATTTGTAGCCAGATATTTCAGGAGACTAGAAGAATTTAGGATCCAATCCAGTTAACAGATATAAAACAGAAAGCTCAAAGACAATTATCAGAACTAGAACCTAATATCCATGAATGTGTGCTATAGTTTCTATTGAAACATGTATTTTTCCCTCTAAAATCACCCTTGTTCTTTGTAAAAGACAGCCAAATTAAAGCTAACTAGTTTGCAAAATAGGTTTAGTTTCAATAAACTTGGCCCAATTATTTACATAAGTACAGCAAGAATAGCCATTGACCGTATAGGCTCTTTTAAATCTGGTTTGCTGGAACTCTTTATAAGGAATCTCAGATTGAACTTCAAAGACCTCTCAAGGCCAGGAAAGCCAAGCCAAGGATTTTCTCATCAGACTTCACCTGCAATACCTAAAGATTTGGGTGAATTCCTCTCTTTTTGAGGTTCCCCAAAATATTTCAATGTTCCTTGCGTATGCCTGATAGGTGACCTTCCGTACTCATCCTGGTAAGTGTTGCTTGGAACTCTGTACATAAGGTGCCAGCCCAATATTTCCACATGGCTTTATTCCATAAAGTCCAATCTTTGTCTCTCCAAAGCTGTCTTGTCACATTCCAGTCAAAGCTTTGGTAATATGGCCAATGTTTTTGAATGTGTCCTGTTTATAAGGAGAACAGATTCTTATTGAAATTATGCAAATAACTATATTGCCATGAAACTGACAGTACTCACTTACTAAGAGTTTTCAAATCCTGGAGGGATCAGGTAGGGAAAAAAAGATAAATGTTTCAGTCCTGCTTACAAAGGTATAATTTACCAAATTGCAATAAGCCATAGCTAGCTCAGGAGAAAAGAGAATAAGTTCTCCCTAAATCTGAAAAAACAAAACATTAAAAAAAAATCAGCAATATTTCAAACAAAAGTCATAAAAATTATAATCATCCCCATCAGTTCACTCAGTCCAGTGTAATTGATTCTTGATCTTAATCTTCTGGTAGCAGTTTGATGAAGTCAGCAGTTTCTCTGTTATAGGTCTGTTATTTCTTACCCAGTTCAGTTTTATAATCTGAAAGTTTATCAGAAACCTATACTCCAGAATGTCAGAATCCTTTCCATGAATTTCTCTGAAGATGAAACATATTTTGCAAAAGCATCAGAGCAAAGAAATAACTGTCTGTGACCAACAAGACCACAAAATGGCAATTGACAAAGAAATTTGGCTAATTTTGTGACATACAATACTTTAAAATAATAACCAGAACCAGACTGATAACCAGGACAGATCAGAATTTCAATAATGTTATACAATTTCAAAACACCTATATGAATAACATTCACGCACATAATACCACCTAAGCACTTATTTGACAATGCTTCCCATATAATTTAACATACCAAATAAGCCTAATAAGTTTAGAATCTTCCTCCTTATAGGAAGAGAGCAAACTTCTTTGAGAAGTCCCAGGGCCCTTTGAGAATTCTCAAAGAAAAAAAGACTTTATTTAAGATATGAATTTTGGGGAGCTTCTCAAAAATATAAACAGTCAAGGGCAAACAGATCATTAACAGGCCAAAAAGCCTTAATACAGAGACCTCAGTGTTTGGAACATAGGAAATTATTTTAACAGTTTTTCTGTCTTTTAGGTAGACTTACTCAAAGTTAAAGAAAAATCTTTTATAACCTCTTTATCAAGTTCAGGAAAATTATCCTTTTAAGAGAAAGAAGACCAAATTTTAATTTTGTACCAGCTTACTTTTGATATTAAAACTCATTTACTCAGTTGGATTTACTTTAATCCCAGCCAACTTGACCATGTATAAAAATCTTTTTCCAGAATTCCTCTTCCACAAACCTTCTATAACTTTCTTTTTACATTCAGAATTTGTCCCATGCCTTCCTTTCTTCCCTTCTAGCACTTTGGGACAAATTTATCTTTCTTAACCAACCAAACAAAACATTTCCATTCTTTGTACCTTTTTAACTGAAAACATACATCTTACTTTTCTTGTATATAGAGCTCTTTTTCTTATTAATTTTTAGTAACTTTAATCACATATATTAAGTAGAATTTTTTTAACCCTTATAGACTTTGACTTCTAAGTAAAAACTAAGTAAGCAGTTATAAACTTTCTTTTATATCAGCATTATGTGGCTTGGCAAATTTATTTCTTGGCAAATTATTGGCAAACACTTTTCATAATTTCTAGAAACATGTTACTTTATAGCACAATCTTTCAAGAAAACACAAGACATGTTTACTAATAGACCCAAAACAGCTTTAAGTTTTCCTGTAATAAGACAAAAGTAGATAAACTTAGATATGTTTAGCAATAATGTTTCAGTATTTTACCTTGTTTGAAAATGACCCAGATACTCAATGAACTTTTATCAAAAACTCTGAAGTTTTAAGTTACCCAAAGGAATTTGGAAGCTGTTTTTTCCAAGTATACAGATCATAAAATGTAATTATTGTATCCAAAAACTCTTACTTATCTTCATCCATCTAAATCATTTGTTTCCAACAATGGTCAATCAAACCGACAAACTTAAACCAGCTTTCATTTACCAAAGATTAATTTATACCATGTTCACTTGAAAGACATTTGGGTTCATTTCTGTTACATTTAGAATTTATGTAAGCGCTTACTTTAAGCCAATTAAACAGAGCTCTTAATTTTGACGGTACCATCCAGAGGTGAAATATCACACGTATGTAGCATACATATAGACACACAT
Source organism: Diceros bicornis minor (assembly GCF_020826845.1). Taxonomy (NCBI): domain Eukaryota; kingdom Metazoa; phylum Chordata; class Mammalia; order Perissodactyla; family Rhinocerotidae; genus Diceros; species Diceros bicornis. The sequence goes on along the minus strand of NC_080753.1, from coordinate 13,971,767 downwards.
ACACAGAGTCTCCACAGCTGCGGTTTTAAAATTACTGCCATGAATCAGGCACAGTAATACAAAGCTTGCTAGTTACGAATCCAAATTTTTGTTTTAAGCCTTTTATTAGTATTTGTGGAGAAGACACTCGAGATGCTTGATTTTTGCCTGGGGTGCACTTATTGCCGTTTTTGGCCTTTTTACTCTCTTTTTTTCTTCAGTCTTAGGAATTGGTGATGAGCTAGATAACACTTCCCAGAGATGCAAGGCAATAATCCTTTTTGAGATAAAGGAACTGAGTGGAATCTGAACTACCTTACATAGAGCTGCTTTTTCAGTATTACAAGGATTGTTTTTTAAGGACAATTGCTCTTAATTGCTCAGAAATTGGGTTGTAACTCAAATGACATTATAGCTTGATCTACCTGTCCAACTATATCACAAAGGCACAGAGAAACCACTCAAGTTTTCCCCAAGATGGAGCATAACCCATCCAATAGAAAGTGTTTCCAACTAGTTACAATGCACTGGGAGGGGTGAATCTCCGGGGATGCTTGGGGCAATCCCCATGTCAGTAAAACCAGTGTCCCAGTGACAGCGGGCTGGAGAAGGGTGCAGAGCCCAACTGCGGGTGTCGATATAGCTATGAGATTTAGTAAAGTCCCACTCAGCCAGGGCACTTAGTCCCTGAGCCAGCACAAGGCAAGCCAAGGAGGCAAGAGGCAAAAGCCTGGGGCAGGCTGAGGGCCAGGGCTCTCGATGCCGGGCTTGAGAGTTAAATCCTTGGCATAAAGTTTTTCAAGTTTTCGATTTTACAGAAGGTCCAGGTTCTGCTCAGGTCCAGCCTGAACTTAACCTCGACTTGCTGCCAACAGAGGAGGTGATGAATGAGACAGAAAAAGAAGGGAAAGAGGTGATCAGGCCTCGCCCTCATGGCTTCTTCCCAAGAGTTATCAAGACAAGGGTCACACAAACAACAGTTCCTGTGCCGGGGCACACAACCCCGGCAGGACAGTTTACAGAATAAATTACAGATATCCTGTCCCCATAACTGACTCAGTTATGGGGACTCAAAGCATTCTTGACAGGAGGCAAAATAGGGTTCCAGATTTCAGTCAAATGACCAAGGGCCAACCTGGACTCACTCCAGGTGCCCCAAAACCCAAAACAGATGAGCAGAAACCAGAAACCAGAACCGTCAAGAGAGGCACATCTTGGGGCCAACCCCGTGGCGTAGTGGTTAAGTGCACACGCTCTGCTGCTGGCGGCCTGGGTTTGGATTCCGGGCGCGCACCAACGCACCGCTTGTCAGGCCACGCTGTGGCGGCGTCCCACATAAAGTGGAGGAAGATGGGCACGGTTGTTAGCTCAAGGCCAGTCTTCCTCAGCAAAAAGAGGAGGATTGGCATGGATGTTAGCTCAGGGCTGACCGGCCGATCTTCCTCACAAAAAAAAAAAAAGAGAGAGAGAGAGCACCTCTCTTGGAGTCTCTGGAAACCAGAGGAGAGCTGCTGGGAGTTGAGCCTTCGACTCTTTCAAGATTTCTTTCTCGATTCGAAAGCTCAAAAGGAGCCCAAAGTGGCCACTGTAACTTTAAATTATCCAGGGTTACCTTGCCAGCTATTCACAGTTATCTCCCTTTTAGGGGAATTTTCCCAAGGCGGCCATAGTAAACGGGGTAATTTCTAAAGAGAGTTTGTTATGATCACCAAGAAACTCAGGCCCCAAACAACCAATTTTAAGCTATTTATCAACACAAACACAGACACAGACACAGAAAAACCAGACTCCAGCGAACTAGTTCCCAGATTTAGGGTATAAAGTCCTACAACTGTTCCCACTCCGAGTGCGTGCCCAGATGGTCCCATTGGAACCCAGACGGCCCTGCCATAAGTGGAAGGACCCCAGACAGCCCTTCCATAAACGGAAGGACCCCAGATGGAGGGGAAGAGAGCTCATGAGCGTCCTCAAGTGACTTACCCTATTCCAGTTTGAGCCTGTGGACTCACCAGATGTAGCCGTTTCTGTTTCTACCACAATCGGTGTTAGAAGGCAACTGGTGTCGGTCTGGGAAAGCAGGTGGGGCAGTTCCCAGAGACAAAGAGCACCTCAGTGGCCTCTAGGGACTTACCCAACAGGTTGCCCCTCTGAGGTCCGGTGGCCACGAGCTGGACTTATCCTCCCATCTGGGTTGCAAAATTGTTACCGCCCACTGTGGGGCCTTCTGCTCGCCACAAGACAGGCCAATAGTCGAGAGGCAAGGTGGTAGGAGAAAAAGGACTTTTTTATTACAGCTTGCTAGCAAGAGGGAAGATGGCTGACTAATGTCTGAAAAAGACCATCCTAAAGGGGCACAAAATCTTACAGCAGTTATACGGGTCAGTGGGTTATAGGGGAGGGGCTTAGGAATGTTGACCTTCTGGTGTTACAGACTGGGAGTCACCACACCAGATCGTTCAGTTTTCATTGATGATGGCTATTAGCGCAGATTCTCTCTTCAGGGGTCATCACTTTCCTAAGGAACTCAAAAGAACAAAGTTATCATCTTATCGCAGCTGGGAGGGACATGCACAAGCAGAGGTGGTAACATCTACAGAGCAGGTACTGTTCTAGGCGGTGTGGAAGGAGTGGAGCTGCACAGCTGTTCTCATGTCTCCCTACAGACGGTACCAGAACATTTTCAGATATGTTGCCTTCATCATGTTCCTCCTGGACCAGAAACCCCTGTATGGTGTTCTGCAGGATCTACTCCAATCTCTAGTGTGGCTCTCAGAGCCTTCCACAGCCCAAGCTCTATGACCATGAAATTCCATTGAACAGAGAATTCTAGACTGGGTCCTGGTAAATTGAAGCTTTGCTGAAAATTATAAATTGGGTAAATCTGGTACAATACTTCCTCACAGTGGATTTTTGTAACATGTCTTGAGTGTCAGGATGCTCCATTAACCAGTATTAAGGAAAGCTCCCTGGAACTGAAGATCAAGCCCCGGGAAGGCCCAGGAACTGTTTTCTTTCTCCTCTAACCTCGGTGCCCCCAAGACACTGAGCACCACACTTACCTTTTCAAAACAGGGAAAAAATGATTTGTTGTTCTCTCTTTTGTCAGGGTAATCTTGGCATTTTATTCATCAGGTGGGCTCATTGATCAAAGTATGAACACGTCATTCAAATCTGCCAGACCTCCTATGTACACATCAATCCTGAAAGACAAAAACGACCAACTTTTCAAATGTCTCCTGCCTTAGATGTTTTACTTTAAAAATGTAAAAGAATGGGGCATCAGGAGGTGGCAAAGGAATTCACCTCCGTTGGATGCATTTTTTATAGGCCAGTCATTCAGCTACGATTTTTACTTAATTTTCACATTTCATTCTAGAACAAGCTTCCAAGGTGGATATATGTCTAAAACCTTTGCTACAGACATGACCAAATATAAGGACTGAGGGCATCGGTGACCTGCCCAGGGTCACAGGCATGAGAGACATTGGTGGAATCACTGCAAGTAACCACTGAGCCTCTAGTTATGGTTTGCCATCTCTGCTGGGTTTTGTTCTGTGCACAAACTCAGTGTGATTCACATGGCCAAAGACTTGCCACCTAAGTCACCTCCAGAGAGTCCCTGGCACAGCCCTCTGTCATGGCCCTCTCCCTCTCATCCTGTTACACCACCCAGGCCAATATAAGGCCCAATGTTGGCAGTTCTTCCAATGGTTTCCCATGGAGCATGGTTCCACAGCCCTCTCCATGCACTGTTGCCCAACACTGGCCATGTTTGCATTTCTCGAGACCCCACCTAAAATATCATCTGAAGTGGTGCAATTCTTTATACAGTTCCAACCAGCACATTCCAGGTGATTTTTTTTTCTGTTCCAAACAGGGCTTCCTGTAAGAGGTCCTTTAAAATAAAAACTTTATTGACATATAATTCACCTACCATAATGTCACTCTTTTCCAGTGTACAACTTTGTGATTTTTAGTAAAGTCACAGAATTCTGTACCATCACCACACTCTAATTCAGAATATTTTCATTCCCCCAAATGAAACACTGTGTGCTTTCACAGGCATTCTACATTCTTCCCTCCCTCCAGCCCTAGGCAACCACTAAGCTAATTTCTGCTTCTATGAACATGAAAGTTCTGGATGTTTCATAAAATGAACTCATGGATATGTGCCGTTTGCGTCTGGTTTCTTTTATGTAACATAATGTGTCAAGGTTCCTCCTTGTTGTAGCACGCATCAGAACTTCATTTCTTTACATACACAAATAATATTCCATGGTATGGATGTGCCGCTGTATGTTCATCTGTTCGTCACTTGATAGATTTGTACTGTTTCCACTGTTTGAAGATTATGCACTGCACAGCTATGAGCATTTGAGTACAATTTTTAATGTGGATTTATTTTTGACTCTTCTGGGTATCTACTTAGTAGTGGAGTTGCCAAGTCATATGGTAACTCTATGTTTAACATTTGAATAACTGCCAACAGTTCCTTACACGATTTTAATTTTAATCACGTGGTCCCATGACAACAGGGAACAGATGTCCCAGATCCGTTTGTATTGAATAAATCTGCTGCTACTGTCATGTGTCAGAATGCTTGATGCAACCCGAGCGTCTTGGGTTCAACCTCACTAATCCTTGTCAAATAGCCCATCCACACAATTGTGTGATAAGTTAGGTTGTTGGTCATCATTCCGGTGATTCGGGGACATGCTCAAGGCACCCCACCTCTTTCACTTAAAAAGCCCCTCCTTTAGAGTTCAGGGGCCATGGGTTCCATGCTAGATTAGAAGAAAACTGACAAGTCCTCCTCTTATCACAAAACAATTGGTTAATATGTTCCTTTTCAAGGTTGGCAATTAAAATATTAAACAAAAAATTTCAGGATGTTTGGACTCTCTCTGCCAGTCAGTGGGGAATGGCTTTTGAAAAAACTTACTGAGAGGTTTTCAGGAATTGGATGCAAGGACGAAGGCAGGTGAGAAACCTCTGCCATGAGCAGCAGGGAGCTGCTGTCAGTAAGCGGCAAGCAGGTCTCTGGAATACTTTTTATACTAGGTCACAGATAGAATACAGGACACCCAATTAAATGTGAATAGTAGACAAATAATAAATAACTTTTTAGTATAAGTATGTTCTAAACTTTGTATAGAACATACTTATAGTAAAAAATTATTTATTGTTTATCTGAAATTCACATTTCACTGAGTGTCCTGTATTTATCTGCTAAACCTGGCAACCCTATGTGTATACTCTTGTCTCTGACACACTCAGATCAGCCTTCCTAGCCTCTGGGCCTTTACACATGCGCTTTGCTCTAAAGAGAATACTCTACCTTAACCTACGATTGTATTTCCCCTAATATATCTTATCTCACATTATTTTGACGCTATGTTTGATATCAGTTTCCCCATAGACTGTGAGCTCCTGGGAGTAGGGCCTTCATCTTGCTTTCAGTCAACTCCCCAAAGTCTGGCACAGTCCCTGCACATGTTAGGAGCACAATAAATAATATAGTGTTTTAAATGGAAAATTTCTAGCAAAAGCAAAAGTAGGGAGACTAGTATTACAAACCCCAGTGTACCCATCTCCCTGCTTCAGCAACTGCCAATAATCTTTTTTCATCTGTAAACAAGATCCACCTGTAGTGGGTGGTCTGGTGCCCTCCAAAGAGATAAGTCCATGCCCAAATACTTTCAAGCTGTGAATGTGACCTTACTTGGAAAAAGGGTCTTTGCAGATGTTACTAAGTTAAGGAGCTTGAGATGAGATCATTCTCGATTATCCCGGTGGACCCTAAATCCAAGAACACGTATCCTTACAACGGAAGAGAAGACCAAGACACACAGAGGATGAGGGGAGATGAAGACCGAGTCAGAGGTTGAAGTAACGTGGTCATGAGCCAAGGCAAGCAAAGAATGCAAAAAGCCACCAGAAGCTGGAAGAGGCAGGAAGGATTGTCCCCTAGAGCCCCCGGAGGAAGGCAGCTCAGCTGACACCTTGATTTGGGACTTTCAGCTTCCACTAGTGTGGGAGAACATGTTCTGTTGTTTTAAGCCACCCAGTTTGTAGTAATTTGATACAGCAATCACAAGAAACTAATATATGCTCCCACCTACTGCCCCCACTACCACGGTTATTTTGAAGCAAATCCTAGTGCCAGCCCTGTGGCTTAGCGGTTAAGTGCGCGTGCTCTGCTACTGGCGGCCCGGGTTCAGATCCTGGGCGCGCACTGACGCACCACTTCTCTGGCCATGCTGAGGCGGCATCCCACATACAGCAACTAGAAGGATGTGCAACTATGACATACAACTATCTACTGGGGTTTTGGGGGAAAAAAAATAAGGAGGAGGATTGGCAATAGATGTTAGCTCAGAGCCGGTCTTCCTCAGCAAAAAGAGGAGGATTTGCATGGGTGGTAGCTCAGAGCTGATCTTCCTCACAAAAATAAATAAATAAATAAAACTGTTTAAAAAAAAAATGTTGAAGCAAATCCTAGACAGAATATCAGTTCATCTGTCAAAAATTTACTACGTTAATCTCTCAAAGTAAGGACTCTTTTTCTAAACATAATCTGACTGCTCTTGTATCAAACTAGTTTTATAATTCCCTCATTTCAGTAAGTATTCAACCTTCTAATTTTCCCAAACATCTCATGAAGCTTTCTTTACAGTTGGTTTATTTACATCAGGCTCCAAGCAAGCCCCACACACTACATTTGAGTGATGGGAATAACATATTCTGAAGACATGGGTGAGGGAATACCAATGTCAGGCAGGTGGGAGTGTGGGGGGAATTGTGAGGAATTCCCAAAGCCCAGACTAGAGCCCTTAGATCACCCAGGTGTGCGGGGAGTTGTGCGCGGTGTTATTACCGTTGGTGAGGGAGCCCTGGGGACACTGCAGGGCCATGTCCCCACACCAGGAGTGGGGGAGGCACAGTGGCTTCAGGTTTCTGAGATGCTCACGGGGCTCTGTGGGAGGCCAGAGCAGAGCCCAGCTCTCCCTGGGGAGCACCAAGTGGAGGAGTAGAGTGTCTGGGGGGAAGGAGCTGCCAGGCAAGGCTAACGACTGTGCCCAGGCAGGAAGGCCAGGGCCCTGCCTTGCCCATGAGTGTGATGGGCTGGAGGTGGGTGTGAGGAGGGATGTGAGGAGGCCTCCCTGCAGGTACAGGAGTCACTGAAGGAGATCAAGAAGGTGGAGAGACTCAGATTAGCACAATAGGACAACCGCTCTGGTTTAGGCAGGGAGCAGACTAGAGTGAAGTGAAGCCACAGTCAGGGATCCCTGTGTCTGTGTGCCCCTCGCCCCACCTCCCACTGTGGGGACCCTCACACTAAGGGGAGGAGAACTCCATGTGCCAAAGCCCACCTTTTCTGGGAGAGTATTCATCATTGGCCCTGGTGTGGCTAAAAATAGAAATCACTCCTCATCCGGTCACTCTGGCCCAGAACAATGATTTTATATATATTCATTTATACATAATTCATACATATAGTCTGTATCTTGGAAGCCCGGGTCTGAGGGACACTGAGTGACCTGAGAGGAGGGCTCATGCCCAGGCCCCACAGAGCACTAAGCAACAGAGTGATGATGTGCCAGGGTGCTCGGGGACTGGAAGGGACAGAGGGTCCCCTGAGAGCAGAGCTCGGCTCTGATTTGTTCTTCACTCCTTCCTCACTGCATAGAAAATTAAAGAATCCATAGGGGACATAATCGGTGTTCATAAATATATCACAAAAAACATTTTTATTATCAGAAGGAAAATGCCTCTCAAAGAAAAAAGAAAATTTCTTTAGCCATTAATGAGAAAGGTGGGTATTTTCCTGTGAATACCTGAGAGTGTCCGGTATGAATTTCTACACTTGACTCTTTGATTGCTCTGTGACAGATGTTATATGACAATGTCAGGAAAAATTCAAGGAGACTGCATGGTCTATGTTTCCCTTTTGTATTTAATTTTTCATTCCAAGCAAGAGACAGTATAGAAGGAGATTGAAAACCTGATTTCATATTTGATCCTAATGAAAAGAATAAATTGTAACTAAAACTGCTCATAGGAGTGCTATTATTTAATTACCACTAAAACCTTGGAATAGTATGTTAGTCTCACATAGCCAGGATCTACATTTAGGTCAAGTACTTCATTTTTGAAAGGTTTCAGAAGGTGGTCCAGCATGTGCTGGGGGGCATGCATGCTTTATTAAAACTTGAAAATCTTTCTTGCTTTTTCTACAAGTTTCTCATCCGCTGGAGGCTTCCTCTGGCTGCCAGGTTGCAGAAACTTCTTCACGGTAGGGACGTTGCTGATTCTGGTTTTCAGGGCCTGCAATGCACAGGAGCACAGCCTCAGAGTGGAGCCAAAGACCAACCCTGTCATTAGCACAAGCCAGGGAATCGGAAACTCTCCTAGACGAGGACCCACTGAGTCTCCTCCATCAGCACCAGTGTGAGGCTGGGGAACAGACACCCAGTGAGACACGAGAAATAAGAGGAAGAAAATCTAGCTCAATAGCACTTTCTTCCCTCTCTTCTTCCCTACACACTCATCCCGTGGATTCATGGCTCTCCTGCAATACCAGGAAGAGGATGTTTCTGTCAGATATCAGCACAAAGTCTCCAATCAGGAAAAGCAAAGATATAGGAAAGTGGGCAGGTATTGGAGACAGAAAATATAAAAGAGAAACCATGAGGCCAGTCAAAGCCAATTTACCCATGGAGAGTGAGAGACAGGGACAGAGAAAGACCATGCAGAGAGAAACACAACGTCTGAAAGTAGGAGCAGGAGCCGAGGGGAGGAGACCTGCTCACAGACTCAGGTGTGGAAAGAGAAGGACACACCTGGGTCAAGGGAATCCCAGAGAAAAGAGGACAGAAACCGTCATGGAGCAGGGGCCTGGGAGAGAGAGGCTGACCCTGGGTCCCTCTCCTTGTGAAAGACAAATTCTTCTTCTTGGGGCAGCATCCACTCAGATCTCCTCGGCATAACAAGATTCTTTTCATGCCTCAGGCCCGGACCCAGGATCCAATTTTGGAGACCTGAGGGCAGCAAAGGCCTGGACAATAATGGGGACCAAGGAACCAAATATTAGATTCCAAGATGGGAGATGAGGGCTGTGAAAGAGATCACCTTCAGCAGAGGGAAGTTGGCCAGAAGGCTGGGGTCAAGCTCTTCGACATAGTAGAGAAGTTCAACCAGCTGAATGTCAGCTCTGCTCAGCGTGTTGCCAACCAGGTAGTCTTGTCCGTGGCTCTTCAACACCTGGCGAATTTGAGGGATCAGGTCATGGACACAGGCACAGTCAGGCTGGGCCCCCTGCTCCTCCCGGGTCTCTCCAGCCCCACTCTCCCCCTCTGCTGCCTCCCTGGGCGGATGTGGAGCCTCAGACCTTCTCCACCGGCCCTGACTCAGAGAGACGGAGGGAGGAGTGGGCTCTGCTGTTCTTCCCTCGCTCCTCAGCTGAAGCCCAGGCCACCATATCCTTCACCCCTTCCCACGTCACTGGGCTCCTGCTGCACCTTCCTCTGGGCCAAGGGGTTAGCACCCGCTGTGCCATGTTTCTGTTTGCCACACGCCCTACTGTCTCAGGAACCATGAGATTTCAGGATGTGGCTCTTCATGCTGCTCTGTCTCCTCTCTCACTTGGACAAAGACTCCATCTTCACGACAGCCTTCTTCAGTCCCCAGCTGACTATTTCAGAGTCTACTTTTCTCCGCTCCTCTGCTCTCCTCATTTCCTGTCTATCTCTCTGGGACCTGAAATACACCTGGGTCACCTTGAACTCACTGTCTTCCTTACAACATTCACTCTGCTCCTACTCCACTTGTATCTGTCAATAACATTGGTGGAATATGTTCTAATTTGCAGCCTAAAGTGTCTAGGTATGACTGCAATGATGTCTACAACATGCTTTAAAATGTGTCAAAAAATAATATGTTTGACTGGAAGAGAGAGGAATGGACATATATGATTAAGCAAGCATCGTAATAAAATGTTAATTTTTGAATCTGTGTGGTGGGCATATATTTCATGGTACACATCTTTCAACTTTTGTGCATATTTTAATTTTTTAATACTAATATAATTGCAGACTATGTTTATTAAAAATGTTGCAGCAATATGGAAATCACAGAGAAAAAACACACATGGCTCCACCAACTAAAGATCATAAGATTATGACAAATACCCTTTCAGACTATGTATGCATATAGAAGTTGGATCAAAATAAAGACTATAACAAAGCATCAAATGCCATTTTGTGATATGCCTCTTTCATTTATGTTATCACAAGGCTCTTTGATTTCCGAGTGTAGATGTCCTCAAACTGCAGTGACTGAAGAGCTTGTCACCATGTGAATGTGCCTAAACCCTCAGCACCACGAGCACCAGGAGAGTGGAGGTTCTGATTAGTATAAGTGCTTCACTCCTTCAATAGGATTTGAAACACTAGAAATGAATTAACATTTGTTGAATGGATGAAAGAATGATTTAATGCCTTACAAAGACAAGGATTCTATTTGTATGTGAGGCTGCTGTTTCTCTTACAACCATTTTTTGGTTCATGATTTTTATTTAGCAAGATTTCAGGTACTTTTTTTTTTTTTTTTAAAGATTTTATTTATTTATTTTTTTCCCCTTAAAGCCCCAGTAGATAGTTGTATGTCATAGCTGCATATGCTTCTAGTTGCTGTATGTGGGACGCGGCCTCAGCATAGCCAGAGAAGCGGTGCGTCGGTGCATGCCCAGGATCCGAACCCGGGCCGCTAGCAGCGGAGCGCGCTCACTTAACCGCTAAACCATGGGGCCGGCCCTCAGGTACTTTTGATCTTGAAATATTCTCCTTTACCTTCAAAGAGAAACCTTAACTAAGGTAGGTACTATGTATATTGATGGAACTTTATTTCCTTAGTTTGCATGACTTTCCTTAAAAATCTAAGAGCCATGTTTCACAAATTTGTAGATTACTTTCCCTTAACATCTCTACATCTATCACTTCCTCTCCATCCACTGCCCCATCTCTGTTAGATACATCACACTCATTCCCTGAAACATGACCACATTCTCCTGATGGGCAGCTGGTCTCATGTCTCCCTACACATGGTACCAGAATATTTTTTGATGTATGGCTTGCATCGTATTCCTCCAGGAGCAAAAGCCCCTGTACGGTGCTCTGCAGGATCTGCTCTAATCTCTAGGGAGGCTCTCAGAGCCTTCTACAGCCCAGGCTCT